>NC_044244.1:25196094-25498594 GCF_003957555.1 Calypte anna | reverse complement strand
TGTCAATTTTATTCTCATACTGGAAATGGATGCTCTGGGTTTTGTGCTTTTTTTTATTTGTTTGTTCAGGGTTTGGTGTTTTTTTGTACAAAACCTTCATTGAACATTTGTGGTTTTTTCTGCTATTTTGTGACACTTGCAACATTTGCGCAGGAAATGACCTAAAATGATGGCATAGACTAAATTACCACAGATAGCATAATGTGCTCTTGTAGTTGTTCCTGTGATTCTACCAGAAAAAAATGCAGTGATAAGATGGGAATTCACTTTTACCAAAATTGGGTATGAAAATGAAGGAGAAACAATGGTAATATTTATGGGAAAATAAAGAAAGATAACACTAGCACTGTGTTGTGTTAATGTCGTCCCAAATTGTGTTAGGGTCACCTTACAGTTTTTTCTGTGATTACAGAAGGCTGGTCATGTGTTGCAATTAGAGTAATTACTTTTGCACCACAAGCTTGTAGAACTGAGCTGTAATAATTTTTTGAGCATTTTTTTTACTAATTAGATACATGAAGTAGGAGCAACCTGTATTCTACTAAATTCAAACATCAGTCACCTTTCTCTGAGACCAAATATCATAGGTCTAAACCAATGGCTGGCTGTAGCTCATCCTAGTTCACATCTTAGCTATGAAACAATTACATATCTGAATGATGAACTGATACATGCCCATGAATATTGCTCTTATAGCACTTGCTTCAGGCAGCCTTTGATTAATTGTTTATATGTTTATATTACTTCAGTATAAACATTTTTTTTAATATAATTCTCAGAATCACAGGATATTAGGGATTGGAAGGGACCTTGAGAGATCATCAAGTCCAACCCCAAGATGTTACCAGATGCATATTAATGGTAGCCAAATCATGTCACTAAGTCCTCAAGGAAGCAGAACAAAACCCTTGATGTATTCGAGGTCTAGGTACTTGATAGTTTGACATGGTGTTATGACTGTTTCTCAGAGCTTAACCACTGTATTCTTCAGGAAGACCCAGATTTACTTTGCTCCTTTTTCAAACTGGATAAACACCTACAAGCTCCAATGTGAAAGCTGAATTTAGCTCCATGTTTGGCTCAGGGCAACAAGGTCTGTGGATAGGCTTGGTGTCATGCAGATACCATCACCACTTTTATTTCAGAGAGCTGACAGAAGTGAACTTGAATGAGTTTTCAAAAAACACATAGATGTATTCTAAAACAGCTGTGACCATTATGAAGTTTAAATGTTTAAAAACATCACTTTGTAAGCTCAAAAGAAAGATCTAGAATCATGCAACACATTATTTAGCTACTGACAAAACTATGGCCTGAATAGGACGTGATTCAATATTCAGGTTCCTGTAGATGTCTACATGTGAGGTCTGTAACTGAACTGCAGCCAATTCAATCTGGAATGATGTTCAGCTAAGCAGAATACATATGGTTTGCTGCCTAACCCTTAGCACTTATTTTCATTTGACATTCCCTAAGACATCGAGACAAAGGATTGTAGATGTGACTTAGGAATTCCAAGAGAAAATATCCTTCTGGAATAGCTGCAGGACAGGAAAGATAATCTAAGCCATACCAAAAATAGTAGATGCTTGTGTTTAGACAACAAAATGAGCTGGATTTAGACAATCTATGTTCAGCTGAATGGTTGAACGTGGTTTTTGAGAGTATTTGAATTATTGATCATTTTATGGATGCAAAAAGTTATGAAATGAGCTTTTTAAAACAAAACAAAACAAACATGAATAAAAGGGAAGAGTAAGCACTTGCATTGTGGGAATCCTGAGAGGAATTGTAGTATCAGGGTCCACTGACAGTAATTTTCATATCAACCATTTTGAATAGTGTAACTTGCTCTGAACTAGCCCCTTTTTTATGCAGAAGAGCTAAACATAACTGTTTCATATTTTGCAAAAAAAATCTTTCTTTTCCAGACATGCAACTAAGTATGCAGAAAGTAGGTGGGCCAAAGTTACACAATTTTCTAGGATACACACAAGCATCATTTCTTCCTGTCTTTGTTTCAGTCTTATACATGCTCATTGTTTTCATTTACTTACCTTAAAGGAGCCATGGTAGTATCAGTCCTGTAATTTACTTTTGTTGTCTTTTGAAAACACTATGTTGATAAAAAAAATTAAAAGGACACAGGAGATAGTCCTAGGTAATATGTAATTTTTTTCATTTCTAGGTATAATTTATATATTTTAAAAAATTGTTTTTAAGAAGAAGAAAGTAATGCTGAAAGAACTGATAAAGACTTTTAAGAATTTCTGAAGATTATAAAAGGTATTAAAAAGTGGAAAAGTTGAAGTTTATGGATTTGAAAAATTCAGATTGAATTGAGTTTTTTTGACTGAAAAGAATAAAATAAATTCTGAAAAAAGAGAAAACATCTGTTCATTCCAGGTTAAATTTTTCTTTTAATTAAGCCATAATTAAGCTAAACTTTTTTGCTTCTTTTCACAGGAAAATTAAATCTGTCACCTACATTCTCTCAGACACACTCCATAGAACATTAGATGTAATAACAATAATATAAAAACTTTTTTTGTCTCTCAAATAAGTATTCAAATGTGTCTGACCCTCTCTGTAATGAAGCTGAAGGCATTTTCAGTGCAATTAGGGTAAGAATAAACATTGTAAATCTTTTTTTCTTCTTGCTTCTTTCAAGCACAAGTTCTCTTCTTATTATATCTGTAATAGTAGCCCATCTTTTCCTAGAGTATTTATTTATTTTTTTAGTACTAGGAAAAGACTATGGAAAAGGGTTATTGCAGTGTTTTCCTCAGATTTTGAGATGAGTGTGAGGCTCTTCTAATTTTCAGAGTTCTTTTGATGAGCAAAAACTTGTGATAATGGAGATTATCTCTAAGTGAGATGAGTTTTCTTCTTCTCTTTAGTTTTTCTTGATAGATAAGAAATCACTAAAACCCATCTCTTTGTGTCATTGTATCAGGATGATGATTTCCATGGATGGGATTTAGGCCAAATTCTGATGAATGAGTTTGGTGTAGTGCTGATACACATTCTTGACACATGAAGTACTCTCTGATTTCAGTGAGTGGTCGTCCATTGGTACTAGATGTTTTGGGTTCAGAAATATTTTGAACAATACTTGAAGGTGTGCCAAGAAACTCTAGATGTACCCTCAGCTGGCACAAAATGATATAAGGTCATGAACAGCTGTAGATCTACACTGGCTTATTTCCTCAGACATGATACTTTCCCTTTTCTGCATTTTTTGGTTAGAAAATGTTGGCTCTAATGCTTCCTATCTTATAATCAGCCATTAGTGCTGCTACAGCTCATAGGAGGTCTTGTCATGAGGCTGGGCTACTTGACATTCCTCAGGACTCAACAATGGTTTTAATTTATTGTTCATGGGCCAAATATGGTGGAATTCAATAAAATATATGATATTACTAGACAAGGGAAAGTTTTGTAAGGGATGTGGAGGCTAAACAGGTGAGCAGTAAGGTTTGAAGCCCTGACATCCCAGCATTGCACTCCTTGCCTGAGGAAGGAGTGGAAACACATCCAGCTGATGACCCATCAGTGTAACCAGTGTCCAGCTTTTGAGGTGTAAGGGAAAAGATAGTTTTAAGGCATTACCCAAATGCCCAAGTGAGTTGAAATTAAGATCTGTTAATGTTTTGTGTACGTCTATACTTACGGTTCCACGTGGTGTAGCTACTTTTATGAGATCTGTTAAACAGTAAACTGGAAGAACCAGAAAAAATAATCTAACATAACAATAATTTTCCAGTTTTCAGTTGACAAAATGTATGACTTGTATGTCAGCATGGCTTGTGATGTGGTCAGCATACCCAGTGTGCCAACACACAGAACTTTCAAAAAGCAGCCAAAACATTTTTTCTTTGTTCTTTTCCTGTATCTCTTTGTACTAAGTCTCTGTGACTTTGTTTCATTGTAGAACAGGGAAATTAAATCTATTAATCTATGTTCATTACTCACCTCTCAAATCAATTCCAGTCAAAAAGGTATTTCCTTTCTTTCCTTTTTATTTATTGTTAATCGAGTTAAAAATATGTAGAGATAACTGTGAAATAACTACAAGATGATTTCATTGACACGCTCAATAAAACAGAGGTGAAATCCAGCCCTAGCATTCTGCTTTGGGCTATAGACAACACTGAGCAAAACAAATAGTACACTGTCAAAACAAGCTAGAAAACTCACCATTCTGTTAGTTTTATGGGTGATGTGTTGGCCAAAAAATTAGGTAAATTCCTCTCAGAAATGAGGGGCACCCCCAAGTCTGAGGTACACAATTTTTTCAAAGTCCATTTGGACATTCTCAAGCCAAAATCAAAATGTTCTGATGCAGTTTCAGACTGGAGAGCCTATTGAAAACTCATTATCTTCAAATAGGATTACACTCAGTTAATATGAGAACATGCACATTACAATATCACATAAAATCAAAAGTTCCAATTTGCTCACTACATGTAAATCCAATTCAAAATATTTCCATAACATATATCCGCTGGATGTTACACTATTTGTATGTCACTCTAGAATGGATTAGCTCCATGACAGGCTAGTCTCAGTTTTTCTGCATTTGGTGTTTTTAAACAGTTTATATTTGTTATCATATCAAAGACAGGCTTGCAGTTTTCAAAAGGAAGAAGAGAACACAGCGCCCAAGGCTCTTCCAGCATTACATTTCTTATTCCATTTTATCTTTCTTGGTTTTGACTAATGTCAGTAACAGCTACTGGTAATAAACTGCTTGTTACAGCTTGCTCTTGCCTTCAAGCACTGGCTTTGATACATTGTCAGCCAATTGGAAGCATTTCCTGATTACATTTCCAAATTGCTTGTTTATTGATCGAAAGTTAATAAAGCAAAAGACAACTTTACGGCTTAAATTAAATGAAAGGTTCCTTTGATGTTCAAATTATCCAATCAACCAACGTGCAATGAAATGTAAGCATTTGAAAGTTTTATCTGGAAAGAAAAATGTACTAGATAATGGTGTCTAGCATAGACGCTGTATCTAAGAGCTAATGAAAAATACCAGTAACTTTAGATTTCATTTATTTTCTGTTGAAAGTAAATGACACTGAATTTTGTTATTTTAAATAGCTGAAAACATGAAAGTACAGATATTGTATATATTTTTGACAAACTATAATTCCTACTACAGATGCATTTTGTTAGCTGCAATAAACAAATTAATATATATTATAATTTCTTCAGTCTTGCTTGTGGATCTATTTGCTTCTGGTGATGTATTAAAACTGCTGTGCTCTTCCAACTACTGCCATCCTATCCAAGAGGATGCTGCTGTGTCCCTGGAATATTTAGCTGTGCAAGGGATGTCTTGTCTCCAGAATCAACCTCATCTTATCACTAGATTTCTGTACTGATTGTACAGACTGATTGTACATACATGGTGACATTTATTTAAGCCATCTAGACGTGACATCTTTGTAGTTTTCAGGGATTCCACACTTTTAGAACTAAAAGTTGCCAGTCAATGATTTGCAGTATGGTTTAAACTGGAAAAACATGAGTGGCTACAGTATGTAGTATGTCCAGTAAGAACAAAATAATAACTAACAGCAAATATTATGCCTTTTAAGTTGAGCATTGTATTTGTATATCACATGCCCAGAAGTAAACTTGTTTAGCTGCACTAAAGCTATGAATGTGATACTTGTTCTATATTTTTTTGTTTATAAGTTTATTATTTCATTGCTATGGTACTAGCTTTGCAGCAGGAAGTACAAATGTAAATGTATTGATGCACGAGGCTTCTACATGTCAGAATTAAAATCTGTCTGTTCCTAGAAATGAAAGGCCTAATTGAAATAGATTTGTGAAAGCTGGAACTCATTCTGCAAAAGAAAACATGTTGAGTGTTTCTTTGTCCTTTTGACACAACCCCACATAACATCTCTGAAGACCTTAATGTCAGATAAAGCTTACAAGCACAGCCAAAACTAAACTGAGAGTTCTTTGATGTGATGATGATCTGATCATCAGGAAAGAAAGGGAAATATGGATTTTTATTTTATTTACGTGGATACTGAAGATGTAGAAGACCAGCTTCATTAGGTCTGTAGTTCATTGTTTTTTCTCTTTCCTATTTGTGTGCAGATAGATAGACATCTAGAATAGCCTGTGCAAAGCATATATTGATTTATGTTAGAATCCACTGCTGTGAACACCAACATGGTGGCAGTGGTACAGATTCAAGATATATCAATTTTTCTTCTTTTGTGAAAGGTGATTGACAAGAAGTGCAAGGAGAACAGGTAAGAAGAGGCAGCAAAGAATTAGAATCACAGCCACTCATTTCTTGCACAGAGTGCTGGAGAAGATGGTGGCACCCACTGGATTTGGGCTGACTGCAGGGACATGACACACTCTCTCATTCTGCTCATGTACTCATGTTTCCTAAGCCTTTGCTAACATTATCAATCTACCAGCCTTCCTGTACCTCCTATACCTTTATGGTTGTTTTTCTACCATCAACAGACTTGAGACTCAACAAGCTACAGCCTGTGAAGCAATTGTGTCTGGCAGTTCTCATGACTGTAGCACCCGTTGAACACGCAGCCAGGGTCTTCACATGAGGATCAACAGCTGTCTCTGGAAAACTAAGCTGACAGGTACAACTCTAAAAAAAAATAAATTTTTTTTTCCTTGTTTTCTGCATTACATAAGAAAGAGGAAAACATAGTAATGAGATTCCCAAATCAAAAGCTGGCTATTGCTTTTCATTTCGTAATTTTTACTAATATAAGAGTATTTTATCTGCACTCTGTTCATTAACTTTGGCAGCTCATGCTTTCCAAATTATTCTTCAAAGAAAAGCAGGAGTAGAAAGCAGAAAAATTATCTTTGTGGGTGAAAGTTTATACACAAATGTGAAGTATGAATCCCCTCTTAAGGAAAAGGGGCAAATATCACAAGGTCTGATATTAACTGAAAGACAATTTGAAAGCGATGCAAGCAGAATGACTTAATTTGTGTAGTTTCCCTAGGTTTGGGGTTTTTTTGTTGGTGGTGGTGGTGGCTTTTTTTCTTGTGGGTTGAGTTCTTCAGATGATGGCAATATTGAAATCTACCCAGTGGGAGCTCTAGAAAAGTTTTCTGAGACTTATAACTTCATTGGGAAAGTTAAGATTGATTTGGGGTGTTCCCTTGCAACAGCTTGGGATTTTATCCTTTTTGTTGCAAAATATATCGGAAAAGAACCTTAGAAATAAACTTATTAAAATTAGAATTAAGTAGAGTTAGATTTAATTTTTTAGTTTTATTTTTTCCCCCTATTTTAGATATCAGATTAAGTCACTTAGTCCAAGAGCAACTTTTTATAACAAAAGCTCTATTGACTGATGTGAATGAATAATTTTCAGCTAACTGAATCCAAAGCATCCATATTTTTATTTTTTAAAAAAGGTAAATAAGCCTGGGGATGTTTAGCTACCAAATATCTTGTTTGTTAAATGTTTTGTTTGTTAATAACTTCACAGTGACAGCACTGTAATTAATGGAGAAATGTAGGCTTTTCTACTTGAAACTACGTGTATATGTACATATATGTATATTTTGCATTCTACTTCCCCCTTGCAGCACATTTTGTACTAAATCTACCCAGTATAAGAATATATCCAAAACCATAAATCCAAGTCCTTAATGACTTTCTAACTTCACAAATGTATTGTAGCACTTCAGGAGTGTTTATTTTTAATGGCACAAAAGTGCAGGAAAATGTTCTGTAATGTTCACATATTTCCTTACTCTGGTCTTCTGAGTTTTAGGAGCCATGCATTTTTTAAGGATTTTTGCATTTGGTGTGTGTAATTTGACACTTAGAGTTCTAAATCATTTTGAGAACATATTGTATTTTTAAGGATAAACTTTATAAATACTTCAACTACTTTTTTTTTTTTTTTTAACTTTTTCTTTTTTCAAGAGTAATCTCACCTTTAACCAGTCTTCCATCAAATGATTTCCCTCTGAAATATATATTAGATTTACTGGTGTAGTTACATTTAATTCTAAAACAAGTGCAATACCAGAGGCAATCTGAAAGTCAAGTCATTAATTGGATGCCGATATTGTTTAATTTTAGTGAGAGTAAACTGCTAAGTACTGACAGGAGACAGAAACTGCTATATGCAACATTAATCTTTCTCCTGCCACATCAGAGATGTGCCTTGGGGTAGCTACTTTAAGGTATTGACTCAGGATGTTGTCATTAGAAAGTTGGAGGGGCAAAGTCCACTGCACTCAGTATGCACAAAGCCACAGGCTTGTCCTTTTGTTTGCTGTATAGTGACTGGAAATATGACATCGCTCAGCGTTAACCTGCTTAGACATATTTGTGAATTTTAGCCACAAGGGATTTTTGTTTGTGCTTAGGCAATTCTTTTTAAAAATCTGCAGCCTCTGAAAAGGCTTCAGCCAGGCTGATTTGCAAACCATGCAGCTCTGTAACCCACAGAACCTTCACTCCAGCTCCTCCTCCACCTCCTTACTATGTAAAGGGGAACATAAACAATGTCTTTATGTTAAAGACAGGGTTTCATGACTGCTCCTGTACTCTATAGCTATTTAACCACTATGCAGTACTGGGCAAAGGTATTTCTCTTGTCTAATTTGTCACATAATCAGCACAGAACACTCAGTCCTTCAGAGGGCTGAAGGAGTCTGAGCTGTCTAATAAATTCACCCTTTGCACAGAGAAAATGTTTCACAATGAAATAATAAAATGGGGTTTCAGTTAGGAAAAAATGAGATAAACTAGTGTAGCAAATAAGTAAAGATTATACACATAGGCAACCCACTGATCAAATATTTCTTAGGGCTATCAGGAATCTATCAAGGATACTGAGCCAGTTAGATAAAGAAATTACTGAAGAGTGATTTACTGAGTTGTTTAAGAGTCATGTTAGAAAGATTATTTTGCTCACAGCAATGTGCTAGCTCTGTTTTATTTAACGATTAGTTAAAAGCTGTGGTACAACATTGCCTGTATATGAGAGTGTCAGCCATTTATTTAACTATTGGTTCTGCTTGCCTCTACACAATCAACCTGAAAATATTAATCATGCTATCAAAATCTTAGCTTTACAAATATTTTTCCTCTCAGAGTCAGCATTAAAGCAATGCTGTGCATTAAATAAAACACAAGAATGTCTCAGGACATTGCCATCTTGATAGGAGACTTCTGTTATTTTGCAGTTTGAATCACTGGACATCTGATCTGAAATGATTGTTTGCATTTTGAGTTCAAGGAACCAAAAATTAAGATAATTATGATATGGAATCATTAGTCTTTGCCATATTCTGAGCATCTCTATTGAGCAGAAAAGAAGGGAGTGTGCTACTGAGAGTGATCCCCCAACTGGTGACTCCTCATGCTGACAGTGAACCCTTCTGCAGATCACTCATCTGAACTCCACAAATCCAGACCTGCAAGGAATGGCCACTCTCAAGAATCAGCATATCCCATCTCTCTCTGAATTCAATGCCATCTTCTGCTTTGCTGCTAGAAGAAGAGAGGAGCCTTTGGCACCTATGCTTTCAGAATTTCTACAAAGAATTTGTCTCTCTGTATCACTACTTGCACTTAATGCTACCCTTCACTTTGTGCACAGGTTTTTTTTTTCTCCTGCTTCAGAACCTTAGTATTTGCCTGAGTTTTTTTGTCTGGTTGGTTGGATTTTGTTTGTTCGGTTGTTTTTTTGTTTTGCTTTGTTTTTTTAATAAATGAATTCCACACAGGCTTCCTGAAATAAGGGAATATATCAACATAAATGTTGTGTTTCAGTCTTTTTATTTTCTGTCCCTGTATAAGTTGAGACTTGAACTTACAAGAGACCATGTTAAAAAACTTTTATTAAGACAAATTTAAAAACATACCTATCTGCAAATGTAACTCATCACTAAGAAGTAAGTATTAGCATGTTTTGGGGCTTTTTTTCCACATATCACTCAAGTAAAAACACTTAATTGCCTAAAACTCCTTATAATTTCTGGTAAATCACCAACAGGTAATATTAGCTAAATTCTCAATCTTGATGTTCATGATGTGAGCTCCTGGATTTTCAGGGGTTACAGGTGAGAAGGGCATTAACTCCAGTTTAGGAGATATTTTTCTTCTAACTTGCTTTCTTTCAGCTCATACTCTAAGCTACAATGAAGTGTTACAAGAGAAGCTCTCACACTTCCCCATATCTGCAATATTAGTTTGTTAACTTTATACAGGTGAACATGCTCATTACCAGCAAAATCACAGGAAGGGAACTCAAAAGCTAATTGACACCAGCATTGCAGCAAATCAACTTAAATAGCAAACATACATAGTATAAGCCCTGGAATGAATGCACTCTAATAACAGATATTTCCAGTCTCTGGATTATGATGGATGTACCCAGCAGGGATAAATTACTTCTCTCCACAGCATGACTGTGCCTAGGAGACACATGCTCTGCCTTGTGTACTTTTATCTTTCACTATACTTCACAGAATCAGAGCACCAACATAAAAATGTTCTTGTTTGCTTGCCCCACATAAAAGACAACATGCCACTGCCCTGTTCTTTGCAACACAGAGCTATACCCACTGAACTGGATGCCCATCTTCACAGCCAAGTGCACAAGCGCATTTCATTTCGCTGTTAGGTTCGCTCTGCTGTGTTTTAGTTATTCCCTTGGGGCTCGTATCTAACATAGGGGAGCCTGACAGTTAATGGATGGTGTACATTCTGGCTTCCCAAGGCTGATCCAGCAACACATACGGGTAGTGGCTGAGCCATTTAAAAGCTAGCAATGGGGAAGGGAAGTTTGTGAGATGATGCCTTTCTGCTGTTACCTTATTATGTAGGTATATCCATGAGTGCTTAAGTTGTGTTTTCTTGCCTCTGGTTGGAAGGTTGACACTAAGTTAAGAGAGCAAAAAATATTGCTAAAGGCCAGTAAAAATCTTGTACTTTCTGAGACCTACTAGGGTGTGCAGCAGCCTCTTGAGAAAAGTAACAAAGGTCCCTCTGCTTGCTTGTAAGTTTAGAAAATAGAGAACATGACAAAATGTGTAAGAATGAACCATTCTCTATTCTTAGGAAGACCTGGGCACAATACCAAGCCTCCCATATTTTTTAAGTTTTATGATGTTAGCTCTTATTTGTGTGTCTCTAGATTTAAGTATCTTTCTAGCAATCAGTTCTTAAGGAGATAATGTACTTTCTTGGTATTAGTAGGTGGAATGACAAATCAGCAGTAATATTCACCTTTCAGTTCACTATATTGCATCATTTTTGTGACCACTTCCACTTTCAACAGGCTTCTAATTCAAAACTTCAGTCTTTTGGGTCACAAGACAACAAACTTTGGTCACAGGTAAGGGAGAAATTGCACAGAATCAGATACAGAAGTGCTTGAATTTTCCTTTGAAACACAGGGTGAAAACTGACTTTGCAGACAGAAATAAAAACGTTTGCAGTCATGAGCAAGATAACAGTTCAGGCTAGAATTATCAGTAATACTGGTAGAGTCCTCCTCCATCCAGACAACAAATAGTTCACTTGTATCTTGGGTTTTTGAAATGGGGGCATAAAGAAAGAGATGGTAGAAAATAGCCTTGTATCAAATTATCATCAATTTATTCAGCTTAATTAACTGGAAGAGAAGTAGCTTGGAGGGGTGGGGGGAGTTGCATCCTTTCCCAATAGCACCAGTGGGTGCAGCATGGGCTCCAACTCATGTGCCAGCACAGCAGCTGCACCATGATGAAGCCACCACCCCCACCAGAACAGCTGCATCTAAGCTTGTAAGGATCTCAATTTCAAAAGGATAAACTTTGAAAAATTAAGGAAACTAGTTAATGAGGTCAACTGGATTAAAGAGCTTAGGGATTTTAATGTGGAGAAGGCGTGAAATTTCTTTAAATCAAAGGTGTGAAAACAGTCTGGAACTTGCATCTTAATCAAGGGGAAAATCAGAGCTGACTGGCTAAATAACCAGTTCTGAAAGGGCAGGAGAAGGAAGCAGATAGCCTGAAGGGATAGGGAGCCTTCTATGTCTGAGATGCCAGGAAATAGAGAAATGCAAATCAAGCTGCGTTAGAACTTGTAAATTAAAACTAACAGCATAAAGTTTGGTTTGTTTTTGTTTATTGTTTTTGGTTTTTGGTTTTGGTTTTGTTCTGTTTTGTTTTGGTTTTCCCCAGTTATGTATGTATATATATAAAAGACAACACAGAAGGAGCTCAGCCACAGTGTAATGAATAAAGGGTGAAGAATTAAATGGTTCATGTGTGGAACCAAACTTAAATCAAATGTATTGTTTTCTGTAATGACAGAAATGTGGAATAGGGAAGGTGAGGCTGGAAATTAGAATGCCCAGGCTGAAAGTAAGGCTAAAAGCCTAACATAATTATATCACATAGTTGTTTCCATCCCAAAAATGTCTAAATAAGTGCACAGAAGCACAGGTACAGTGGCAGTGATCTGAGCTCACGTGAAATGAAGTGACAAAGTTCCTGAGAGGGATCAGCAAAAAGAGCCCTTATAGTTTAGATGATGGGGAGGACATAAGGTAGTTTAAATGCTGGAGGCCAGTTTATTTGATTGCAAGGCTATAGGAATGTCTTGAAAGAAAAAATTAAGGAACAATGGATAATACATAAAACGCAACATGGACTTTCCAATGGGATGTCTTGCCAGATTAATTTGATTTGTGTATTTGATAACTGATTTCCTAGACAAAGGAAATGCAGTAGGTCTAATCTCTCTGGAGTTCAATAAATAATTTGATTTAATGTCACTTGCAAAGTGGTTCAGTGAAGTTTAGTAAAATGCTGGTAACCAGGCTTCCCAAAGTAAGAAAGAATAAATATCAGTGAGTCTGACAAAAAAAGCAACCTGCTCCCCCTTCCTCCTTGGATCAGTTCATACTATTGGAAAAAGCAAAAGTAAACTAAACCCATCATACTTTAATTTTGTTTTGCTCTGTAAGACAGAGCTAACTGATACTGAGAGAAATGTGTGTTGCATTAACCAATTTCATTTTATAATTATTAATGCATCAGCTGGACAAAATATTGCTTGTTTTTCAGCAGAATTAATGAAACAAAATGAAATTACATCATTAGAAAAATATGATCATTTTAAGTGCATCATATGGAAAATATGAGAAAAATGGTTATCTACCTTGGTGCCCAAATTAATCAAGCATGGTAATAGATTGCAGAAAATCCATGTTTTTGTTTAAATCTATTAACTAGAGAGGCCAACTGAGATTAGTATAGGGAAGCCACCCTGGACACTGTCTCATTTACAGTGCTATCTTGGAGAACAACGTGCTGGCGCATATTTCTCTGTTGTTGACTGTGGTTCCACTCACTCTCCAGCTGGGAACATGTGCTCAATTTTTTATTGGTAATGGATGTTTTTATGCTTCTACTTTCTCTATTTACCTGAGTGTTTGTGTGAAGTCTATCTAATTTATGGTTGGAGGATTGACTGTGCTCAAAAGAGTTTTAAATGCTTTTGGTGAATCAG
The DNA here is from genome assembly GCF_003957555.1 of Calypte anna. NCBI lineage: Eukaryota > Metazoa > Chordata > Aves > Apodiformes > Trochilidae > Calypte > Calypte anna. The sequence goes on along the minus strand of NC_044244.1, from coordinate 25,485,054 downwards.
TTACCTTCATTGGTTTAATGAACCAACAAACAAACAAAAACCCAGAATAAAAGCCTCTATATGTGTAACGTGGCTTTTCGCAGAATGTTTTCCCTCCTATTCCCATATTACTTAATAGCATTTGGTATATCTGCATTTTTAAAAGCCTGGATCTGGGGAAACAGCCAGTGGTATTGTGAAATTTACTTTCCTTAGCGACAATTCCAGAAAACAGATCCCTGAAGAGTTTTTCTCCTGCTATACTTTCATGCATACAGGACAGGAAATGTGATGGGGAATCCTGAATATTTTTAAACTACTTAAAGCTTGCTAAAATACTTTGTAATTCACTAGCTTGCTAGAGATGTGCTGCTGCAGATTATGTTTCAGCGGATAGTGATTTGCAAATAAATACTTGGCAAACAGTTGGGAGGCAGAGATGTGAAACAATCATAGCTTTGGCTATTGCATTAGACACATTTTAATTATTTTTTTCTTTCAGAGAAGCTCAGCAAAATTATAATTTCTTTAATAAATAATTAACAGTGTATTATTTCAATAAATAAATTAGTGTTTATATAGTAAAGAATACAAATGTTTTGTGCATACATTCTGACCTACTTCTCCAGTCCTTCTTGGCTGTTTCCCAAAGAATTATTTTTAAAAATTAATGATGAACATCAAAATATTTCTGTTTATAACATCATATCAATGGTAGTTAAATCTATAAAATAATTCAATCGTTTATCCTTCTTATCTTGGGAATGTTTAATCAAGCTTGATATTTGCTTTAAATTAGCACTGTCAAATGTACATTTGTATAAAATCTCCCAAATCATGAAAGATTTATAATTTGAAATGTATTTGGATTATTCTCTAGTTAATCAGCTAGATAAAAATTAGTGGTACTGTAACTAGAACAATTAATTGGATTTAAAAATTAAAAAATAACTAGCACATGATACTTCATGTACTGCTTCACTTTAGAAACACAAATAATATCTTAACTATATCAAAGAAGTTTTGTGAACTGTTCACTAAATCCCTTATTTTGTCTTTAAAAGGTAGAAGTTGTGTTTTTTCTCAGGGAGTTTTAAACCAGATGGGGAGGAGTATGTTCTTCAGGTAGTAATTCTGTAAAATATTTGTATATTACAGCTCAGTAAATCACATATGCATTCAACCACAGATGAAACTTTAAGTATAGAGAATTTCATATTTATTTTAAGTTTAGGAGTGGGTCATCCTTTATTTGACATTGTCTTAGAGATTCCCAGGAGGTGAGGGCCATCTACAGAACATGGTAACTTCTCTGTAAATCATTTTACTTAAAACCTCTTATACTCTTAACATCATTAATAATCAAAATCACCCTGTAACGAAAGCAGCAGTTGGATGACTTTGCTGCACATCCCTGAGAAATGGATTGCTGATGACTTGGAGACAGTGCCTGGTGACCATTATAGCCCGTTTCTGTGAGGGCTGGGATGTGCTGGTAGAGTAATGGCAGCATGGAAAGCTCCAAAGAGAATGGTACCCATTGAGAGGAGTACCCATTGGAGGAGGAGGCTATTAAGAGGAGCTAGCCATAAAGCAGGGACTTTGGTGTCTGGCAGGTAGACTCAATGTGGAAAAGGAGGTTTAGAAAGGAGGCACACAGCTGTTCTTGCTTGGGAGACAGTAGAGGGGTTGGAGGATACTGGCATGGGGGAGAGGTTTAAAAATATCCCCTGCTCTTTATACTGAAAGAATGACAGAATTTGTAGCTTCTGGAGGTTTTGGGAAAGATAATGAAGAAGAATACAAAGACAGAAGACAGTAAGTAGGACAGTCCTACTTCTGTAGCTTGATATTTGTCCCAGCTCCCAGCGTCTTACATACCAGCCTGTGGATCACATGGCTGTAACTATACTTTTGTCTCATATGTTTGTTTAAAAGAAACCATGAGGGGAGCTGCCATTTGGGTGAGCAGGACTTTAGTGTTGGTCCAGGGTTTCAGGAGAGCTCTGTGAAAAAAGTAATCACTGATGTGCCACATCTCTTGTGTTCTCAGAAATGTTGCTATTTCTTTCTGTTATGAGCAAGTATTAATTAATTGTCCTTGCACTCTGCTGAACCTCCCCCCCAATCTCTTTTCTTGTAGTCCAAAATGATAAACTGATGAAATGTAGGTCTCCTTATGCTTTGTGCCTTTAAATTATTTACACCAGCTCGATAAGCCAGATTCTGTTCCATCTCAGCCTTGTCTTGTACACTGGTTGGTTTTTTTTGTTTGCTTTTTTTGTATTGTTTTGTTTTGTCTCACAATACTGCCATTGGTCATTCAGAGGCTCGATACAGCCCTTTCTTCAGTTTCTGGCACTAGAAATTCTGCCTTGAGCCTTCTGGAGTATTCTTCAGGGACCTCTTCCAGTCCTCAAGGCTGTTCAGAAAATTTTCTGGGGAATAAACGAGAAAATAGCATGTAAGATAAATTTCCTATAATCATTATATATACCAGGAAAGCTTTCTGCTGTCAGGTCTTGATTTCAAAACGTGAAATTTACTTTGTCATCTTACAGCCACAACAAACTTAAATGAGGCAAGAACTCCACCAGGGTCCTTTTCTACTGCTCTGGTAGTGTTCAGGAACTATAAATTTTTAGTAGGCAAGGGAGTATTTTTGGATTGCTCAGTATGACCAGTCAATGAGAGGCATATTACTATGTCACTCTCCTCTGGCTGGTGAAATGGCTGCATAGTCTTGCATGAAGTCTTGAATATTGAGTGTTCAATTCATATTATCTTCCTACTTCTTGACTAGTGGAATTGTGTCTTGTGTTTTTGTTATCAATAGTTTCTGTAGAGATGAAAGCTGCCTTGCCTTGCTGATGCCCAGGTCTGCAGCTACAGCCTAGCACATGTACCTTTGTCTTCCCATGTGGTCCAAGTGTAGTCTGAGATCAGCCTTCAGAGGTAAACAACTGTGGTTACAAAATGGAAAGCTGCAGCCTGTCCAACTTGAAATATTAATGTCTTGTCTTGAAAGTCTGTTGTTGTTGGGCTATGATGGTGCCTGCTGAAGGCACACACTTGCCAGGAGCAAGAGAAGCCACAATCAAGGATAAAGTATTTGTTCTGAGCAGTCTGATCTGCTCACAAGAGGAAATCATGCCCATAGCAGAAAAAGGCCTTGAAAGCATCCTTCAGAAAGGTTTAAATAGGAAAAACCTAGTGCCTCCTCACTAGGTGAGTGCTGTCACATTCTTAGGTATGCTTCTCCTCTCCTTAATTTTCTTAAATGTGAAGAATTGCAGCCAGCAGCCAGGCTACCCTTCAACCCCTTCAGCTTTGGAGGGCCCTGCCCACCTCCCTGCCCTCTCTGTGTTGCAGGCAGGAACTTTGCTGGGTGTCCCAGGGTTAACTCACCTCGCAGGTCTCACTTTGGTCAGAATGCACAGTGTAAACTGAGGAAAGGTCTGACCCTCTTTTACTTCAGGCAATATAGGCATTTTCATGCCTATCTACTACTTGAAAAGAAAAAACTCACACTGTCCTGTTCCTAGAGTGCTGCTTGGGGCAGCTTGCTAACCTGGCAAGCTGCATTTTTCATGACTATGAGTTCTCATGCATTTTATCAATTTAAGAGTACAAAATGTTGGAGGTTGTTATGGGTTTTTTCCTTAATTTTCCTTGTTTTGTCTTCCTAAAAATTCAATAAGGTTTTTTTTTCAAAGGAAAAATAGAGATTCATGTTTCTGAGATCAAGCACAAGATACAATGGTTCAGGTTTTTTTGTGGTTTGTATTTGCTCTCTGGCACGGCAGCTGCTGAACCAGCTGCTTCCCAGCACTGCTGTTCCCCACACTTTCCTTATTCCTTACAGTCTCTTACTAAAACATCTCATTTTAGTAGGCCCTTAAATTGAGAACATTCCCGCTATTAATTTTTGTCATGTAGTTGCACAAGAGAGAGCATCATCAGCAGAAGGCTGTAGTACTCATGCTCAGGAAATACCACAAAGCAGAAATATTTACCTATGTCACAGATACTGGTGCTCCATCCTCAGCACAGAAGCTTGGGCTGCAGGCCAGGACACAGGACACAGCACACATTCCTTTTTTCCCCAGTGGTATTAAGGTCAGAAAACAAACTATGAGTTTGAAAATTAAGCTTTAGAAAGGAGGTGCTGAGAGGTGGTTTCCTAACCCCTGTACCTTTCCTCTCTACTTCACTATCTGAGCAACCATACCTACTATCCTTTGGCTGGAGAAAAGACTGAAGACCAGGGGGTGTCTACAATGTTACACTTCAGATGTGGTGAAAAGTTAGCTCTCAGCAAGAAGCTACTAATGCTGTGACATTCGTGCTGCATACATCGATCAGCTATGGTGTGATTTTCTTAGTGATTTCCCAGTCAATCAATCCCTAGATAATAGAAGAAAACATGATATAGTTGTGCACCTTCTTGCTGCTTATGGGACATGATTGTTTTATCAGCAAGGATGAAACCAGCATCCAAACACACCCACTGTTCTTTGCAAGTTTTGGAGATAAATGTAATTTTTTGTCTGTGATTTTATTTCACTGGTGTGCCTATGGAGGCAGGTTTTATTCCCTGGATGCTGTATGTTATCTCTCGAACATGCCAGCAGGCCTACATTACATCTGTGGCCTTGAGTCTTGATTTATATTTTGAGTCTCACTAAAATTCAGGGCCTCTGGGCAAACAGATTTGTTTCTTTCTGGTGACCATGCTTGTTTCTGGAGAAAGAACAGCTCAAAATCTACAAAAAATCAGATTTCCCAGCTCTCTTTCTAATCACCATTGTAGTGGTACTTTGATACCAGGCTCTGCTTCTGTTGTAATTAATAGCCTGGACATCAGTCATCGAGCAGTTGTCTTTATATATTCTTTGTTTTGTTCTCATTTTATTGGATCTCTTTGCACCTGAAAGAAGAAGAATGTGAGCTTACAAACACCAGCCAATCTTTATTAGCCACCTTCAGCTTCTATCTGGGACTTCTAGTTTTCATCAAGAGATATGATGTATGTACTGTTATAAAAAAAAATAAATCAGAAATTGTGTGGCAGTCGTAACTTGTAGTCTGAAAATATTTTTAGAGAGTTATGTCCAAGGAGGTGGACATTTAACTGGGCTGTTTGTAGCAGTGGGCAGAGCTGTGTGGTATCTGGCAATGGAATGGAAGCTGCTGGTATTCACACATTTGGGAAGAGAAAGTGGGATCAGGAACTGCAGCCAAAATACTTCAGGGTAGATATCCTTGACACAACTACACAGCAAAGTCCTAAATCAAATTTATATCAGAGATCATACAAAGCATTCTTAGTGCACAGGTTTCAGGCTAAAATATTTCAGTTGCTCAATTTGTTTTTTTTATGATTTCAATATATCTTAAACAAAGGTTTTAATCTGAGGAGCATACACAGTAAACTGAGAGAAAAACTTTACTTATGTGATTCCAAAGGAGACTTAATGTTTTCAGGTTTAGAAAAGTACAGTGCTAAAAATATTTATTTCTTAATACTCTGTTGCCCATAAAGTAACAAACACAACTATGGTATTTCAAAGTTTATTGCTCTAGGTAGGCTCAGATAAAAGGCCATACATTTCTAGCAGGGTCTCTTCAGACCAATAAATGTAATGTTGCTTTACTCATTCAGAGCAGTGAGATACAACTGTATAACCATTTCAGTTCACTACAGAAGATTTTACTGTCCAAACGCATTTTTATCCATGAGGGTACTTTTTTTGTTTCTGTAATGCTAATAACGTCTGCCTTCTTTCTTGGAGAGTTTAAAGATGATTATTGCAGCTGGCTGGCACTGCTTTTGAATGCCAAAGCCTTCTCAGCCTTTTTAAAAATTCTGCATTGGGTATTTTTCATTTAGTTTTTAATTATTAGCATTTATGTCTGTTTTTTCTATCTTTTGCATATCACTCAGCTGTTCAAAGGGAGTATTCCCATGCTGATGGTCTGAAGAGCTTCTGTTTGAAGGCATTGGCAGCCCAGCAAACCCTCCCATACGCTGCCTCCCAATCCAGAGAGCTGGCAATTGGGTTCTGCCAGTAAACATTAAACTGATAGCATTTGGAGCCACTTTCTCTGTGATCTTGAAATAATGAGCTCAAAAGGATTATTTTAGTGTTTTTTTGCAAGTTATGCTTGCTTTGGTCTCTCCCCTATTTAATTTTTCCTCATGTATGCTTTATTTTCTGTTACATATTTACCTTTTATGGTTTACTCCTCTATTTTCCAAGGAAGCCAAAGGCCATTGAGAATGCTATGGCTGGGAACCTACTGCAGAGGCAGCTAGAGAGAGAAAGGGCAATTATCAGCATTAGCTGGATGACATAAAAACTGTATTAAATGGTTCCTGGCATATATTTCAAATAAATTAATCAGCATTTCCACTGTCCCCTCCCCCAGATTCATTTTACTTGGAGTATTTATTTCACCCATAACTTTAAATGGGATGTAAACAAAATTATTGTGATTTTCTCCTTGGTTTCAGGGTCAAAATTAAATTTAATTTTTAAAAATTGGCCTTTTAATATATACTTATGCTTTTTTAAAATTCCAAGGACAATCTCTCTGCCAAATCTTGATTTGCACTGTTCTAGTTTCTGCTAGCTTATTTTCTCATTTTCATCTTGTTTTCTAAAATCTGTTCACATTGTGCATGTTCCTGCTAAGTGTATGAGAGATCTAGGAACTTTAAAACCTGATGAACTGTTTCAGTGCATATCTGTAAATTCCCACCATCTTCATCAAAAGGTTTATGTAGGTTGTGAGGAAGAGGGAGAGAACTTTTTGTAAAAACTAAGTAATTCTATAATACTGGAATTTGCACTATATTACAAATCAAACAATCTGATCTTCAGTTGGATTTCTGTCCATTGTATTTTTTATTTTCTATCAAAGATTATATTTATCTTACTTTTTTTTGTTATAATTAGGTGTTTTTGCTATTTTCTCCCCAATGGATTACTTGATATCTAGACTTGGCTTGCACCACAGCCTTAATATAATTCAGCAAAAAATATTAACCAAAACAATTTCTTTTGAAAGAAGTTCCACTGTTGACACAGCTCCTTAGTTTCTCCCATTTGGTTTCCAGTTTCTTCTAGCCCTTGCGTCCTCCATCCCTTGGGTGTCTTCTATATAATATTCTCATCTGCAGGCTAGAAAAACCTTCATGGATGATAGACTTTTTTTTTCTAGATACACTATTTTACTTTAAGAGTTGAATAGCTCATCTGTAAGTTTCTGTATTCCAGAGGAGTTAATTAATGAACAAGAAGTATGAACATTTGTATACCAAATATGCATGTGAACACATTTTATTCTACCTTGTCCCACTGATTCTGTTCTCACTCTTATCATCCCTCTTCATAACAAAACATATTAAAAAAAGTAACTCGTGATTTTTTAAAAATATCTTTGTCTTGTTTGGTAGAAATTTTCTGACCAGCTTCAACTGGTGGCCGAATTTGCAGAATAACATACTGCCCATGTTTTACTTCTGGCTTTCTTATAGCTTTTTTACGTAATGACAGAGTGTTTTGCAGGACAGAATAGTACTCTGTGATTTCAAAAATATTTTTGTGGGTGTCACTGCCTGGTGCAGTTGCTGTGCCTGCATAATGAGCTGCAAAAGCCCCACTGCAATTTCCTGCCAGCTAATTGTACTCACTTCAAATAGCAAGACTGTGTTGGCTGTGGGGTTTCATTTTTAGGACTTTGTTCTGCAAGCACACCTGTGTCAGTGGACTCTCCATGAAGCCTTGCCATTTTTATTTACTGCCATTTCAGTGGATCTATTTATAATAGCTAAACCTGGCTAGAGAAAACATCAGCCATGGCCAATCTTCAGTGCATTCCTGTGTACTCACAAAGGAAACATCAGAAACTTTTGTAAGACAGAAACTTAAAGTCTTTGCATTATGTTACAGATATCTTTGGTGGTTTCATGCTGCTCAGAAAGCTCATGAGCACATGTGGCCATTATGCATTTGCTGGATTTCAATGAACGATGCACGAGTATCTGGCATGTGCCAATGAAATGGTGTAGAACCCCATTATTACTTGAGCCAACAAGTGCTATTTTTGTCTTCACAACAGGTAGCTCTTCTGATTTTTTGTATGTCATGGAGATAATTTTTCAAAAGAAAGATCCTAGTCAGATGCTAATTGCTTTATTTCCATTATTACTTTTATTACCCTATGACATTTAATATCAATTTGAAATGTTTTGTAACCTTGAGACAAGTGGCACTCTGCAGCATCTTTCAAAGGAGACAAATGCAAAATTAAGTATATGTATTAATTTCATAAAAATTACTGGAAATTTTGTTTTAATAGTTTTGGATACATGATGCTGTTTTTACCCAGCTGCAATGTTAAAAAGGGAATAAATGCTGAAGTCTTTTTTGCAAGTCCTTGAAATCTTTGGCAGTCATACCAAACCAGACTATGCAGCAAAAAAACCACAACCCAAAACTACATGTATTATACTGTATGTTATCTCTGGTACCTATAGACATTTAGGTATAATAGAAAAGAATGTGTGCTTCAAGTCTGTACATCAATGGTTTCCTGAAAGGGAGAAATGGTACCTACAGAAGCATATGGTCCTGCCAAATTTCCACCTTGATATATCTAATTCCATTGTGGACACTAATAAAGAGGAAGACTGGGAAAGAGAAATTTACTTACCAGTTAGGATAAGATATACTGGTATATTGGAGTTTAAGTGCTTATCTAAGTTCAGGATACTGTAAGGTGAATAGTAAGATCTGTGGTACGCATCTGGTAGAAAGATGGGAGCCAGCAACATGTAGAAAAAAGAAAATTTATCTCTAAGGGGAATTGGTTCAGAAACATCATTTACTGTGCCTAGTTAACTTACCAGTGCTTTGAAAATCTGAAACATGTGTGATGCACACCATCAAATAGGGGATTTCTTAAATTACAGTTGTATGCTAATTACTCACTTTAGGCAGTGGTTTGTCTGAAGCAGTAAATGATCCTAGACTTTTGTCTTAGCAAGAAAAAATCTTACCACTAAAATGTTGGGGACTGTTAGTCACCAGTGCAGGAATTGCCACTTTTCTAAACCTTGAATAGAAATGAATTCAATAAAAAGGGACATAATGACAGATTTATAAAAGCAACGTTCCTCTACATAATGGATTTTCTATTCTAATGTTTCTTTACTGTAATCCTTTAAAATTATGCAAAAAATTATTATATAAGTGATAGTAAAGAATTCATTAAAAGATTAATAGTTCTGGTTTACCAATTCGCTTACCAGGTCACTTAATTATTTAGTTCATTAATTCTGTAAATGTCAGACTTACCATGAACTCTAGTGATTTGCATACATAAGGTTATAGTTCCACGAGCAGTTGTCATCTAACAACTTCAAACAAGAATTTGGCATTATTTTTACATTTCAAAGGAAATAAAGTGTTTATGCCTACACACACATAGAGAGAGAGACGGGAAAACCAGTCTAGTGAATGGATCTATCACCCTGGGTATTTTTATCCAAAACATCAGTAGGATAGCCTTCAAATTAGACTACATGAGAAAGACAGCTTTTAGGACCATGTTTCCTGCTACAGGAAAAAAAAGAAAAAAGAAAAAAAAAAAAAAGGAAAAAAAAAAAGGAAAAAGAAGAAAAAAGGAAAAAAAAGGAAAAAGAAGAAAAAAGGAAAAAAGGGGGGAAAAAAGGAAAAAAAAAAGAATTACTAAGTTTTTTAAAGCTTTATTATTTATTTAATTATTTAATTTATTCAAAAGTATTGCTGATCAGAGTAATGATACGATGGTTCATTGCTGTTATCAAAAGGATCCCAGTACTGAGGTGACATTTCAGAGAAAACAAACATTTACTCTATGATAATGTGATCTGAACACAAGAACTTGCATGTATAGATTTGCATTTATATACATACACATATGTGTGCATAAACATGCCAAGGGGTACAGAAGAAATATTTGCAAGAACACTGAAATTACTTTAAGTAGCTATTAGCTGTGATTTAATCTTCAGTAGTAGCCATCAAAGCAAGACACTGTACAGTATGGCATGATGAACCTTCTTTTTGCATAGGTGAAGTTTTCCATTCACTTGGTAAGCCTGAGTGGAGAACATCAATAGCTGGTCATTATGCACCATGTAAAATAATTTGATGCCCTATGATGCATACAGGCTAAGTAAGGCCATCTTAAATAATTTTTATTGTGGAATGATTTCTTCCATTACAGATTCTATGCACTGTAAAATAGCATGGGGCTGTAACAGTCACAAGCCAGTGTGTACTCATGTATCTTGCTGCAGTGAACAGTTCAATGTGGAAATGAATCCTTTCTGTCAGGCTAAACTCACAGCCCTCTGTGGCAGTGGCATCTACTCTGGCATGTGAATCAGCCTTACTTTTGGTGGGTGCATGCCAAGCAAGCAGAGGTTTCTAGGGGGCAATACATAATCTGCTCAGACCCATTCCTGCAGCCCCCACGAGTAGATCCCTTAAGTACAATTAGTCTTGCAATTAAGGGACAAGGTATTAAGGCTGTCAAGACTTTTTTTTTTTTTTTTTTTACCAACACAGAATCAATCTTGTGACAGCTTCCCTGGCATACAGTCTTAGATCTCGATAAACAAAGTGTGAGGTTTATAGTTAAGATGATGTGAAAGGCAGTAAAGCATGAGGTGCTCTTACACAGATTAGACTCGTTCGGATCTGTGGGGTAAATAGGTATAAACAGAAGGAGAAGAGGTCAATGTTACATACACACACAAAAGAGGTGTAACAGTGTACAAATGTGACATACAGAGAAAAGAATCTTTGGGTATTTTCACCTAAGACATTTGCAGGTGTTACATATTTCCTGCTGGAATAAATTGCATCTTTTGCAGTTTCAGTTATTTTAGGACTTTTTGTATGGTCTTGGGAAATGCCCAGTAGTTGTAGTGCAAAGAAATACAGAGTGGAAGTTTTGTGCCTTAATCAGTTACTTTGTGTTTCCCTGGGATCATCTGTGTTTGTTTATGGACAGAGAGGTAGGGACTAAGCTGACCTCAGTGACTTTGGGGCACAGATGAGCCATGAAACTCCTGTGTTCTTTAAAAAGTTTTATTATGTTAAAATGAGATATTTAAAGGGAAAATAGCTGAACAGAAAAAACAAAACAAAACAGACAGTATAATGTCATTTAATGTGAATCACCACAGATCTGGCTCTGAATAGGGCCCAGAGTTTATAGACATTCACCAATATTTGCAGAAAAAAATACAATGAAACTTAAAAAATGACATATAATCTGATCCTGTTTTACTTACAACTAAAAGGTCAGGGATTTTTGTGTTTCGTGGTGCACTATACTCAAACATCTGAAAACCTTTTGAGAAGAAGAACACAAATGTAACCACCCTGAAAAACCTTTGAAAATGCTCAAACATGATTACTAATAGAGTACAGTAGTTTCAAATTTGCTGCCATATTTCATAGTTTAATCAACGTTTTTATTGATTAATGGGGGAAGAAACCCCAAAAAGACAAAACCCAACAAAAAAGATTAGTGTATTAAAGACAAACCTTTGTGACATTACATTAGTCTTTAAACCCTAGAAATCGAAGGGTTGGATCCAACCTTGAGTCATGGTATAAAAAATCTGAAAATCCTGTACAAGCTGACATCAACAGCAGATTGTAAAAATCATCACAATATCTGATATAGTGTGACAGCACTAGTGGGCTTCCTTGAACTTATGGTGCTTAACTTCTTCCTGCTTGAAGAATCTCTGTTAGCCAAGAAGTTCTTGATGAACAGTGATACATGTACAGTGTGAACAGTAATACAGCTGGAGAATAGGACTGCATTTGTTAATGGCTGATTTGAAATTAAACCAGCTGCCTTTTCTCAGTTCCTCAATTGTCAGTGAAAAGGCAAGTAGAAAGATGGGCTGACAGCAGCCTCCCCCCTTGAGGTGAGAGAAAATAAGTTAGGTGGGTTGCCTTACCTCACAAAGGAGTACTGGCTGGTAATCCACAGGTGAGTTTACTGAGAGTCTCTGCTAAGCTTTGTGATTTATCCTCTTCCTGTATGTCTTGAACAATGACCTGAATACTGCAAACAGAATGGTAGAACAGAATGCCAAACCCTCTGTGGTGTGCAAATGTGTGGCTGTGTTGTCCTAATGCTAACTAGCATTAATTTTTTGACTCTACAGACTTCGCACATGCAGAAATCCTCTAAATTTTCCTGACCCCTAAGGCACTGTACTTCAATCTGTAATTATTTGTGGTACCTTGGCTTTAAGCAGGGCAAGGACCGTGGTGATATGGAACACTCAAGAGCAGAAATTGTCCAGATACAGAGTCTGCAAAGGCAGCCTTCTGGCTGCTCACAGGTGCAGCTGGTTTGGGTTGGAGGACGCAGCTGAAAATGAAGTGTGGCTGGATGCAGCTCCTAAATATCAGGCCAGAAGCACAGCTGATGTACATTGGCACAGCTCCCCTGATGTCGTCATGTTGGTTTATGACAGGCTTTTGCTCAGTAGTTTTCCTGATGTACCAACTTGGTGTTGTTGGCATTTGTGTTTATTGCTCTTCTGATCTAGATGAGATAACCCCCATCTCATAAAAATGCAGCGATACCCTTCACGATGCAGGGGCTGTTTGTGTGTGTGATGTCATCAAAGTCAAAAAACACTGACAAAAAAAAAAAGCAGCTACTTCAGTGCATAGGAAACCTCATACAGTCACTTCAAGCTGAATTATGCAGCTGTGTTGCAAAAACCAGTAGTGTTTGGATTAATTTAAGTGTCATTTGTAAGGTGTATTTTGAAATAAAGCATATTTTGAAGGTGGTGGACATCAACATTTCATCAGTTTTGTATTACTGAAAAATTTTGGAATTTCCTAATGGATGGTAATAGCCAATGAGTATATATTCTTTGCCATTACTATGGAAATATGCTTCCATCTATTTCAAAAATATAGATGAGGTCAAAACCCTGTCTCCTCTGTTAAGGTGGTCAGTATTAGGTGTTTCTGATGAACAACTACTCAGGCTTCCCAATTCTAATAGTGCTTTGAATTGTGAAGATTTAATAATGCTTGTAAATTATGCAGTGCACAAACATTAGTGTTATATATTGAAACCGAGATGATTTACAGTCGGTTAACTGTTTATCTTCTGTTCTATACCTGTAAAATACATCTTCTTAAGAAGTCTTTCAGGGTGTTGGCATAAAAGGATTTACAAATATTTTTTACTATGAAAATTGAAACCCAAAGCAAAAATATTTATTCTGAAGAGCTGGAAATATCTGATATTTTCAATTCTACTTGGAATGATAGAGATTCAGCACTACAAAATAATCATAGGATTAGTATTCAGCCTGTGACTATTCAGACTATTGCTCAGATAAAATGACAAAAACAAATGTGAAAGTTCTATGAAAAAACATCCAAGGCTGTGAAAGTCTAAGTACAGGGGACATATTCTGTAGTATCTATTCCCCATCTTTCTATGGATTAATCAAATTCCATGTTAATAACTCTGATACTGTAAGACCTTTTACTAGCTTGCTCTGCTGCTTTTCTGTCAAGGGCTAACTAATAGTTTTAGCTCTCCAAAGAACAACATAACAAAGATAAGGCAAATGCCAGGAAATGTATTCATTAAATAGCCAAGAGAATGCCAAGGACAAGCTCTCTGTATAATGTGTAGGAGAACATCAATATTTGAGGAAAGGAAGATGCTGCTTTGGTATAACATATTTGTGAAAACTGGGATAAGCATGTTTTAAGCAAGGCTTCTCTTTAATTATTGTCTGAGTTTCGCATAAAGTCTGCTTCATCAACTGGATAAATATTTGACTGCTGTTCAGTAAATTGCATTAGTTTACTTTAACTGTATGCTCAGCCTTATTCAGGCATCTTACATTAGGCAATGTAGTGTGTAATGCATCTCTGCAGGTGACCAGAGCTATTCTCTGTATGAGGTAAATTAAAACTCATATTTTAAAAATTAAACATTCTTGCACTTCATGATTTCAATATTTAATTATAACCTGTGTCAGGCCCTAATCTCTGACTGAGTCAGGCATGAAATTAATCAAAAATGAGGCAAAAGCTTAGCAGTTCTACAGCACTGTAAAAATAATTTTTTAAGCAATTCTATGATTCCTACAGAAGTTTTATCTGAAAGATGCTCATCCTCGTGTAGTTAGGGCAACAGTTAAAACGTTAGTAAGTAGCCAAAATAATGATGATTTTTGTTGGTTGCCTTGAGAGAAAACCTGGCAGAACAGTTTACTCCTGAGATGTGAGTGCACTAAAGGTGTAACATTACAGACGTGATCAGAAGAAGAAAGACTCTTTCTAAATCTATTTCAGGGAAAAAGCCCAGCTACACTAAGAAGACACAGCTTTGCCATTCTCATGGAAGGTGCATCAGGTTACTGATATAGGAGTAAGTTATTTAATGGGAAGTTCAGTTTATTGCAGCTATAGAGATTGCAACTATATTATAATTTACAAAGTCCTTGTGCAAATCGATTTAGACAGAATCACCTAGAATTTGCTGTGAATGAACTATTTCTAGTTATTTTTTTTGACTGACAGAAAAAGCTGATGCAGAGCAGTGAGTTTCTTTTTTATTGTGCATAATAACCTTATCTTTCCTCCTCTTAATCTGCTCTTTTAAAGTCAGCAAGTTCAGCACCAAACTTTGTAACTGAGAAACAAAGGAAATGGTGAGGTGCTGAAAAAGACTGAAAATAATTGAAATTTCACAGAGTTCAAGCTTTTTCTGCAAAGTCATGAGATTGTGTGGTTTTACATGAAAAACAGGTTTGCCTGGGTTTGGTTTATTTTGATAAATTTGTGTAATTTTTGTGTCTGCAGCACTTCCTGAAACGAATCATCCATAAAAACAGGAAGGGCAGATGCGGCCAACAATAGTGGAAAAATTCCCAAATGGCCTCCTAAAAGTTGACTGAACTACTTTTGCCATAATGATATAAAGTACATAAATATGCTAGAACATGCAGTGTAAACAGTAACTTTATTCCATTACAGCACAAAGCCAACTGGCTTCCCGAAGGCAGCCAGGTAGATGGACCAGCAATTTCTTTATGTAGCTCAGCGCTACTCAGCTCTGTATTGTACCCAGACACAGGCTGCCTTTGTGGTTTAGGCTAATCATGTGTAATGTCCTTATTTTACCTGCTGTAAAACAGTTCACATTGCTAATGATATGTCTGAGAATTGGGAAGGTGTGAAAAAAATTCTTATTATTGCTGGAAGAAACATTTGGAAGGCGGTAGCTGAGCATGAATTCAGCTGTTGGTTTGTTTATTTGGGTGAAAGAGACATTCTAGCATGTGCCAAAGTGTTGTATTTTAAAAAGAAAAGATAATTTTGCAGAGTTTATTCATATGAATCTGCTGCACAAGTTTTTTAAAAGCAAGTCTAGCCCTTCATGATAGTTCAAGAGCCACCTTACATACACCTTCTTCTTTTGTTAAGATTATTCCTTAGTCCTGGAATCACAGTGGATCTCATAACTGAGAATGTTTTATACACATTAAAGTGCCTTGGCTACTTGTAACTGGAAATCTACCTGGCTTTGCCTGGGGGATTTAGGCACAGGTCTCACCTCAGTGAGAAAAAGTATTTCTCCAACACACTGAATAAAAATACTGGTTTAGAAAGGGACCAATTTTTAAATAAAAGCAAATAATTTATTTGTTTAAATAATGAATATTATAATTTCTGTTTAATATTTTTAGAGTCTAGTTTATATGCTGAAGAGTTACTGTAGAATATCTGTGATTGTGTTTGGTGAGCCTTACACAATTACATTTATCAAAACTTGTTTTAACTTTTTCTCATTTTAATTATATAGAATACACTGTACTAAGACTGACATTTGCTTTTCTTATAAAACAAGATTAATGACAATGAGGATATTGATATTGTTACTGTTATGTGGTAGTAGAAGACAGGTGAAAAAGTAAACACTGTCTTTTTTATGCAGTTCCAAAAGGCTTTTCTTAGCAGCTGGAGGACTATTTGGTGTAATACCCTATTTAGTGGGAAACTTCAATAATTTCCCAATACTTTCACTTCCAATAATGGCAAAAACAATTATGGTTTTAGGAGTTCTATAGCCCTCATTGCTCTAGAGGTTTTCTAAATATTTTCATTATCTGATAGAAAATGTCTTTCTGCTCAGTATACCATAGAAATCTGACCATGAAGTTACTTACTAGGGTAAGTGAAAGGTGTTGGTCTGTGCTTTTATTGCCCTATTTATGGAGTGATTGCTAAACCCAATAGTACCTTATAACCTCATGAATAAATCATGGAATCAGTCACTGTATTTAGAAAAATGTCTGATACTTTCCAGTTTTAGAACATCTTTGGGAGACTGAAACATATAATTGCTAAAGGGTGACTAAATGGAGTTATCAAAGCTGGATTTTGTGGTTCAGAATGTTTGCAAGCAAGGGCTCTCCAGGATTAAAGAACTCTGAATGGCAAAGCTAATTCATCTGTGTTTACGTATACATTCACACCTTCCTGGTTTGGGGCCTGTTTAGCTAGAAAGGAGTTTGTGAATCTTTCTGAATGTCTTGCACTATGAGGAAAAAATGATTTGAAGCTGTGTCACAGTGCTGTGCCTCCTACCTAACACTGCCCTTTGTGCACAGTCTTTTGGACAAGAGAATATGAAACTTCTAAATACTATTGAAGCAGTCAGGCTGCTGGAGCAGCAAAATAGTTCCACCACAGGGTGATGGCAGCCCTGTAGCTACACACCAGGCTCTGCTGCCATCCTCCAGGCTCTATCCCACCCCATGGAGTCAGGATAGAAAACAGTAGTACAGCCACTGCACAGCAACACTGGGCTCCATTTTTCCTCTGGCCTTGTTGGGCTTTCAACTTGGTTCCATCTGAGGCCTGACAGAGTGGTGAGATCTTCCTAACATTCAGAGGCAGAAGCAGAACCAGGATATCTGTGTCATGAAATCTAATGGTGCTTAGGTGCTGCCAGATCTTGAAAGCTTTACCATGCTCCCCTTGACACTTCCATTCATACTACCACCTATTTCCTGTTGCATGGCTGAGTACTTCAAGAAAATGACTACTCATTTGATGACGTACAAACATAATGCTGTATTGATGTCCCATAGACCCACACTCTTTCTTTAAGATGTGTTTTGTAGCTTTAATTTAAAACTCCACCATGTCTCTTGGTAGGTTTACTGATATGCCCCAGACAGCTGTGTCAAAAATTGGCAATACCTCAATGTAAGATGAACTGGGAGTGCTCCCCTGGCTTCTTGTGCTATCTTTTCCTAGAAGACAGCCCCTGAATGCCCAGTGGTTCTGGAGGTCCCACTGATCCTGAACTTGCTAGTGATTCCTGCAGGTGTTTGGAAAGATGCTGTAGGTATTATCATTGCTACTTGCCCTTAGGCACCAATCAAGTCACCAGTGGTTCCTGCAGTTAGGTGTCACAAAGCTAGGACAAAGGCTGTTCCTCTTCTGGACAGATTGCATACCTGAGACAGTGAGAGGCACCATTTATGCTGGCCCTTTGACACCAAAATATGGGAATGCTGCTCATGATTCAGCTCTTTCACAAAGCTGGGCCAAATGGTCTTAGCTCTCGTGCCACACGGTAAGACTATAGTTTAAAAAGCTGGTTTTATATATAAAAATCAAGTAAAATATTTCATAACATGGCCTATGTCTAGATATTGGTTTTAGTACAAAAGATTCAAACTCGTTAAGTCTTTTTTATGTCCATGTGTGGCCCATATTTGGTTGTAAATAGTCCAGTACTGTAAATAGGGAAATTATAAATTCCTTTTCATTTCAATGCAGTGAAAAATAAGTTTAGATGATTTACGTTGATGGAAGTGCAAACATTTCCATGCAAATCGGGTCATATTGGGACTCATTTGAAAAGGATATGGGAACATTTATTTCTTTGACTGTTGAAGATATCTAACCTAACAAAACATAGATTCAGTGCTTCTGAAAGTCACAGACTGTTTCTTGGAGATCTTATGAACAGTTTCCCTCTGTATCTGCCTCGCCAAGTATAATTTCTTATCTATCTCCAGCACTTGTTGCATTGTGTCACTCCCTGTGAAACAGTTGCTGCTATCTTATTTTAGATTGTTTTGTGTCTTCTGTACTATTTTGTTGTATATTTCAGGCACCTGAAAGTAAATCACCAGGACATATCTTTTAATATATGAAAGACTGGACATATATCTATATATAAAGAGCTAAAATTAGATACACAGGTAACTAAAACTTGGACTTTAACATCATGACATTTTTTGTGCACTTCTGGCATATTTTCAGTCTTTTTCAAACCTGACCTTCTGTCTTTGTAAGTAAAAAAGGTAGAAAATCAATGAAAAGTCAAAATTTGTCATCTTTCCCCCCTCTAGTTTCTAGTATAAAATGTGTGCACTTTAATATTAAATGTAATGACTGATTGTTTTTGAAAGCATTGGCAGCATTCATTTTCCACCTGCTATCTTTTCAGTGACAATTAATGTGCTCCAAGCATTTTTAAATAGTTCCATATACATGAGAAGAGAATGGACTAAAAATGTAGACAATTTAAAATGTATGAAAAGGGAGTTGTCTTCATGTGTAACATTCACTTATCAAAATATCAGCAAAGTATAAAAGGCACTTCTCAAGTAAATGTAGTACTGTATATAGGTAGAAGTGTGATTTTCAACCTAAATGGGGAAAACAAACCTATTAGTGGTCTCAGGCTTATTCAATGATAGCTGGAAATGCATTTTTATTTAGATAACTTCAATTATAATATCCAATTAATACTTGGAGGGCACAACCAGTATGGGAGGCAAATACATTTTTCTCAGGTTCTTCACTAGGACTGTCTTTCATCTCATATAAAATACTTACTGACAAAGGGAAAGGATGATTGAGAAACCAAGAATGGTATATATACCACATGGATCTTATTTAAAAAGAGCTGTTGGGTGACTGTATGAAATGATTATCAGTCTTGGTTCCCAGCTTCTTCTTCTGCTAGTGTCCACATCATGGGGACAGCCTACAACTGATTTTTGTGTGATTTTCACCCAGTGCACTGTCAGTGGAAAGGTACTAAAATAAATGAAATTCAGGACCAAGAAAGTCTGTCTCCAGTTCAGATTTAAGGCATATTGGCAAGGTAATGTGGGCGAACTCCCAGAAGCAAATAGGTGGTATTACTGTTATGGGGTGAAAAAAACAACCCTAGATGATCTGAATTTCAGAGCAGCATTTAGAGTGATATTTAGGAACAGAGGTATAGGACTGCAGGCCTTGAGGGGCCATTTTAATTTTTCAAGGGAAATGAACATCCATGATCAAGTTATTTTACCTGCAGTGAGTCTGAGTTAAATGCAACTGGATGTGGATGTAGAGATATGTGAGTGCATCAGCTTATTAGGATTCCCAAAGACCTCTTAACCTTTTGGATATTACTGCCCATCTGGAATCTTGGATGAAATAGTATGAATCCTGCCCAAGAAAAACTCAAAGTAGGAAAATCACCAAGATTGGAGAAACCCAGGTAGCTTTATTAGAGTTGTTGGTTTTCTTCAGAATGTTTCTAGTTAGATACTCCGGTAAGGAAAAATGTAATCTATGTAAAATTAACATGTATTGGCTGTATTTTAAAGTCCTAGCCATAACTGATTTTTTTTTCAGACTTCAATTTTTTTCTCATATTAATGGTCAACAGAAAGACAAAAACCTAGTTATTTTCCTAATATGACTTGTGAATCTGCCCTGGTATCAAAAATTATAATCCATATTAATTTTAAATAGATAAATTAAAGAAATATGCATTCATGTGACTGAAAGAACATTAAAAGTTACTCATGATTTCAGGGAGAGGTGGCAATCTAAAACCAAAGCTACTATGATGTGATGTAATACTTCATCTAACATATTGAGAAGGTTGTATTAAAAGTTTCAGAAAGAAGTACTTTTATATCTCTTTAGCTATGTCCTCTTGAAATATATATTTTATTTAATATTTTTATTGTGACTTCAACAATCAATTCTGAAAAAATGGTTGTAAGGAAAAAAATGGTCCCAAGGAAAAGCCTGTAACATAGGTAGGGGCACTGCAATAGATGAGCAGAATCAGTCTAAAAAACCTAAGTTGTGATGAAACAGTATTTAGAGTGTGCAGCAGTAAATCATATTCTCTTCAGTGTAATTTATGTTTGGTCCGTATTTGTTTGGCAGTCTCTGTGGGCCCCTTGATTGTCACATCCAAGTGGTGTTGAGGTTAGAGCAATCTCCCTCTGCAGCTGGACAAGGAGTGGTGGCTGCTGGGGTGGGTGTTGGAGCTGGAGCTGGTGGGCTTTGCTGTCCCTCAGCACTGCTGTGCTCATCCATGACTGCATCCATTTGTTTACCATGGCAGCCACTGCCTCTCTTTACATCCTTTTTGCTGGCAGTGTTTTATGCCTTTTATTTTTCTCTGACAAGTACACAGAGACAGGTTTACAGACTGGACAAAAATTGGCTCTACATATAAGACATATAAAGCAGAATTAGGCAGTTCCGTCAGTGGCCTCTGACTGGCTCCATTTATCAGCCAAATAGTAAGCATCATACTATGGGCAATGTTTTGCTGTTGGCTTTGGTGTGAGCTTTTTAAATATATACTAGCATGAAGCAAGCCAGAAGATCTTATGGCCTACCAGACTGTGAATTACTGATCTAATGGTTACAGCAGATTTCAGAAATGGGACATCTGGTGCTTCTTTGTAGTGTTTTCACCAGCTTTCTGTATGACTTTAACTAAATCATTCCCCTTCTTTCTGTCTTAATTAACATCTATATTATAAAGATATTCATTCCCACTCACCTTGGCCTAAATTGTTCTGCTGTGGCTTCATATGAATGTGCATTTTATAGGTAAGAGGAATTTCATAAATAAAATTATTTGAGAGGCTTTCTTTTGTTTTGTGCTATGTCAGTTAGATGCTCTCTTCAAATCTGAACATGGTTGATTGTCTCCTATATCTTAAATGATTCTTCTGTCTGACTTAATCAAAAAGAGTTGTTTCAATGATGATTAGAATTCATTCATTTGTCTCTAATAGGACCGTTTTTAAGATTGGAAAAGCTGTTAGTCCCTCTTCCATGCAATCAAACAACCTTTATCTGCCACTTGGTATCGCAAGTATCCGTTTTCTTTATGCCTAGAATGCACCCAGACACTTCTGGTACACAAAAGGAAGTTTTATCCTTTTCCTCCATTTTTTCTGCTTCATTTTTGCTGAATGAATAGGTGGGATATGCCCTTGTTCTCACAGAATGGGATGTTATAATGCCTGAATTTTATCCCTCGCATTTCCAAGTGATTGGATCATTTCTTCTGTTCTAGTAAAATTGGACAGTGTACTCAGCTTTTTGTAATACCATGATAGAGAGTGGCAAATAAACCACAAGGTTATCTTTTTTTTCTTGTTTCAAAGTGAAAAGATCATCAGAAACTCAGTGAAGAGACTTTGCAAAGGGGTTAAGAACATTTTTTTAGGCTGTTTCCTCAGGAAGATAAAAGTGACACCCATTTTTTTTTCCTTTGGCTGTGAGTGGCCAGTTATGAAGATGGATGAAAGACATAGAGACAGTGAGGCACCTCCCTGCTTGAATCCACTTCATACAGAAATATTTTGCTCTGTGTGGCCCCTCAGCCCATCTAGTCCTTTGCTAGCTGTACACACATCCAAGTGGCAACCAGTGAGCAGGGTGGGGTGCTGATGCGCCTGAGTCCAGACACATCACCTGCCTAAATACCAACAAAATTCTAGTCTAGTTTGAATCCAAGACACAGGTTCAAACCTCAGAAGCATTCTCAGACCTTAGAGGAATTTGACATTCTAGTAGAAAATAGCAGGAGAGAGTCACTGACTTGTCATGTGTCTCAATATACAGGACAGGACCTCCTTAAGATGCTGCAATTAGTGTCATGCAAAACAGGAATCTGAAGCCAAGTTCTCCACATCTAATGCGGGGGCATCCTAATCACTGCAATTCTCAAAAAGGAGGTAGGCCTTCCGTAGTATTTCCTGCTAAAGCTATTAAGTGCTGTATTGAATTAACTAAATGTGAATCGGGGAAAAGGCTAAGGGGGCAGGAAACCAGAACATTCTCATGGGACACAAGAAGCTTATATTCACGTACCTCTTCCCAAGAATGCTTAATTCCTTGCATGAAATGCAGGTCACTTGGCAGAGACACCAAGTTTCACCTAATAACTGTCAGAGAAATGTACTGAAAGTGGGAAGATTAAACAAATGTGTTGCTGTTGTCACTTCAGCCTCTGTGATGCTGCATCTGCTTATTCAGTAGGTAATTTCCTTTTGACGCAACAAATGGTGACATCCAAGTCTTTTAACACGACCAGTTTCAGCTGGAAAGTATTTCTCCCCACCCCTTTTTTTGAAACAAAGTAGAATGTCATCCTGGCATTGCATGGAAAGGCAGCAGGAGCTGTGATCTGGTAAACTAATTTCATTCCACTAATTTAGATTTAGCTGCAACCCCTCCTTGTTGAATTGGAACTCCCAGTGAGTAATCAGGGAAAGATGGTTTACCTTTGAGTTTATACCAGTACGACTTAGGCTGTGTAAATGCTAGGTGTGCAGAGTATCCTCTAATTGTCTAGTTTTCCCTACAGGAGTCCTTCCCTGTTAGGCAAACGCTGTGCCTACCCAGCAATGGCTTGAACCTAACCTGGTTAATAAGTTCACATGAAATTTAGTAGCTCAGCAGAACCCAAAGCTTTTGACAATCAAATGGTTAACCCTTTCACAGATATGTTTCTTGGGAATTGAATAAATGAGGGTATTGTAATGTAAAGAACATTTGTTGGCTGAAGGCCACCATGAGGGAGATTAGTGGGGGGTATTAAAGATGAAATTATAAAGTCTCAGTGAAAGAGATTCAGTTGAATTCAATGATAAATGACAGTGAAAGGAAGAGAGGGATGTTTCTGAGATGAGCTGTATTTCCCTAAAGAAAAATACTTGTGAGATCAGATTTTTAAAGAAGTATTCTTTTTTTATTATTGAAAAGGTTAGATTATATCATTTTTGAGAGCTCTGTTCTTCTGAATGTAATAAAAATTGACATGAAGTGTTTTAAGTTTGTTGATAATTCCATACTATTCTGACCCACTTTATCTGAATATCTTAAAATTCAATTTCACTTGTAGAAGGTATTCTCATATTATCCTGCTATATAGGCTACAAAAGGCTGGTAAATCCATAGATGTTCACGACCACTCATGCAGAAATGAAATATTTAACTACAAGGGTATCTTGTATTTCAGAAGTTATTTGCTGACACTTCATTCTCTGATCCTTGTAGTCCATACAAAATGATTTGCACATAGGAAACATAAGTAAATGCTTTACAAATTGACTTTCTGAATATTTTGTTACTATTGCTAATAGATTTTATTAAGTACTTTTTGCTTAGAAGTATTTCAAATGTTGTGGAGTTTTTTATCATTTAAAAGCACATTGCAAGTATTAATCCTCTTAAAGGATTCCTCAGTTTTCCTCAACAAAAACAATGAGAGGATAGGGGTGTATATTCTCATAACAAGACATATGAAAACTGATGTGTATTAATTATGCCTATTCATTTAACTTTTGTTAAAAGAAAATTTAATTATAATGTTTTTATTACAGGAAAAATGCCTTCCTTATTTTATGTAAGTCTAAACAAGTCACTGATTTTTTGCTTAGTTTGAGTGATTATTAATATAGAAATCTAACTAATCCTCCTCCTTCAACATTTAGAACAAATTACAGTGCACATTTCATCGAGTAAAAATGCAGCCTCATGTCATTCTAAATCACATTAAGAATCAGTCGAAGTTGGGGAGGTAGATGTCGAACTGTCAGATTTTAGAAAGAGTGGAAAAACTTGAGATCAGATTTTCAGCCTACAAATTCAGATGGAAGAATTTAATCAGCCACTTTCCGTGTGCTTCACTGACTATCAGAAGTTCTGTCTGTCACATACAGATGTGGATGTGAAAGTCTGATGTGTGTTTCCCAGCTCTACCTAATTGGATAACTACAGAACTGGTATTGGAATAGGCAGTTAGTAGTCAGACTTGCAAGTGGGACAGCAGCCAAATTTGGAGAGAAGCTCTATATTTTCTGTGTAACTTCTATGTCAACAAAGTGGTAAAAAAATATTAGCACTGTATCCAGCTTTTCGTACTGGATTTTAGAATACAATTTCTTTTATAGAAAATAAGCTTCTGTTGTTTGGAAGTGTAATGCTTCAATTTCCATGAGTGTTAAATAACCCTGGAATGGAAGGAGAATAGAATGACACTTAGCAAATGCTAAGAAATGCCTACCAACCACCTTGTCACAAAGGTTTTCATTCTTAGTCACGTGCCCTGGTAACCTTTAGGCAATCCCAAAATGTCACTAGACACTGTCATGGATGGAAAGGAGACCACCTTGTGTTTTACCTCTGAAAATACTTTCTGAGCCTGCCTCTTGTGCAGTGCAAAGGCCATTACCCCCTCCACCTTGGTGAACAGGCTGGCTGTTGTCGTGTGTGCCATGGCATTAGCATCACAGTGTTCATTTCCTTGCCATTCCCACGTAGAAAAAAGATTTGTGATTGGAGCAGACATTGTTCAGAGGGATTTGAGAGACAGAGCAGGTTGAATAATAACACATGTTCCAAACATTATATTGTAAAATTCCTGTAACACATCTGGTCAGTGCTGTTGCTAGAAGTCATAGTCTGACTCCACTGGGCACACTGTTTTGCTTCAGTTCAGTTAGTTGCATTTAAATACAGCCTAAGCAGAATGGAGAGCAATGAGATTTTTGAATAATTTGCTGGAGGGCTTAAAATATCTTAGTAGAACAAGACAACTATCTAAAAAAAAAAAAATATTCTCCTGGGTGGCACATTCATGGCTTCATGACTAATTTGAGATGGCATAATTTTAGACATCCTAAGAAACACTATGATGAGAATAGAGCTGCCACAGCCTAAGATTTCAGTATACTGTTGTAGTGTGAGAGCTTAAGGACTCTAGAAAGGGCACAATACTTATAGACTAAATTAAAAGTACCAGGATGGTTGTCCATGTTGTTGAGTTCCTGAAATGGCAACATGTCATGTTTTGTTTCAGATGTTACTGAAATGTCTACTTTCATCTACTTACATCTTTAGAGTGTTTCAGAGTCTCTATGGGAAGATACTCTTAAATCAAATTAAGAATAGCAGATGAACTGGTTTCTGATTTCTTCTTGATTTTGGGTAGAATTTAAGTTGGATAATGAAACATTAAACATCTTTAAAGCAAATTATTTGTGAGGATTTGATCTCTTTCTATTTTCTTTTTTTGTTTGTTTTTTTGTTTGTTCGGTTTGGTTTCTTTTTTCTGTTTTTTGTTGGTTGTGGTTTGTTTGGTTTTTTTTTTCCCCAGTGCCAAAACTTCAATTGGAAGGATGTTTAAAATCAAGTTTATTCACATGAACAGGGGATCTGTTACTCACTGTTATCCAAAGTAGTTCTTCAAACTGGCTTCTTTCCTGAGTCAGAAATAGTCCAAACAGACCAGTTTACTGGAAACACAGAACAACTGGATCTTATTTAGATTCTAAGAAAGGCAAATTATAATATGGAGCAGCAAGCAGTAATTTATGGTATGATAGAAAACTGCTAGGATGGTTTTAGTAGCATTCTTTCTCTCTCTCTCTCTCTTTTTTTTTTTTTTTAATATGGTATCACTTACTCTTTTCATCTATCTGTTTTGGAGGAAACAACTAAAAAAATTTTCTTTCAAGATAAAAACAAAAAAGAGAAAAAGATGTCTAAGTTAGGTGAGACCCCCAAAGTTAACCTATTTTAAATTAATTTATTGAGGGGAGAAGGAGTAAGGGGTCTTTTTAGGGTCTCCACCCTTAGTACTCTCAGACATGGGTAGTGGAATGGCTGCTTTGCTGTGGTGTCCCAGCTGGTTCCCTCTATCCACACACTCCCCTGTGTCAAACACACTCTTTCTGCATCTTGCACTTTGCTAGCTGTAAGACTAAATAAAAAGAGAAGAAGGATTTTAGGAATTCCAGAGTCTTAACTGAGATATTATTTGAGAGTTGGGTGGGCCTTATTAAACTACTGATACTACAGGTTATGTCTGAGCTACATTTATACTGAATAACAACAACAACAAAAAAAATTTTTTTAAATGTCCAGCAGCACTGAAATGGTCCTTTTCGGGTGAACAGATCCTGGGTTTTTCTGTAGGATTATTACTGTTGCTCTAGAGGCAGAGTGGTTTGAATGTGTTCTTTTACTGTCTTATCAATTACCAGAACACAGCAATGCCAGGTGGTTGGGTTTTATAGCCAGGACTTTATGTACACTCAAAAAAAATATTTAATGACAGTCTAATCATGCTCAAGAGTAGGTTGGATTTAGAAATAGTACCACAGCTACCAATCACCTGCAAACAATGAATAAGCCCCGAGGAAGAGTGCCAGAAAAAACAAGATATTGTGTATACCTTCCTGGAATTATGAACAGATTTCTTACTCAAAGGAAATTTGAGTAGTGTTGAAAGTTATGGAAAGGAAAGGTGTAGAAGGGGCATATATATATATATATATATAATAACTCAGAAACACAGCGTTATTATTAGGACAGAAATGTTTAAGTTTAGCTTGACAAGAAGTGTGAAGAAATTGAGTTGAAGTGTAGCTAGATATGGAGATATTGTCTTATTGAAATTTTTCACCTCGTGCCTGGAAAAGGCCTTTAGAAAGTTTAAATAAGATGAAAATGATGCAAATATTATAGTATTTGAGACACATCAGATTTGAAGATGACACTTTTGTGTCTTCTGAAGCTGTTAGAGATCTTGAAATTATATGTAAAGGACCAAGTGCAGAAAAATAAAGACAGTAGAATAAGGAAAAGTATGTGGGATGTAACAAATCGGGCAATAATTAAAAAATTATTTTTAAAAAGTAATTTTTGTTCACTCTGTTTATACTCAAATAGAGAGTGCTCATCACTCATTAAAACTGCCTCACACTTCCCAGAATAAAAGTCTGTTTTCTTTACTTGTAATTTTGCCAAGTCCGAAACATCTGTTCTAAAATTTCCCATACAGGCTGAATTTTTGGAAAATTTCAATCCCAATAGATAAGTTTCTTCCAAGAATAAGATTAAACTGAAAAATTTGATGACTTATCCAGTGCCACAATGGAAAATAGAGAGAGATGAACAAAGCCTGCTCCTTAGAAATCGTAGCATAGTCTCTCAGTCACAAGATAACTCTTTTTAATAAATCAGCTGATAAGTATGTTTCATATTTCAATGTGATTTACTAAAAATCTGCATCCCAGACGAAAAGCCATTGCCAAAGTTACTTTTTTTTAATATTAATCCTTCACACTTTAAACAAGATTTTTCCCTAAAATTTTAAGAGTGTAACTAAGTAGCTATGGTGTCTCCTGGCTGCAATATGCAGCTAGTTGTCAGGTTGTGATAATCTGAAAGCTACAAACGAGGAAACGTATCCTGAAGATTTTTTTTCCATGTATATCATGTTATTATTAATTACCAAAAATAATACAGATGCATTTTTAATTGTACAGTGTTGGAAAAATAGAAACCGTGTCAGCAGATAATAGAGATACAGAATTACTACTGGGGACAGTTTCACTTTACTCAAAAGAAAGTTCCACCAAGAGTTCAGTTCAGTTGTCAGAAGAGCCATCTAGAGTTCATTTTTAATAGAATTGGAGAGGAGCCTTCTGTAAAAATCAAATTTAGCCCCCTCTATTAAAAGGAAAAGTGGATCATGAGCCCAGCTTCACACTTTGGGCCCATTTCCATAAAATTCAGAGGAGTTTAGTTAACCATACACTGTTTAAGATGCATGTAATTCAAATAGGCTTCTGTAGACTATCTTCAGTGCATTCATCCCTCCACAAAGAGGTTCTCCATAAAAGCTCTTTCTTGCAAGCCTGATAGCTCCGGCACATGAATAACTTTCACCATAGAACTCACTGAGGCAGCAAACCCTGAACTTAGTGTCTTTTCAGAAATAACAGGCTCTTGGAACAATATTCTCTTAGCTCCCTTCAGAAGCAATTAACTGCTTCAAGTACACCTGGAGCTTATTAAGTCTGGGAGAGGCCTTAGAGCTACAGTTTGCATTTCACTTCAGTCGGGTAAGAAATCAAATGAAAGGGTGATTTTAAGAAGTCAGGTAATGCTTATTCCATATTTCTGGCAAGCAAAATATTCTATAGAAGGTGCTTGCTTCCTTTGGCAAGAGAAACCCTATTTCCAGCCTAGAAAGCCTTATATTGTATGAATATTTCATTTCCCTTCAGTTTAACTGGAGAAAATGTACAGTAGAACATTTTAAAGGTTTTTCTCAGCTTCCAGCTGTGTGATGCATACAGTCACATAAAGATCTATGGCATCTGCTAAGACTGCCTGCTTTCAGAAATGACTTAGTTGTTATGGTCACCAGCTTGTCAGGACTTTGAGATGGCTGATTATGGGACCACAGTATCAAGCTGTAAAGTGATAATGACACTTGATGAAACACATTAATTAAAACAACCAAATTAAAGACAGCTGTGTCACTCTAAATATTCTCCATTTGGCTGTGAGTGTATTCTCATCACAGGGATGCTTTGGAAAAAAAAAATTAAAAAAGAAAATTATTTGGCAACCTTTATTCAGAAAGTGCAGGTATGTTCTTTGCTGAAATCTGTGTCCCTCAGACTATGTTGATTCACAAAGAATGGCACTACCTGGATGTGAAATTCCCCTTCCTTGAGAAACTGAACAAAACCACATAATTGTTTGGAGAAATGAAAAGCAACTAAAGAATGTCTAGACTTTCCTTTAAAACTGGAATAAGTTTTTTTGCCTGGTCTGAAGTCCTGATGGTCAAAAAGGGCAAAAAATTGCAGGAGTTAACATTGAACAGACAGACTTCAAATGCTGATCACATCAGTGACATTCCTGTCACATTTGGTCATACCCTAAGTAAAATCACAAAGATGTGGATGAGATGACCTTGAAATAAACTTTTTGCTTTGCTAAAACTGCATGGAACTGACATGGCTAGACTCAGTCTGGTTGGAATCTAGCAGAAAGTGTAAAACACTGATTTCTAATACCGAAAAGCCAAGACTTAAATGTAAGCATAATGTGCCAAATCAATGCAGTTGGCTTTAGCAGCTAGCAGAGGCTCTAGACAGCAGATCAAACACTTCTTGCAAAAGGGATGTGAACAGACTTGCAATCAAATCTTGTCCCATAGCTTGCTTTGTGACTGGCAAGGGGTGTGTGTACTTGTTTAAAGAGAAATGATTTTTTGCTGGAGGTCTAAAAGCTCCACATCAGGTCCAGATAATGTTCTGTGAATTTGAAAATAATGCATGATTGAGGAGCCAAGGACATATAGTTATACATGAAATTTGGGGAGGTAGTTTCTCATCATTCATTGCCCCGTATGTGAATCTTGTCTGAAAAATTGCTGACTATTCAACATTAGTGTTCTTTGTACATATTTCAAATAGGAACAATGGGAACAATTTAAATTATATTCCCTAAAACTAGCACTTCTCCTGGGATTAACATGCCTTAGAGCATTTTTAATAACTTACAGACATTATATGAATGTAATGGAAAACTGCCTATTGTTGTCCCACTGGCTGAGGAGCATTTACCTTTATGAACCAGAATGTTTTGTATCTCTCTCAGAAAAACCACAGTTTCAGTGAGCTGGATCTGAAAGACCGACTAGGCTGGTTGACCATGGTACTGTTTTAATCCTGGGTAAACCACCAGATTTAGCAAAGGGATAGTTCACTACAAACACATACATATAGACTAAATGAAAACATCAACCTAGCTCAGAGTGAGACATTTACCTCTGTTCCTAGTATCAATCCTAGTATCCTACCTCTGTTCCTACTCTTTGAAGGTTAGCAAGAGATCACTCTGCATGATTGCAGCACACTCAGGAGAAAACACAGTTTGGTAACAGTGGTGAGAGGGAGGATAAGTCCCAAATAAAGCAAATTGGGAGGTTATTCCCAGAGCATGACATGTAGCTCGAAGAATAGCATGAGGCTTGTAGCTAAATGTCTGTCCTGAATGGAAGGGTTGGTGTTTTGATAAGTAGCTGAGCACTGCCATAGTGAAAATGTTCTGGAGGCAGTGCTCACTGACTCTTCCATTCACATCTATATTCACATTCAATTTCACATTTAATTGCCATCTATCTAAATTTGGATAGGATATTTTTTAGAATTTTTTTTTTAGTGGTGGTGAATGTTAATTGCATTGATCCTTTTTACTACTTTTTGTTACTTCAGTTTAATCAGTTGTGTCATTAATGATGGGTATAGCACAGTGCACATTATAATTAGTAAATTAAAACAAGGTAATAATAATAACTTAATGAGATTGGTTAATAATTCTTTTTTGTTTGTTTTTGATTTATTGGGTAGATAAGTTTTGAGACTTCCTGTGGTCATTTAAAAGTTTAATAGTATAACACAACAGGAATATGATATAATATCTAAAAGTAGGACTGGAAAAGAGAAGTTGTATATGAGAAGGAATGCTATGGGAATAGCACAAGAGAAATAAGAGAAACTAGAAGAAAAATATTTTAGAGGCCTGCAAATTCATTTTGCAGTCGCTTTGCTAAAAGTTTTAATTTTTGTGGGATTCCATATTCTGCAAGTACGACAAAAAGTGAGAGCCTATATAGTTGACAATAAACTTTAACAACTGTGTATATTTACATTTATAACTCTGAAATCAACATTTCTTTTTGGAAGTGTTCTGCTATAGCTATTCCTTGAAAGAAATTATGAAAGAACATTATGTTCAATTAGACCAGTGAATTAACATTTTCATATGTTTCTTTCTTTTTATATTAGTTTGCTGAAGTCCTTCTCCCCTGCTCCCTCAGATTAGTTTATTTCTCTTTTTTTAAAGAGACTTTAGCAGAAGCGAGAAAAGCAGTTTAGATCCAGTCTCTGTGAAAGCAGTTTCATTCAGTAAGAAGTTATCTTCTTTTAGCTTGCATATTTGTACTTATGCCAGGAAGGAAAAGGATGTGGTGTTAGGCTTTGAAGATTATTGCTTTCATTTTGTCAGCTTTATGCAATGTTTTGGAGCTATCTTGAAAAATCATATACAAAATAAAATTGTTTTAGCACTTCTTCTGGGTGCTGGTTTTACAGCTGAGAGTGCCTAGCAGCCACTCTTTCAGTACCAATGGATTTTTCACCAGACTAGGCTTTAATGCTTCTGGAAGATGATTGCCAGATAAGTCTTTTAAGGCCCAGCCTCTGCAATTAGGTCTACTTGAGTGAAATCTTGTCAATCACTACATATAACTTTCAGGTGCTTAATGTTTTTAGGTCAAAATTCGGATCTTCAAAGCCATTGCTCTACTGCTGTTCTATGTGCCTAAGGTGATGCTGTAAAGTACTTGAGCTGATATTTCTGGATACCACAACCAGTTATGTTGTGATAACTCCTGGTTGCACCAAACATGCCAACAGTTAAATACATGAAGATTTCAGAAATTTATATTTTTGGTTCTTACATCTAGTTATGTAGATATCCTCAAATCACACTTACCATATAATTGCTTGCATAAAATATACCTAAAAGTGGTGGGTTTTGCTCCCAATTTTTCTAGCCCCTGCACCAAGGACCTAAAAAATCTGAGTCAGTGAGAGGTGGGATTTGAGTGTGGGTCTCCTGCAGTCCCTGGTGAAAGCTCCAGTTGGGTCTACTGGGTGTAATACATGCACTAGCTTATTATTCTTGGCTTAATACTGTGATTGTGAGGATTCCTGCTGAAATCACATCTGAGAACCTCGGAAGGGGAAAGAGTCAATCAGTGTCCAGCCAGGAGATGGGTGGCTTCCTGCCTGGGAGTGCTGATAGCTATCGCCATTCCCATTTCCTACTTTGTGTCATTTCCCTGCCTTCAGTGGATGTTATTCTCACAAGCCCATTTCTTCGTGAGCTTCCAGGCAACAGGAGCCCGTGTGCCTGTTGCAGAGTTACAGATTCCACTGAGCAGCAGGGTAATTAGGTTCAACGTTGCAACAATTTACTTTGAAGTCCATTACGTGGACATAGCCTTGTTAGTTTATCTCTGAAGACTGGAGAAGGGAATAGAGGGATAATTATCAAGAATGGTAGAAAAGACAGCCCCAACAAATAATGTCAGGAAAATTAGGAGGTCTCAAAATAAAGGGACTGACTTGTAGTGTATAAATAATGACAAACAGTGGGACAAAGGTTGTGCTTTTATTTTGAGAAATGAGGCAAAGGACCTGACAACACTCACAGATAAATAGAAGCATAACACATACAGCAACCCCAACTGTCAGAGGTCATTCTGGAGTCACATTTTACAAGTCACAGGCTTCAAGCCTTCTTTGGTAATATTTCAGCAAATAAAACAAAACTGAACTTCCAAGATTTCTCACTAACTGTAGCAGCTATTCATCATTCTAAATCTCTACCGGCACGTTCAGAGCTTTTCTGTCACAGCCACTGGAGTGGCAGGAAATTCCTATACAGAGCTTGTCTTTTCACCCAGCAGTTCCAATTACTTCGGTCCTTGACTGCTGCTTTGACAGCATCACTTCTGAGCCACCCAGCAGTCTGATAAAAATTAGGAAAAAACAAAAACAATGCATGACTTTTGCACGGCTTATTTCTTTAAAAAGTGTTTAAATTTATGTCATTTAATTACCATGCTCTGTGGTCATAAACCAGAATGGAATTCACCATATGTTTTTCTTTCATCTGTAGTCAAGCTTTTCTTCTCTAAGACCTGTCACAATAACTGATATAATTTCCCCGTGTCTTCATTGTGAGGCAGAGTTGGTTTCTTTTTTAACTATTATTGGAATTATCGTATACTTTATAATGAGTATAAATGGATTTTTAAAAATAACCATGTGTGGTCAGAAATTCCTTGAGGTTTTCATAGACAGCACTCTAGAATTTTAAATGGGAAGAGCTACAGATATATGTATAAAAATATTTTTAATGCATTAAAAATGCGAAATAGAAAATAGAATAATTTTTATCAGAATGTACTGTTGCTGTTTCACCACACACTTGCTGTTAATTAATAGTCAGTGTTTTGACTATAGCCATATCCTTGCTATTTGAAACAATTTCTTAGGAACAGTTTTTAAAAATAATAAAATTCATTAAAGTACTTGTGGCCACTGAGCTTGTAAAGCAATTTCTAGGAGACTGAATAAAACAATGACAGTCCTACTGAATTCTGTAAAGCCTTAAGACAGAGTTTCCCTTTGTTAAAAATCAAAATGTGTCAGAAATCTACTGACTCAGAATAAAATTGCAGGTTACAATTTCACCCTTGGGCTTAATCAAACATGTGGTCTAATATTAAATTTATTGTGTACTTTTGCTTTGAGCTTTGCTGACATTTCAATGCCATCAGCTGTTGAAATATAGAAAAATGTGATTGTCTTTTTCTGCATTTGGTTATGGTGCCACAGTTCACCTTGGCTTTAACAAGTTTCATGATGTTGTCCCTCTTTTAAACTGATAGAGGACATTTTAAAGATCATATCTGTGTATATAAAGAATCATGTATCACTAAGGTTATTATGATGAAAAATTACTGTGCTACTTTTCAAACACTACTATGTCATTCACTTTAAAGTCCAGAGTCTTTGATTACCATGTTTATGAATGCAAAGATTATGTGAGAAAATATGATAAACATATAAATGATTTCCTGGATATTATTCTTCTTTAAAATATTAATAATTTTTATATTTTAGACCCTAAAGCATTTTGATTTCTTTACCTTAAGGAAACAAAGAAATCAACCTCTATGAAATATATGCATTCAGTACCATGTTGCACATACATTTTGTTTTGATAAAAAATTTTCAAGTGTCCAGGACACATGCATTATGTCCATTCCTATCTATAATGCATATATATATTGGTATGCAGTATATGCATATAAAAAGACATTAAAAGAGATATTTGAAATCTTATTTGCTTTCTGTATTAGTTATATTTCAAAAAAACCTGTTCATTTTAAACCCTTGAGGTTTCTGCTATTAATTTGTTATTTTATTCCAGCATCTAAATTCAGTGAAGAATTCTTAATAATGCTTAAAAAGTATAATCTTTCTTGCATTTGATAAAAAAAAATTCTTAACAAACCCCTTTCTTCAAGGATTTCAAAATAATTATAAATTCTGTAAATGAATCTTTGCACACACTGACTGTATTTTAAAAAATCAATAGGACAGACTGGGAAGGACTATACAGCTATCTCCACTTATCTAGGCTCCAGACTACCTCAGGTCACATGTTCACTTAGGTAGATCGTGGTTTTATCAGCTCTTCTCTGTATGACACACTCTGCTTCTCCCAGTTGCCACTGGAACAGGGAACATAGGGATGGCACCTTCTTACATTGATGGTGTTTTTTGAGGCCCTTTGTCATGAAACCATTCCCATTTCTGACATCGAACCTTGGTGGTACTCATCCTCTTAGCAGAAGTTTCCATCAGCTAAGTTACCTAGGCACCCATTTTGAAGTATGTTCAGACATGGTTGTCTCAACACTGCTGGTACGGTGGACACGCGTGCTGCGATTACGTTCAAGCCCAGAGTTAACATAGAAGTGATGCAAAATTTGCTTAAGCTTGCACAGGATCTTATACCACAATTGAGAAAACATAGCTCTAATGAAAGCCAGCATTAAAACTTTAAAGCTGTGTTTTCTTCATGTTTTGTTGCTGGTACTCTTCAGGAAATGAAATTATTTTCTTCCCATAACTATGAAGTCCATGTGAGATGCTACTTGTTCAGTGCCATGTGAATATCAGTGATTACCTTTTAGCATAAGTGCAACTCCAAGATTATTACACTCTGATTAGTGCTTGTTATTATTGTTTGTTTCTAGGTTCCTGTTTTTCTGTAGACCCTCATGTGCTGCCTACAGAGAATGCTGGATAGCATATGAAACAGAAATGAGCTTTAAGTGACATCCACACCTCCTAATCTGAACTATTTGCAATTATTTTAGAATCTTACAAGAGAAGCATTAACAGCTGATTAAGATCATAAATGCTGCAGGTAACAGCCACAAGAATCAGTCATGGAGAGCCTAATGTTGCAGGTCTGGCTGGGATCCTTCAAATTGTAAGCCAAACATTAAACACACTCCATGACTGACTAAATTCTGAATTGCTTTTTGGCAGCCCTCCTAAATAGAGTGTGACTTTGTAGCTGGAAGTGTTGAAAGCCATCAGATTACCAAAACTGCTCAGATTTCATCTTACCTATTAGAAGAATAAAATTTACCATCCTATCAGATACTGTCCATACTGTAGCATCCCTAACTTTTCTTTTACCATTTTGTATAAAAATCAAGTGCTATCTCTGTCCCATTTAATGTCATTTTTGTCAGCATTATCCCAATTTTCTCATACTGTTAACTGCTGTATTTGTTTTAACATTTTGGGCTTTTCCACATAGCCTTATTTGTTGGAGTCAATCATAGCCCAGTCTGTGGGTGTTAGAGGCTGCCTGCAGACAATTCTAGGTTGGGCAAACAATTTTTCCACCTGGACTGCAGTTTGGCTGCCATCAGGTGCTCATGGAAGGCCCGGTACAATGGTACTCTCTCTAACATGCTGTCCTTTCTTTTTAACATCCATCTTTTCTGCACTCTATATGACCCATCACCTCAGCAAGCAGCTCTACCCAGTAGCTCCTGCTTATCCCAGCTCTTCACCACCACAGTGACCTGACTGCCTGAGTATACTGTGGCAAGACAATAAATACCAGAGAAATGTGTCAAAATGAGGTGAAGCTCTGGGAAAGAGGCCAGGTGGGACGATATCCCAGTATTTGGTGTAGGAGAAATCATATGTTCTGCTTGGGATGGTGAACTGCAAACTGGTGCTGACAATGGTCCTTAGCTCAGCAACACCCATGGGACGTTGTCCAGCTGCCACTGGACACTGAAGGTCACTTGCACCTGGTCATGTTATTTTTTGGTTACTGACATTCCCTGGGTTTGGGATATTCAAGAAAAGTTCTAAATTCCAAGATGCTATCCTAATAGCATTGTCTGACAATCTACCTCCTTTTCTTTACTATGAGCGTGCCCTTTTCTAGGTAAATCAGGAGTTCATTTTATTTCCTCTATATTAAAAAAAAAAAAGGTGTTAATATAAATGTTATTGCCACCAGAGGTATAGCACTTTTTAATTTTTTAATCTTGGTTTGCAGTCAACATAGGTAGCTTAGAATAACAGAGTGGCAATAATGTACTTAATTACAAAATCATTGCCAGGAAAACAAAGACAGAAATCCCATTAGTTTGAAACAAGGAACTATACTAGAATGAAGAAACCACTTAATGAAGAAACTAGAAAGGAAAGATAAAAAGGGAAAATATTAATTAAGGAAAAACTTGAAAAACTTAAACAGAGAATTTTTCATTTTTTCTAAACAAGTGGAGAACAAGAATCTTACAAGAAGGGAACAAGTTTGTAGAGACATTAGATAATCAAGGTATCCCAAAAAGATTTAGAGAAGATAAAGCTGTAACTACAAGCATTTTTTTTCGGTACCTGTGTTAACACTGGGGAAACCTGAGTTGCATGCCAGAAGCCCTTGAAAAACAGGTTCTGACATCAAAGCATTTCTTTCAACAAAGAATTAATGAAAAGAAGTTATGGAATTAAACGATAACTCAGTTTGTATGAAATGAAGAACTTTAGAGTACTTTAGGTACAATGATGCCAGATTATTTAATGCAGCATGTAGTACCTAAAAAATGGAAGGTAAATAAGTGATGCTGAAAAAAAAAAAAATCCAAGGAAAATCAAGGAAACCATTTGGTCCCATTTGAACTTGAAAAATAAGAACAGGATAGAAGGGCAGAATTAGCAGTCATATGAGCAGATATAATATATTGTGTGAGGGGAAGCTGTGTGGCTTTTGTAAAGCAAAGTCATGTCTAAAAAATGGCATATACTTTACAAAAGTGTCAGCGATCATATAGATAAGAATAATCCAGCTGCCAAAGTTGTATTGCAATTCCAAAAGGCTTTTTACAATGATCTTTGTCAGGGACCTGTTAAACAGTCTATACTGCCACTGAGTAAGAGGTAATGATTTTGAGCAGATGAATTGCTGCTCAAAATGTAAAGAGAGAGAAAAATTAAGTTTCTGTAGTCAAATTTCTAGGTTGATGGAGGCTACTAGCAGAGACCTACAAAAGCGTTTGATAAACCTGTGGTCTTCAACATAGCAGAAAATCAGGTGACAAGGTGGGTCCAAAGGGAGATGGTAATGTTTGCTGGTTTTACAATGTTATTCAGGACAAGGATGAAGACCAACTGGGAAGAGTTGTAAAACATAGTACTTGATAACCAAAAAGCAAGTGAAATGAAATGTAAATAAAAGTTAAGTGATGCCCATGGGAAAAATAACTTCAGCTTTAATTACAATATAAATCTAACTTAGCATACACAGCCTGTCATTTAGGAATGAGATCTTCAAGTTATAAACATCAGATAACTGTAAAGAAACAGTTCTATGAAAATGTCAGCTCAAAACAGAAAATATCATTTCACTTCTACATAACTCCACACTGTGCTCTCATCTCAAACACTGTGTACACTTCTGTTCAACTCTCATTCGTTCCCTTCCCAAGTCAGAAAGATAGAGATGTAACAAGGATGATCAAAAGTATGAAACATTTTCAGCAGGTTTTTTAATTAAACATCTTAAGATTCTTCCATCTAGGAAAAAAAAAAAAAAAAAAAAAAAAAAAAGACAAATTAAGAGGGATGTAAAAGCAGTTTATAAAATCATCAAGGTTATAAAGGGGTTAAAAGTAGAATGACTGTATAGTTTCTTCTTTTTGTAATTAAGTCAGTACAGGACATTTCTGCTATTAAAAGTTGATGGAGGCTTAAAAAAGAACCAGAAAAAAAAATCCATGAACTCTTAAGATGCTACTGAATAAGAAGAATTATCATTTCACTAGTTCTGAACTGCAAATATGTGTGGTCTGGAAGAATAGACTCAGGAAATAAAATTGTTCTTGCAAAGGCATCTGCTGCTGGCTAATGTCAGAGAAAAGATAATGATCTACTTTGAATCTAATCTTACCTGGTAAGAGATGAGTGGTCTATTATGTTCTCTACTTATTTTTTTATTTTTCATTCAACAAATGTTCCTTTTCTTATATTTCCCTATAAACAGAAATAACAAGTGCTTAATTCTGCTTCATGTTGCATTTGGAGCAGTTTTCTATGCAGACAAGTTAAAGTTATTAAGATACGCAAATGTACCTGAATTTTCATGCTATGGATGGAGTACAGGACATTACTACTCTAGCCACAAAAATCAGTGACATTTTGGTTTTGAGGGATGCATTGTAAAAATATGATATTGCTATTGAGAATTACCTTTGTGGTGATAAGTTTGTGCTTTAGACTGCTCATGTTTAAAGAGGTAGGCATTTCTAAGCCTTTCTGTGCCTTAAGGACTCCAGTTGCCCCACAGATGGGTTACACCTATGAAGCCAATGATCATCTTCCATTCTGCTTGAGGCTGAAGTTTGTCATATTATCAGCTCTGTGTGTATGTTGAGCTCCAATCTCAACTACAGGGACTTTTGGCAAAGTTTAGGCATCAGTTTTTACACAAGGCTCAACACCTGACCTGCTGTAAAGACCTGGAAGCAGTCTGTGTTGGCTTGGGCTGAGGGCTACAGAGCATTTTACACTGTGGGTTGGAAGAGTCTCTGGTACCCCATCTTTTCTTCCTGCTCTGCTCTCGAAGGAGTGACAGAGCAAGGAGGTTGAAATCAACAGAGCCAGCCAGGCACCTTCCCTGAAAAAGTGCTATAACTGCCCTTTGCAATTCCACTGCTAAGATTTGTTTGCCAGCACGTTTCATATTTCACATGGTACAGTAATTAATTAATCTTCATAGTGCTGCTACACAGTAGGTAAATGTTGCTCTTAACTAAAAAAATTTAACCTGCCAGAAGACAGGAGCCAGGCAGTGACAGGAAAGCTTCTGAAGTTGCCCTGAGGCAGGGCTCAGAATTCAGGAATTCTTTTCATTCCTGGTATTGTGTTGAGGTCATCTCACTTTCCAATGTAACCTAAAAAAAAAAAAAAAAAAGCTATTAGAAGGTGGATACACTTCCTCATTAAATTAGAAACATTTACAAGTCCAGCATTACACATAAACTTAAATATCACTTTTCGTGATAAGTCCAAAACTAGATTTTGTTTCTCTTACATTTTGGATTGTGACCTGTGGTCTCTCTTTCTCTATTTGGCTTGTGGTTTACTTTGCTATGTAACTGTTACATTTACTTCAAGTAAAAGTATATTTTGTTGGAGGCAAGATATAAACAACATTTAATCTTGCCCAGACATTTTTCTTAGGCCTTCTGCAAAGCCAGGTTGCTATGCGCCAGTTTTCATAAAAGGAGATTATATTTCAGAATCTGTATTGTATTCTTCATAAATATTCCAAGGTCCCTTCAAACTAAGATTAAGAGCTATCATGTGTCAGGAAGCTGAAAAGTGCATTTACTGCATTCTGTACAATGCAACCATGCTTGTGGGCAACTGGACACATATGAGTATTTTTCCCCCCCCCCCACTTCCCCATCATAGCACGGATGTAACCAACTAAACCAATAATAGAAAGCAAGAAATTCTTATGAATGTTGTTTCTCTATACCTAAATGTAACCCAAAAATATAAATTGTTTAATACTTGTTTCAAGAACTTAATCATTTTGCACACTGAATTTTTACTTTAAACAGATGCTGTAGATACAGATGTAGTCTTTTTGCATTTACATAGAGCTGGAGTTATTAAGAATATTCACATGAGAAAAGATGATCCCTGTAAGAAGGTGAAACTCATAGCATATATTGTAATATAGAGTAGTTTTTGCTGTATCTGACTGACACCTTTAAAAAAGCTGATACTTTGATGAGAAGATCAACTGCACAATATTCTCCCAGCATCTTCTCCAGAGTCTCAATGCAAACTAACATAGGGCTGCAAATATGTGTCAAGAGAAATAAACACACATTAAACCAGGCATTTTCCTCAAACTAAGCTCTGAAAGCATATGCAACAAAACACTGGTAAAAGGTAGAAATTTACAGCAACAGTCACATTGCAGATA
This sequence comes from Calypte anna, assembly GCF_003957555.1. Lineage (NCBI taxonomy): Eukaryota > Metazoa > Chordata > Aves > Apodiformes > Trochilidae > Calypte > Calypte anna. Next base: position 25,444,687 of record NC_044244.1, on the reverse strand, counting down.
GAGAAAAGCTTTTATGTGAAGCTGTATCCACATTCACTAGCAAAAAATATTAATAGTTCCAGCTAAACTACTTTATAGCTGAGCAGGAAGTGCTCCTCGGAGAGAATCATTTGATTAAAAAAAACCTGCTGTTCAACAAGTTATAGTATTTGCAATTAAAAATGTTTATCTGTTCACTAATATGTAAGAACATTGATGATATATGTTTGATGGTTTTATTCAGGTGTGTGATCTGAGTTTAACATAAATCAGCCTCATATAAAATAGCAAAGGACTACTGTTGAGCTCATATACTGAGGCATTAAATGACCTTATTTTTAATAACTCGATTAACCTAAAATGATCTTCCTGTTTTTCGTGTGAAGAGAACTCCAGTTAAATGTTGTATTCGCTTGTCCTCTCTTCTTAAAATAGCCTGGGAGGAACTGAACAGCATTGTACTTCCCCTCTGTAAATGCTGGAGGTCAGGGATTTTTGTTTCGCAGAGGGCACCTCTCCTTTTCTCTGCCTCACCCCCCTACAACGTCCAGAAGAGGTGGCAAACTGCTTTTGACAACGTGAACCTCACTACTTTCAATGTGAAAATGGAGCTGGTTGTGGTCAGAAATGGGCAGCAAGTTGTCATTTAGAAAATAATTCCCAGCGAATAGATGAAGTATTTTTAAGCATGCTGGAATGGTTCCACAGCCAAGCTGTTACAAATGAATAGGTCTTTTGTTGTGAGCCTTGATCTCTTCCCTCCTTCCTCCCTTTCTCCCCCCACCCCTCCCTTTGTCAGGATGAGTCAATATCTTTCTAATTGGGTGTCCTTTCTGGACTCTTTTTCCAGGTTTTAGGCATTAAGAAAGTTCAAATCCTTAAACACATAGCCCTGGTGCCTAGGAACCATTTCTTCCTTTAACAGTTTTATTGCTTCAAGAGGTATTCATTTCAGAAGGCTCAACAGTATTGTTAGGGGTTTTTTTGTTGCACACAGGAAATGTAAAAGGAACTCAGTTGTACTTCAGTGAAACAGCATTATCATCCCTAGAATGAACAAACTGATTTGTTATGTCTTTAGCAAGAAACCTGTCAACTTCTAAATAGTGTTGTGGGATTGTTCTGAAACTGTGGCCCAGGGTGGTTTCAGAGATAACTACCCTGCTGTCTCAGTGGTAGCTCTTATTTTACCACCACATCCTTTCTGACTGCCTGAGGAAAGCAAAAGCAAGTGAAGCCATCTCTGTCAGTCATACCAAAGCTGAGGAAGGACAAACTGGGACACTGAGAGGTGGGCAGGACTGAAAATCTGGTAGTGGTGCATCCCCATGGAGAATCCTGACTGTGGAAGATGACTGACAGATGTATTTGTTGATTTCCTAAGTTCTTGCCATTTTAAGCAAATTTTTACTGATTGGAATTCATTGATGCCTGCTGTCCCAGGATCTCTGGCAAATACAGCTTTCCTTGGGAAGCAAATACTGCCCTCTTAATGTTAGAGACAACAAAAAGAAAACATGCAAAGATTAAGTGTCTTGCTTGTAGATACAGTGAAAGTTTGTGGTAGATTGTAGTAGATGAGGTTTCCTGCATTAAAAAAAAAAAAAAAAAAAAAAAAAAAAAAAAAAAAGCAACAGTAGATGCAGAAAAAAATGTGTTTAAAGAAACACAGCTGTAATGCAGAATTTAGATGCACTGAAACTGTATTCACTTTGAGGCTTGAGTGATTCTCAGATAAAAAAAGCAGTGTGAGAATTTATAAGTTTCTTTTTAAAGAACAGAATATAATGATTGAACTGTATAAACCTTTTATGCATAGGGATGGTCTCTTCTATGGACAAAGTCTGATGCCTGCAGTAAAGAAAAAAGGAGCTCTTTGCAAGTTAGTACAAGATCTCATATTGTGTAGATGTGAAGGAATTATTCCACAATTTTATAACTGACTTTTTATACTTTTCCTTGAAATACCTGGTGTTGCCTAGCCTCTGAGCCATACTGCTCTGCAACAGTCTCTGGAGTGACTCAAGATGTCAGTTCTTTGGATCTTCCCTCTCACCGTGTGAGACCATGTGTGTAATGGGAGTAACAGAGCACCTGTGAGAAAAAGGGAGTGAAAATCAGTGTCCTCTAGTATAATGCTGAATTTCTCTCTCTTCCTACCTCCTTCAAAACTACCTATAGAGAAGAAATTAGGCACTGAAATTAGGCAATTAGCAACCATACATAAAAGCTTGTGTTTCACAGTGCAGTAGTAGCCCATCTCCAGTCCTTTTTACGATGCTTTTAAAAAAGACTATTAGGTACATTCAGAAATTTGGATTTCTACCCTTTTCTATCTGCAAATCATTGCTAGTGAATATGAAGTGGGAAAGCTGGAAAACTGAAAACTGAAACTGTCTGGGCAAGTGAGGCCTTCTTTTCTTTTCCTCCATAACATCCAGTGAGAAGGACCAACACATCTATGTTCCTTTTCTGACTGTTAAGGAAGTGTCAGCTTGCCTGGGGAAGCAAACAGTCTTGCTTTCTTTGTAGTCTGCTCTGACAGAATCTCCAATCCTTCCTGCCCAGCTCTCCAGCATCTTCCTTCCACCATCCTGATTCGTTTCCACTAAATGAAAAGAGGGTTGAATTCTATACCACTTCAGGCTGATGCCTATGAGTTCAGGGGAATAGGCTGAAGGGGAATGATGACCAGAAATGTCCTGGGCATATACAGGTTGGTTGCTTCCACTGCGGAATTCACCAGATTACAGCCACAAGTTCTTGAGTTTAATAGTTCAGCTGCAGAAGATGTTGTTCACATGATTACCAGTGATACTTTCTTTCTAAAAGAGAAAAAAAACAACAACAAAACGTTTCTATTTTGTGTATAGCAGACTACTGTATAAGATCTGTGAATGATTTTAGTCTCTTGGTATGCACTCTCTAAATAAATATGGAATAGTACCACTCTATTGGCCCTTTATTCGTGACTCATGGAATTAACTGAAAACAAAAATAAGTAATAAAACCCCCCCTCAAATCCTCAGCTACAACTTCCTCTCCAAGCTCTTATGAGCATTTTCCACCAGAGCCTCCCTCCTTCTTGTTCTGTAGTGGCCTCTTCCTCAGGCGTCACTCCTTACTTCATTTATATATTTGGAGGTATAAACGAAACAGCCCTGTTCCCATGAGACCAGAGAATTGCAGCCACTTTGGATTTGCTTCTAACATGTGCTAACAGGCCAGTTTGGCAGATGATAATTGTTACTCATTTACAGTAGGGACATGAAAATGAGTCATAAATCCTAACTCCAATCAGGGATGTTCACACTTCAGTCTCAGCCCTCAGTTTCTACACAGGTGACTCCTTCATGCAATTATTTGTCCTTAGTCCTGCTCTTCAGGAGAGGAATATATTCCTTCTGAATTCTGTATTTGCTTCACCTATACCTGCCCTTCATGGGACATGAGTGGGGGTTCTCAGCTGCAGTTACATCACAGAATTTCAGAACTTCATTTACCTAGAAAAATCTGTCTTCTTAATGTTGTTTGTAAAATGTGCTTCTCTTACTGGATAATGGAAAGAGGGTTCATGTGCCTGGAATATTGCAGCAATAAATAGCTCTTGTGATTATCAAATGCCTTGGCTCCACTTCAGCATTTAATCACCCTCAAAAGCCATAAATTGCCTCATATACTCCTCCACCATGAACATTGTATCTTAATCAAACTGGATTAATAAGTTTAAGAGACATTACCCATTTATATGTGAATTTTGGTAGGTCATGAGAATAATGAGCCAGATGTACATAAGATGTAAAGAGCAATATAAGTTGCAAGACCATAACTTAAAGCTTATACAACATGCAGAGAGCAGAAATATGTGATATTAGCAGAGAAAGGTATTAGCAGAGAAAGGTGTTAGCAGAGAAAGGTACCAACAGGTTTATGATAATTTACAATTAATATAATATACTTCTTTACATTCAATACAAAAAAGTTTACATTTTTTCTTGTCTCTAATGGGGTTAAATACATGCTTAGACCTGTTTACAGGAGTAGCTTTCAGTATACTCGGTACTGCCTGTATTTTCACTCAGAAAGAGTTTTGTATTCCAAATAAGAGCTGAAGGTTTTCTCCAGAAACCCTTGATATATTGATTTGGTAATACTGTGAAGGAGATTACTTAAGTGATTTCATTATAGCCATTTTTCCTATTTAAATTTTCATATCAGTTACAGTATATATGTGATTTAACCATACTTAAAGAATGTAGCCCTAATACATGCTTATTGATAGCTACTGCAAGCATCCTTGCCAGTAGCTGTCCGTAACATCTACTGTACACACACTTTATCACTGCTCATTAACTGTATTAGAAATGAAGAGTTTTTAACTGCTTTCTTATCCCAAAGTACTAAAACTCAACTACGGGGGCCATCACAGAGTAAAATATAAGCAAACTCTGCCTGTGCACAGCAGCAAGAAGTGTGTGTGTTTGTGTTTTGAATCATAAAGTCATAATGAAAATATTTTATAGTAGGATCCTCTCATTCCCAGTTCAAGAGCTTCGGATCCCTGACACTCTGATACAGGCTGTGCTAATCTAAATATACCACTGACTCAGTACAGCACTGAATGTGCTCACAACTGGAAATAAAAAAGCTTGGTTTTGCTAGAGGATTTCAGGTATGGCCTGTGGTTTGCAAAGACAAGTGAGATATCATAAACTGAATAAATTTATTTTTTCTGATTTTGCACAGAGTACAGCACAAGTGACAATAGTACAACTCTTCCTGTCCTAATAGATCCACATTCCCTTTAATTAATTTAGTTTATATTATCAGTATCCCAAATTGCACATGGCATGCAGAAAACTGATTCCTTACCAACAAGGATATTTTATGAGATTGCCTGTGGATTTATAAATAGTCAGAATGTTTTAAAAATGAAAAGAAAATTCAAAGACTGAAAGGAAGACCCAAGTTGAAAGAACTTAGTCATAAATTAGTGTAATTAAATATTATTAATTGTTTAAAAACTAAAAGAAGTACAGATTAATGCAGAGAACAGTACAATTCCATCCCATTGCTACCATATTATTGTTGCTTCAACCCGAACTTAAAATTTTCACAAGTTTCAGCATTTATCTTTGGAACTGTCACCTGTCAAGCTTAATGAAACTACATGACAATTGTATTTCTTTTAGTACAATAATATAATTAGGTTTTTTTAAAACCCACTTCAGGGTTAAAATAAATCATAGAATTTCATTAAGTATTGTAAGATAAGAAAACCAGCTTGCTGCTTTCTCTCTGGAGTACTGTAGGTTTGCCTTACTGTTACTTTGTCTCTTTTAATAAATATTGATTAGGATTAAATACTTTATAATATATCCTTTTCCATTCATGAGTTGTAGGCATCCACCTTCACAAATGAGGATAAATGTATAATCTAGTGGTTTACTGTAGCATATCCTTTATGTATGCACATTGTGACTGCAGTTAACTATGGGTGTCTAGACAGACACTTAGGAAAACATTAATATATATGTACAGAATATTAACATATATGTACAGAAATGTATTGTGTATTTCTAAAAGCTTCAGGTTTTTTTACCAAAATCCCAAATTATGTATCTCCCTGCAAACTGCAGAGAAATCAATACTATATTTTACAGACTACTGTATCCATAGGACAAGATCCTGATTTTGTTTTCATCAATGTGAGGCCAAAGGCACCCCATTGTTCCAAAGTTCACTCCTTTACATTGAGAAAATGAGACTGAATATCTTCTGCTTTGTTCCAGAAAGTATTGTATTGCCTCCCATTGTTATGGGAGCTTGTTGGTGTTATTTTACCACTTTTCATTCCATAATAAAACTCAAAAAAGAATTTATTGTGACAAGATATTAGAAGCTGTGGATGTCATAAGAACAGGTTATTTTTTTGTATTATAAAGGAAAAAACGGTGGACCTTTGTGTTTCTGCTTAACCTTATGCTTTGTCTTTTCCAGACACAGTTTTACATAAAGAAAATTTACTGGTTGGTAACTTAGATGTTCCTGAAGGTTTACGTTTTTATACTAATTCTTCATATATGACACCAATGTTTTACAGTGTGACTTGCATTTTCATGTTCTCACAAATTATTTTGAGTGTTGTGTTTTGCTTTTTTTCCTGTATTTTTATTTTTATTCTTAGCATATTTGATCTCACTGTAGTGGCAGGTGGGTGATAATTATTGAGTATAGACCTTGAGCTCTCCTTCACTTAAATTTCCAGATGTAATCTTCCTCAAGAAAACAAGACTTTGGTGATGCTATGGTGTTTTGAGAGAGCACTTCTATAATCCTTTTCTGAACTTTAAATTACTCTTTTTCAGAATTAACACAAATAGCAATACGAAGAGGCAGGATACAAATCTGGTGAGAAGTATTTCTTATTTTGGGCTGAGAGTGTGTGGTGACCATATGAGCAGTGCTCCCATTCCCAGCCTCAGAGCAGACTGATGCTGAGGTGGAGAAAAATGGAACAGGCTGGAATGTCTTATGTCAGTGCTGGAAGTGACAAATGCCTGAAAAAAACCAGCAGCAGCATTTGTGCTGCTCCGTTGACATACTTCTTAATTATATTTATGGTGTAAAATAATTGAAAGTTTATCTTTAACTCTAAAAAGACAGGTGTCAAATCTTCAAGCCCACAATAAAGGTGTGCTTAGAAGTTTAGCTGGACTCTGGAGGGTACTGGATCAAGCTCAGGATTTGCTTACCACCATCGCATTAAATAAATCTGATTTAAAAACAAAAATATTTTATTCACATGAAAAAATGGGCAGAGAACTGGTCAGACATCTAGGACTGGAACACCAGAGATTCCTCAGCAAAAGTTGCTTATACCACAATTGCTTAAATTTCACTTGACTTTAGATCACAGATTCTCAGAATGTCAGGGGTTGGAAGGGACCTCAAGCAATCACTGAATCCAAGCCCCCTGCCAGAGTGGCATCAGCAAGAGTAAGTCACACAGGGATGTGGCCAGGAAGAGTTTGAATCCTGGTTATCAGAACTATGCTTTTATTATAATAAAACATAGTAAACTGAAAGTCTAAATAATTTATTGAGAAAATGTAAACCACATATGGGTAATCCACAGAGAATTAAAAAATAGTTGAGTGTGAACTATCTTAGTTTTATTTACAATCATAAAAGAAAAAACCCACAACAGCTCAGACCTGCTTGTATAAGTTTACAGGAGCATGTTTATAGCTCTTATAATGTAAAACAATGTTAAATAAAATTGTACTTTAACATTATGACTTTTACAGCATTTTTATTAATACTTTAAAATGTTTGAAATAAACTAAAGGAAAAGGAAAAGAGAAATGAAGGAATTTGTACAGTGTAATAGGTTCCCTCACTAAACTAAAATGTAACCATTTCTTTTAGAGGCAAAATACTAAAATTCCAGTGATTTTATGTCCATATACACATACACTTTCTGTCTCTCTGATATGTGGCAGATATTACACATACTAATGGAGAATATAATTTTGTCTATCATTTAGTCTACAGGACCGCATCCATATACGTGACCCAAAAGTAGAAACTATATGGAGAACTCATTTAATCTAATTTGTGTTTTCTGGTTTTATTAATGTTTTGGCTGAGGTATTATTATAGTCATGCATAAATATTTTGTTCTTGTATGATTGGTAGTTTAAACTTGCCATTAAGTGACAGAATGCTTATCTGAATACATTTTGGTGTTCACATCTCTGTGGTGATATCAAAACTATAAAACTTTCAGTGCTGCTTATTAAAATAATACAACTGAAAAGATTTTAGAACTAACAATATGATCACTATGTAGTCCTTGAAATGGTATAGATAATTACCTCTTGTGTCTTTCTAGCTGTTCTACCAAGTCTAAAAATGAGGAAGGGCAAAAGTCAAGTTGTCTTTGGCTTTTCTTTTGCTTCCTGGGGAAAATTCCCACCCTGTTTGCACAGACAGAGATTTATATCAGACCTGGTCCCAAGATCTGCATTACTTTGATTTAGATAAGCATGAAACTGAGGCAGAAGACTATTTTTCTTTCAGTTCCTGTTTTAGACACATAAAAGTACCTTTTTGAATCTTTACTTGCATGGGTTTCTACAATGCCCAACTGTCCATGTAGAAAAATAATAAATTTGGACCCAAAGTTTTGTAATAATTTTATTTTGTAATTTTTTTTTTTTTTTTCAGTTTTAGTCCTGTGAAGTCTAAGGAATTCTATGTTCCTTGCTGGCAAAATGTCATGTTATTTTAAGCTAATATACAAAGAAACAAAATCATGATTTAAAAAAATACTGGCATAAGTAATTGTGGTTTGTAATTGGTTTTTTTTTGTTTTCCCCATGACCTGTATTTTACAACCAAATGAGCACTTTATGCTAAGATATTAGTCCAGTCATTTATATGGATGCCAAAATGAAAACTCAAGAGGATATTTTCAGGCAATTAAAGAAAATATTGATTAGAGTTATTAGACAGAGCAAAGACAGGAATGAAAAGATCACATGAAATATTTGACTTCAAGAAACCATAATTCATAAAGTTGTTGCAGTAATGGATTTATTTTTTGTGAGTTGTAAAGATATGGGTGAGCAATGACTGTGCACGATGGCACATCTGTGAGAAGCATGAGAAAATAACTTCTGCTTGTATATGTAGCAGAGACTTTTTATCTAAGATTTGATTGTGCATTCTGTATTATGAACTCATAATATGCAAATGCATTCTGCTGTTAATATACATTCACAGCATACATGCTAGTGGTTGCAAAGGAGCTGTTACAATATATGCTCTGAATATGTATTAGGAATAATACACAGTATGCAAGTAAGAGCATTCTATGTTAGGAAAATATTACACAGAATGCACAATGTTTTTCATACTTGTTCACAGTGTACCCTCTGCTAGCTCAAAAAGAGCAAGAGTACCATGTATTAGGAACTCAGATTGAAATTAACTAAATTTTTGTAGATCTCTTGGCTGTGAGGCCATGATTCTGCATAGCAATATAGCAGGCAGTCTTCTGTTCCACTGCATTATTAATTCTATTGGTAAAATATGCTTGTTTTAGTATTCTTCATTTTAATATTTTTGGGAAAGCTTGACTAAGTATTCTTTTCATGTGGAAACATTTTTATTTTGGTGGAACTGTAAATATGCTATTTTTGCAAGCATCATTTGATATTGGCAATTAGTTTGATACTGCTGAGAAAAGGCAATGTAAATTTCATGAATACTCACAATTGTAAGGAATGTGCATAAAATACTAATGTAGAACAATGCCAGAATCAGATACTGCTCAGGTTGCAGAAGCAAAAGCAGCCTTGTTAAACTGAAAAGCTATTGAACTACTTGGATTGGGGTTTTTTCTACTTGCTGTGAGTGCAGCCTCATGGATTATTATGACTAAGTGCTTCAGGTAAATTCATTTTGTTATTCTAAATTCACTAACTCTTTATGTTGTTCAGGTTACAATATTCTGTGTTCAGTTAGCCATAGTTTTTAATTAACATGCCCTTAAAATTCCTGACCAAGATGCTTTTGTCCATCATTTGTCTTTGCTGGGATGAACTTTAATGTCAAGACAAGTTCCAAATAATTCTGATTGTAGTAAAAAAAACAGTAAAAAATGAAGCAATAATTTTTGCTGAATTTCAAGTTTCTTTAGAAGTCTTAAATAAGTCTTTTTATTAATGTACAATATTAACTGCAAAGGGAAAAGCTGAATAACTGGAGTATATGCAAATAAATAAACTGTTGTAATAACAGCACACTTAGTTGTAATTGAATGCTGAATATTTCTTCTTGTAGGAATGTAATGAATTGCTAGTTGGCATTTTGTTGTGATGAAACGTCATTTTGCATGTCTCAATATATGATCTGTTACTTTTTCACGTGAGATCTATTACCTGCTTGAGTGAGCTACTTGCTTGAGCTTGCTAAAGAATAGCTGAAACTACCATAAACCATGCCATAGGTTGTGTTTTAAGTAAGTAGTATAAAGCTTGTTGAGCTGAATTCATCTTCATGTAACTCCTCGGACTTCACTGGAATAACATCAGAAATAATTAATCACATATTCTATTTTTTCTTTACATCATAATTTATCAATTTAATTAAATATTTGTCATCTGTGCCAGAAAATATTCACAGAAACAAAATATAGTTTTCTGGAAGGTGTCCCTGCTCATGAAGGGGGTTGGAAAAAGATTATCTTTAAGGTCCTTACCAACCCTACCATTCTATGATTCTATGAATTCTATGATTCTATATTTCTTATACCATTGTATTTACTATATACAGAAAAATAAAATGAATAAAACTGCCTTTTCATATTTTAAATTCTTGTTTACTCTGAGTTTAATTTTCAGTTGCCAGCTTGATCCAGCACAGCACAGAACAGTCACTATGTCTCATATTCCTTTTCTTCTCACTGTGGAGTCCTTTCTGTGGGAGAAAACCATCAAACCTGGAGAAGAATCACTTATGGAAGAAAGACTTCTTGCTGCCAGGGTAATGTTAATCATTACAGGAACCTGTTGCTTCTCTAAAAGAAAATGCATTTCTTGATTCTGTTTCTGGTTAGAGAAGGTTTAAAATCTGCATGTCTCTAATTGCATTGTAATCAATCTGTTGTTTATTTGTTTATGTGTTTGTGCTCTATGGAGTTGAATTTCCTTGGACTAGAAGGGGTGGGTGCCTTATTGGAACCAGCTGATGTCTAAGACGCTGTCAGTCACCCAGCAGCACTTCAGTGGATGTGTTTCATATATCACAAATCTTCATCTATAACGTAGCTGCCTCCAGCTCTGTTCAGTCACCTGACAAGGTACATGGCTTTAAACAGGATGTTGTAGAGAGGGGTAAGATACAAACTATCATGTACACAAGAAACCAAAAGTACTCCAAACCAGGCACAGTAGTGACCCTTAAATTCCATCTTACTGTCCTTTTATTCATATATACATATATATACTTACACTGCATGCATTTCTACATTTGAGCTAAAATAAATTTAAAAAAAAGCCCAAAACTAACATTTGCTAATTTTTACTTGTAATAATTTAATTTTTTAATTTGCAATATTTTAATTTTATAATATAATCTGTCTTTAACACCAAATCTTTTCTTTAACCCTTTTAACTACAACAGTGTATGAAGCTTTCACCACACTGTTCTCTGTTGCACCAGTAATGGCCAATAATAACAGTATAAAGTGATGCAAAATTATTGATGACTTCTGAAATATAAGAGGCCCTGAAGTGTGTGGAGTCTCACAACATTTAAATGTTGCTGCACTATAAGATATTGGGGATAGAGGTCCTGCCATGACCCTAAGACTAAGAAAAGAGCTATGATGTTCAGAGTAATGCATGTATATCAAAATGTGTATTACATAGTTGAAAATCATGTTCTTGAACATAGCAAAAGGATAACTCAAACTCACAGGTACTAAGGTACAAGCAGACAACCACAAAATTATTTACTAAATATTATTGTTAATCTTTCAGAAACATTTCAGTGACTTCGGGCATTAAATTTTTCCAGTTTCTGCTGTTCCTGCTGAAAGGAGGAAGACAACATCATTTGGGAGGGAAAAGTAAGTGTCAGAAAGGGGAGAAAATCTGCAAGCTCACACCTGAAATGATCCATAACCAACATTCATCGATAAATTCTCTTTGCTGTGTAAGCAGTAATATTTTAGTTTTTTAATTATTATTTGAAGAATTATATAGACTTTTTCTACAGCGTTGCTGAAATGAGCAAATTTGCTCTCCAAAACCTTCTTCCCAAGAAACTATCTGATACTCAAAAACCTCAAAGACTAAAAGTTTGCCATGGAAAATTCAAGCTAGAAATACAACTCGAGTTTTTGAGGCAAAAATAAGTCAGCAGACTCTCACATCACCCCTGTGTCTCAAAGGCAATTTTAAACTATCACTGGGTAGTGGTTACAGAGAACTAAAAAGGGAAGGAAAACAGAACAGGAAAGGGAAGAAGAGAGAAAAAGGGAGTTTGAAGAAATAGACCTTATCTGGATTTTATGATCTAGTAATGGAAGAGTATATTGGAGTATATATGTGCAACAGCCTGTAACTTTATTGCTATGTGGTAAGATACATATCTGGTGTTCATAGCCTCCTCGAACCACTGCTGATGTTAATGTCAGAACTGCCCACTTCCTGAGAATTCTCCAGAATAGTTTAGAATGATACATATTTTAAAGAAAAGTAACAAAATAGTTATTTTAGATTAGTTGCCTATTTGTTAGAACAAGTTTTACTCTCAGGAAGTGCTACATGGTTGGTTCATGCCAATGAACTTTTCCTATCTGTGGTATCTCATCAACAGTGACCACATCTGGACCTATCTTTTTACAATCAGTCTTTGGTCTGTCATCTACCATGTGTTGCACAATATTTTTAATGTGCCATTCCAGTGTATTGTGTGTTTTGCATACCAAATTCTCTTATCCTATTTTTAAATTTGATTTTGCTTCAGTTTATCTCCCACTGCACCATCTGCAATTTAGCAGTATCTGTTGAAGACCCCCTTCTATTCCTTTACTTTAAACTCTATGTAAGCTGTTACACAGTGGAACTTTTGCAGGGTGACCTCATCCCAACCTTTTTTTTTTAAGAAGATAAACTGAACGCCCTGGAGTTTACCATGTGGGTTTCAAAGATAAGGTTAAAAAAAAATCCCACCAAACAGAAACCCCGGATGGTATCTGCTCTTCATAGACATTTATTATCCAATGAAATATTTTGAAAGCAGGGTGTGGTTGGCTAAATTGTTGCTCCTCCCACTGTTTGCTGCTATGTTTCCAGTTTCAGAGAGAAAAACACAAGCTTGTATGTTGAGTATGAGTCATAAACTCTCTTCTGCTACTGACTCACTTGGGAGTTTGAGGTAAGTCATTCTACCTTATGTCTCAATCGCTCTGCCCCCAGGACAGCAAGGATAGAAGGCATTATGGAAAGTTATGCAATGTTTTCATAGATGTGAAGCGTAGATATCAAGGCAAATATTATTATTATTATGCAGTACAGTAATAATTTTGTGTGCCCAGAATGAATTTTTTACATAGCTTCTTCCTCACATAAAACATTATTTTTTATTTTGTCATGAGAAAGTTTAAAGAAAGATTATATTGTACCAAGGAACATGCTGAAATACTTAAAAATTATGGTATTTATCAGAGAAAAGCGTATGGAGCTTTCACCCCACTGTTCTCAGTTGCTCCAATAAGGGCCAGTAATACCTGTATAAAGTGATGCAAAATTATTGATGACTTCTGAAATATAAGGAGGCTCTGAAGTATGTGGAGTCTCACACAGAACTGTCTCCAGCTCAAGTACTTATACTCTGTCCTGGTTGATTTTTAAGCATTGCAAGGAAATGCTGAACTTTAAGAAGTGAACTTCTAATACCTGAGAGTATTCCTTAGCACTTCAAAAGAAATATCCATCATTTATAGTCGCTCATGTTAGGATGCAGATAGAAAATAACTTGGCTATTTTGTCTTCCAAAGATACCTGTCTGTAAACTTCAATGAGACATATTAGTATGGTGTATCTAATAAACCGTAATAAAAAAAAAATCCTTGGAAGTTTTAAGGAAACCACAGCTTAAACGTGGACAAACTTTGTTCCAGAAAGGTGGTATATACTGTGGTAGCATAAGTGAGGTAAAGGCATGCAGCTCATGGACACCAGCACACCCCTCAGCACTCCATGGTGTGGCCAAGAGCAGAATTTGAGGCTGACGATCAAGTCAATCTGTGCCGTGGGAATGAAATTTATTTCCTACAGTGAGAGCAGAGGCAGCACCGCTTGGCAGGGGACAGTGGAGGCAGTAGTTTGGGATTTAACTTTTGAAAAATGCTTGGTCTACCGTTCGTGTCCCTTTTGAATATTTTTGTGTGCCCACTTTGAAGCTCTTTTTGTAGACGCACCTGCAGCTGAGGTACCCGGGAGGGGTAGGTTGTGTTAGAACCGGTCTCTGGGAGGGGTGGACGGGCCGGGGGATAACGTGGAGGCCTGCGGCATTTCACGTGTCTGCCTGGTTGCTGCTGAGGCGCAACTGGTTGACGGCAACAATAACCGCAGCAGACAACTTCTGAGCCAGCGGCTGCACCACTAAAAGTGCCCCTGCACCGCTGCCAAGCGCTACAGCTGCAAACCCTGCCCAGGCATGAAAGCCTCCCTTTCAGTTTTGTCGGGTTTTTTGTTTTGTTTTGCTTTGCTTTTTCCCCCCCCCTATTTCTGCTTGACGGGTTTTGGCCTCCTGGGGAAATTTCTGTGGCTGGAGGCTGCGGGGGGTGGGAGGGCGCGCAACGAGGCGCCCCGACGGTCCCGTCCCCACGCAGCCCAGTCCAGCCCAGCCCAACCCGGTCCAGCCCGGGGGCCGGTCGCTGGCGGGCAGCAGGACGCGCAAAGCCGCCGCCCCGAGCCGCGGCTGTAGAGAGATGAGATAAACCAGGTGCCTTGAGTTGCCAGTGAGTGGGTGTGAGTCCACCTGTGCCTGATTAGCACAGGCCCCTACTGGGCATGAGCAAAGCCAGGGGGCCAATAAAGGTGGGACACACACCCACAGGGCAGACCCAAGCTCACTCTGGTACGAGGCATGGAGAGGCCAGCAGCTCATCGAGCCACTGGAGCAAGAAAGGCTCTACCCACTACACTTCTACCCTGGAAGCGCTGTGTGGTGGCTTGGAGTCCTGGAAGAGACCAGCGACTCATCGAGCTTCAGGAGCAATAATGGCTCCTCCCGCTACATTTGGTGGAGAATGCGGGCAGCATACAGACAACTTAAGAAGCAACTTGTGAAGAGCTGGCAACAAGAATATTCTCCCTGTATCAACAAGCTCTCTGGACAAGAAGCCCCAGGAGCAGGCAAGAAGGGGTAAACCCCGAGGCCTCAGGAACAGCCCTAGGACATTGTCCAGGAATGGGCTAAACCCCGAGGCCTCAGGATCAGCCCTAGACAAGAACATTCTCCCTGATGATCAGCAAGCTCTTTGGATTGGGAACCCCTGAACAGAGGGAAGCCAAAATAAGGGTTCTGTCTTTGAAGCCAGGAGGGGGGAATTCCAGGGTATGGAATCCCACGGAGGAACCAGAAACCCATATGGAATCCCAGGGTATGAAACCCATGAACCCCTGAGCAGGGATGGAATCCCACGGAGGAACCAGAAAATCTCTTTGGAGGCCCCTGAGCAGAGGGAAACCAAGAGAAGAGCAGAAACAGGAGGGAGAAGAATAAAAGGTAGAGACTTTGTGAAAGAGTGCCTGGGCTGACATTCGGTTGCCTATGTTTGTTAAAAATGTTTGTAAAAGCTAGGGTTAAAATCCCATGTATGTTTGTTAAAATGTCTGTATGTTTGTTGTTAAAATGTCTAAGCTAGGGTTAAAATCCCATGTATGTTTCCTAAGCTGGGGTTAAAATCCCATAAGTTGTATTTTTGCCTAAGCTAGGGTTAAAATCCCATAAGTTATAAGTGTATTTTTGTAAAGGGTAAAAATCCCATAAGTTAAAATCCTATGGCAAAAATCCTGTATTGTACTCGGGGCCCCCTCAATGCTCTTAGTTGAGTGTCTTGCGGGGCCTGAAGAAAAATCCTGTATGGCAAAAATCCTGTATGTTTGTTAAAATGTCTGTAAACTAGGGCAAACCGGGAAAGCTTTAAGAAAAAAAAAAAAAAAAAAAAAAAAAAAGGGGGAAATGTAGAGAGATGAGATAAACCAGGTGCCTTGAGTTGCCAGTGAGTGGGTGTGAGTCCACCTGTGCCTGATTAGCACAGGCCCCTACTGGGCATGAGCAAAGCCAGGGGGCCAATAAAGGTGGGACACACACCCACAGGGCAGACCCAAGCTCACTCTGGTACGAGGCATGGAGAGGCCAGCAGCTCATCGAGCCACTGGAGCAAGAAAGGCTCTACCCACTACACTTCTACCCTGGAAGCGCTGTGTGGTGGCTTGGAGTCCTGGAAGAGACCAGCGACTCATCGAGCTTCAGGAGCAATAATGGCTCCTCCCGCTACACGCGGCCGTCGCCAGCCGGAGCGGGATGTTTCATTGTCCGGAAATGATGGAGAAGGAGTGACTGTTGCGGCGGGGGGACGGCGGGTGTGAGTGCCACAGGCTGCGCACCCCTGCCCGGGGGGAAGGCTGGCGGGCGCGGGGCGGGCAGCGGGAGAGGCGGCGGCCGCTGGGGGAAACGGAGAGGCGAGGGCGCGGAGAAGGGCCGGGAGCCGCGGCGGAGCGAGAGGAAATGCGGAGGTAGGGCGCGCCGAGCTGCCGGCCGGCCCTGCCACGGCGGACGTGGCCCCCGGTCCCCCAGGCGCCCCCCGCGGCCGACCGGCTCCCGGCCCGCAGCCGCCCCCGCCCCGCGGCCGCCGCCCCCCGGCCCCGCGGGTGCTCGCGGCGGGGGGCGGGAATCGCGCCTGGTGCCGCGCCGCGAAGTTGCTGCGCTTCATCGCTGTCCCTTCTCAATCCTAGCCCCCGAGCAGTGAGTTTTCTGCATAAAATACATTAACGAGCCCTTTCATTTGCTTGTTCCTTCAGGGTCGCGTGTTAGTTTTGTTGGAGGGGGGTGCAGACTCTTTATTACTCGGTGAGAGAGCTGGCAGATGTCCCAAGTGAGAGAACCTCTTCCTCCGGGGCCTGGAGGGCCAGAGCAAGCTCCGACTGAAAACAGTTCTTTGATCTCTCTCCCTCGAGGTAAGTTGCTTTAAAGTTTCGCTGTAATTGTTGCGCCTTTTATTTGAATGATACATTTACTGATTTGTTTTGTGGGTTTTAACCCCTCTTCTCTTTTCCCTCCCCCGACCTTCCCTCTTTGGCGTATCTCTGTAACACTTGCATTTCCACCTTTTTATGGTTTTAAGCTGATATTCTTGAACAGAAAATGGGGGAAAAAAAAAAAAAAAAAAGCACTGATAGCAGCAGCAGTTTTCAGTACTTGAAAAAACTGCAGTTATTCAGGGGCACATGCTGCTCCTTAAAAATTACTTTAAAGTTTCTCAGCTTTGTGTTTAGAAGCTCTCCTTTCAGATGTTGCAGTAAGTTGAGAAAAGTTGATACAGAAGAAGGAGCATGATTCAGGTTGGAGGTCACTGCTGTTTTTTTCTCAGGCTAGTTACTGTGTGATCCTGCAGCTAAAATCAGTTTCTGAGATCATAAATTTCATTTGTATCAGCTGTTTAAAAGGCTGTTTATTAGTACATTCATCTTAAAGAGACAACCTTTAAGTTGCCTTACTTGCATTTTTATGAAATACATTGCTGTTCTGGTCACTTTCAGATAGTGGAGTTTGACAAGATGTATTGCAGGTTATCCTCAAATCAAGGAAGTATGTTTGCCCCCTGAGTCCTGGTTTGTGAAGATGAGACTTAATTATTTTGTTTTCTTTTACAATTACAGCTTTGTTTTCCGGAACTCTGGCAGGAGTTTAAGAAGTCTCTAAAGAGCAGGCATATATCCTTGTTCAAAAAGTTCCTTGTAACTTTATTCATAACTGGTTAAGTGGAGCAGAGCCCTGTAACACAGTTGTGCAACTGTGGATTAAACATGCAGTCTTGTTTTCATAACTTGGAAAATCAATAGCTATGTGAAATCAAAGTTGAAGACTCATTTGAGAAACCAGAAAGTATCCGTATCTAAGTAAAAAATGTTCTGGCAGGAAGACATATTAAGTTGGCTTATACTTATCTTATTGTTGACTTGGTTTTTTGGTCATAGAGAGTGACTCATAACTTCTAAACAGTAAAAAATAATTTTAAAAAAGAGATTAGATACAGAAGTTCAAGCATGCAGAACTGAGCTGTTAGACTAATGTTTTTGCCAGAACATCAGTATCTGTGATACATGTTTATTTTCCATGTGTTGCTTTTAACTGTCATGTGATCAAGTGGCTATTCTGGTTAAATTCTGCATGTAGGCCATACATCAAAGATACTCAAGTTCTAAGTTAGTGATCCAGATAGCTTGGAAAGTGGTCTTATTCCTAAAGTGCGACTTTAAATTGAGTTTTCACCTTGAGATAAGGTCTTAAGTGATTCCATTTTGTAGAATTTTCAATACCTGCTCTTTTTATTAAAGTAGGGAAACATACTGATATGTCCACATACCAGTTATGTGCGGAAAGTCTGAATGTCACAATTACAGCTCACAGCTGTTGAGGTGGAGGATTATAAAGCTCCTTTCTTAGGGATCAGTAAGGTACAAACAATTATACCATACTGATTCAGGTTTGCTCCCTGACCACACCTTTCAAGGCACATGCTCCAATTTTGAAGCATATGTATAGTTCACAGAGAGACAAGACTGTTTTTTTCACATAATTTGGAATTCAAATGCATAATTTGCATCTTAATGAACATAGGTTTAAGGATAACTGTGGATATTTGTTGCTTTTTTCTAGCCTAAGTCTGTTGGGGAAATGGGGGTGGAAAGAGGAAGAGGTGAGTTCATAACATTTCCAGTCTATATTCCAGCATTTCTGTTGTCAGCTTTGCAGTGTGTAGTTACAGGGTAAGGTAGTCCAGATATTCCAGGACTGAAGATCTAAGATGATATGTCAGGGGCTTTCAACACCCCCTACTCTTTCAGGACATCCAAAAGGACACTGACTTCTCCAGAATTTGGCAACAGTTTTGAAAGCTGTGGTTGAAATTAATATGATTTCTGAAAATAGGTTAGAGATATTTGGAAAAATCTGCAAAAATTTGAAATAATTAGGACTTAAGTTAGAATGACCTCATAGAATCACAGACCTCATCATATTTATGTGATGACTCCATATATTTACAGTGAGATACTAGAAATCTCTGTCCATTTATTAGTAAATGTTCCTCAATCAGGAAGAAAAAAAAGGCTTATCTTGTATGTAGAATAAACTATTAAGTACAGTCTAGTGTGGAGGTATTTTTATTAAGCAACAGTATACTTTAATATGATTTCTATATTTGTCTAACTCGTATAGATGCCATATATCCTAAGAAGAAACTTCTCTTCTGTAGTTCTGTGATGTATCATAAAAAATTCAAAATGCTCTTTTACCTTGCTACCATATACATTCAGATGATAAAGCCAAATTGCATTTTTCGTGAAAGGAAGAGGAACTTCAGGTGAATTCTAAATATTCAACAAATAGCTATCCCACAACATATATAAAAACCAGACAGAAGTAACAAAGCTTAGGAAGGCTGCAGGGATACACACCTGTTGTGGACATAGTGAAAACTGTGGGTTGAGGCATTGTTTGGCCTACAGATGTAGAGTGCTCTGGCTTTTTAAAAATATTAAAAGAAAATATTCTGTGTTACTTTAACCAGCGTTCTTTTTCAGCCTCTCTCCCATCACTGTTCTTTCTTGTAACAGCATTTTTAAAATAATACATGAAAGTGAGATTATTGGACTTTGCTCCTTCACAGTGAGAGGGTGAAGGATATCATAGGGTCTTCTTTTGTGGCAATATCAGTACTCAGTGTAAGTCTATAAATAATTATCTGTGCCAAGGGAGCTTGCTACTTGAAGGTACAGACTATAGGATGAAAAGTTGAACTTAATTTCTGCAAACATCTAGTTAATTCATTTTTGCCACTTCCTTCCACAAGTATAGCTCTGTTCATGCATCCTTGTTCAAGATCCTGGTTATGTTGTGACTCTTCTCCTGTAGGTCCACAGGCCTTGGAATCAAACTATGAGTAATTCTACCAGTGTGCTGTGTAATGCAGACAGACCACTTTGATTTGACTGTCCCCAAATAAGGAACATGATAATTAGTATCCATGAGCTTCTCTGTTTTAAGGAAAATGTTCATACATTAGAGATCATACAGATCATGTGTTTATTACCTGGACTATGGGTAGACTTTTGTTCATGAAATCTGCATTTGAATAAACCGTGGAATACAAGAGAGAAATTCAATCAACATAGGGATATATCTGGAAAATATAGGATGTCTATCAATTATGTGGAAAGCTTTTACATTTGCTTGTTGATAACTAAATGTAACCTAGAATAACAAGTGAATAATATTTAGCTTTCTCAATCTAGAAGGAAAATAATAACAACAAAACCAATAATCAACCTGTTGTGAAGTAGAGACATGGTTGAACTTCAACTAGAAGACCTTGGAACACTTTAGATCATGGAAATCCAATGTAATTTTTTGTTTTGTTTTGTTTTTAAATGCAGTGGGGGTGGACAATGGAGAAGGCTAGTAGAAATATTAAGAGTCAAGTTTCAGAAGTGACTATTTTCTGTGTGCAAATCATGTAACTGTTGCTAGATGGAGATGCAGTTCTGATTTGATGTCTGAAGAAGCCATATTCGGCAACTAATACTTCCATTCAGAAAAGCAGAAAAAGCACGTGCTTTTGGGATTGAAATGTCTTCCTGTTTTCTGTACTCGACTGTTTTCATGATGAGAAGTGGTAAAGGAACGTGCTGGCTAGATGAGATGGGGTTACAGAAGACTTACTGTAGGGAATGTTTGGACATTCTTGAGGCAACAGTGATTACTATCACCATAATTACTGCACTTTACCAGCAGTGTCTCAGTGTAATGAGTAATGGATTTTTATTTTAACGGTTAACTGCTGGACCCAGATTGCTCAAACTTACCAAATGCTTCCCTTGTGTTTGTGCTCCCACTTGCAATCTAACAAGAGTTGAGTAAATATGTGTTAATTTGTTTAGTTGCTGTCAGTACTGAAGCATTTATTGAACTGACTAAATTACTTAAAACTTTCATAAAGTGTCTAACCCTAATTTGTCATAAAAATATAGTTCTGCTTTCAGTTTCACGTGCATACCGTTCCAGTAATGTGATTCATGTCCACATGGGAGTCATAGAGTTGTATTTCATAGAGTTGACTGTAAAGGTCTTGCATCAAATTTGAAATACTTTTGTTCCACTTCATAGGCTAATTTTATATCAGAATAATTCTTCTCAAATTCCATTCCAGGCCCTCAGAAGTTAGATTTCTCTAAGTTTTAAACTTTTTTTTTTTTTTTTTTTTTTTTTTCCCCTTGTAAGAAGCGTCTAGCAATGAGTGTGCCTATCCTAATGTCTTCCTTTGGATCAACAATGCAATTCTGAACTAATCTCCTGTTTGCCTCTGCTTTGGTTTGCACTGGGGAGTGATCCTGGGGAGTGATATGGGCGGGTTCTTTTTGAACAAAATAATTTGAAAGATGCACTACAGGAATGTGCCTAATGCACTCCAGCCACTAAAAAGCCTTCAGTATTTGAGATTAAATCTGAGAGACAGTCCAAAGTAGAAAGCCCCTGGAACATTTATAATGGAATGTGTCCTTAAAATCAACTCTTTTATTGGCCCATGCTGTTGCTAATACAGCCATAAGCACTGAGTATTGTGTAGCACATTTGTGAAACTAGTTTTGTAAACATGTGAAATAATGTTGGATGAATGTCATAAGTTTATGGCTGACTCCATGACAATTAGTGTGATTAGCTTTGAAACAAAGTTTTAACTTATGTATTTCACCTTTCTAATGCTTTACTTTTAAAAAGAACACATATTGGCATCTTGGAATTAATTTTTAATTTATCGTGGCTGAAATTTATCCAGGGTTATCAAACTTGTAGTGCATTCATAGTTGTTCCATAGCTTGCACCTGGAAAATTCTGTGTAACAGCTTTCCAAGAAGTTCAATTGAGTTTCTCTAGTTTTAAGAGACTGATTTTATCAGTGGTATTTTTGAGATCTTGAAAGTTACAATGAGACATTTAAGTGAAAGCATCAGTTATTTTAGTTTTAAAACAATCACACATCTAAATGACAGCTTCCAGCACCATAATTTGTGGATTATCAACATTAATTAGGTTGTGCAATGATTTATTAATGAAATTACATCATTTAAGGCAAACCATGAACTGGAATAGACATTCTGTTACATGCATAGCACAGATAAACTTGTTAAATGAAATGCATAAAAGTTGTAGGCATTTCATGAAGTAGCTGGTGGGTGTTACTGTTAATAGTTGCGTTGTGAAACCCGGTATTATCACTGTTCCTTTGTGTTATTGTTGAGAACAGTGGAATTTTTGGTAGGAAATAGCATCCTCAGTGGTTCCTTGCCAGTGATATTAATGAACAAAGGAAGTATTAGAAGTGCATATTTGCCACATGCTCTTTAATCCCTCCCAACCACCGCAGGCTTGAGCTTGAGACAGAACCTTTTTGTTATCTTTCTTTTTGGAAAAATTCTTCAACTTTTTTGTTCCTCTTGTTCCTCATTGATCCACTTTTTTTTTTTTTTTTTTTTTTTTTTTTTTTTTTTTTTTCTTTAAAAAAAATTATCTTTGCTTTGGAATACAAAATTCCATTTGGGGTAGTTGGAGCTTTGCACATGCCTGTTTAAATCTGCTTCTTTTTGATCAGGGATAACTCAGGACTTCTGAGGATTTATGTTTACATCCCAGAAGCTGGATCAAACTTTGCCCTGTGATTCCATCATTCCTCCACCCTTAAACAGTAAAAATGTTGGACTGTTTCTCACTCTGGAGGTTACAAAGACTCCACTATGCCAGTCCTTTCTGCCTGTCCCTCTTTGCTTGTAGATAATGATTTACTCAGGTCTCCTGAAGCCTTTCCCAGCAGTTGCTTTTGATTTACTTGTCATTTGGTGAGATCCACCATATTGTTGGTGTACAGAAACTAAATGTGTCATACCAACAAAGCCTTCTTTTGTTGCAGTGATAGGATTTTAACCCATTTTCATCCATGATGTCCCTGTGTCAATATACAAACTTTAAACCTGTTTCTCAAGTCCAGTTGTTGCTAGTCAAGCATTAGCGTGGTTTGCATGCTTGGAAAAGGTGGCTGAGTCAGTATACAGGTACATGTGTCATCTAATGAATAAAAATCAGCTGCCAAACATGCTCTGAGGACATGCAACCCATTTAATGTGGGCACTTGTAGCTTTTTTCTTTTTTTTACTGGTTGAGGGATTGAATATTACATAGTTACTGATGCTGAGTTTGAACACACTAAGACCCAATTCTGAGCAAACTCAAGAGGTGAAGTAGAGCACGTGAGGGCAGCTGGAGTGTCAATATTCAAATGGGCAAGAAGTAGGAGGAGAAAAGTTGGTTGTCATAGACTTGAGCTCGTTGACGTGTGTCCTGCAAATGTACATCCATTACCAACTTTTTTGTTCTTTCTATCAGTTTTGTGTGTTACTTCAATGTCTACTCAATATGCTTTACATTTTCATAGAGAAAGATAGAATAAATATAGCTCCTAGAATTTTACATGCATTAGATTGATTTATAGAGGCATAGAAGACAAGATTGCAAGGGATCTGGAGATGTTATCTTGTATACTCTTCTTGCCGAACTATACATAAGTCTTTCTTGACAACTCTGGCTATTTTTTAAGTCTTTTTTTTGATGGCTCTATTGTAATAGTAGCTTTGTTGCTGATCTAGGATGCTAACACTATTTTGGAGTTTTGTAAAATAATATTTGTCATGATGTAAAGAAATGCATGTAACCAGAGGCACATACTCCAAACTAAAACAGGAGTTACTAAAACAGGAGTTAGCAGTTAATGTTACAGTCAGGTTAGGAGTTCACTTTATTTATTTCATAAAACAACACTTTTGAGATGTGACTGAAATTTCACATATTTTCACTAAGTGACTTACCAGTTCTCTCTAATAAATATTATTTGGGCTGTTAACCATCTCTTTCCTATCATGTTGTATTTATTCCTTATTTAAATAGTAAACTTGCATGAATCTCTACAGAAGTAGAATTTGTGCCCATGTTTACCTTCATATAAAGGATAAATCCCTGGGTACTCTATGTGGGTGTCACTCTCACAGGGTTTTTGTCTATAAACCCTTCAAACCAGGGATTGCTGTAAGTTTAGGAAAGGAACCCAGCCATACAGATTGGTTTGTCTAGGGATAGAACCCTGGTAGGTAAGAAGACTATGTAGCTTTTGTGACATGATCTAGACTTTTTATGTGGTTTTGAAGAGGGATTGGATTTCTACCCCAGCACTGCCAGACTCAGAACATGAGTCTTTTTCCATTATTTGGACTGTTAGAAAGAACATCTCTTTTTCTTCTTGACTCTCAGTTTTGGAGGTTAGTCACATGAGAGTGAAAAGGTGTATTAAAAGAAACAGAAGCTAAAATACTAAGGAAAGATGACATACAAATTTTTAAGGTTAAGCTTGATTAAAACAGAGAAGTGTTAAAAATTTATTTGAAGATTCACTAGGAAGAATCTGTACATGTCTATGTCCAGATCCAGACATTACTTCTCCTAATGCCCTGTTGTACTAAGTCTGGCTGGGGTGGACTAATTTTTTTCACAGCAGCCCCTCTGGTGCTTTGTTTGGCATTTGTGACTGAAATAAGGTTGTTGGCACACCAGTGGTTTGGCTGTTGCTGAGCAGCACTTGCACAGTATCAAGGTTTTGTCTTTTCCCATTCTGCAACCGTAGCAAGTGAGCTTGGGATGGGCAGGGGGCTGGGTGGGGACACAGCCTGGACAGGTGGCTCAGGTTGCCCAGAAGGGTATTCCATGATATAATATCATGCTCAGCAATAAAAACTGAGGGGAGGAGGCTTTGGGGAGGTGTCCATTTCCTTAGAGAGTGGCTTGGGCATTGGTCGACTTGTGGGAGGTAGCAAG
Source organism: Calypte anna (assembly GCF_003957555.1). Taxonomy (NCBI): domain Eukaryota; kingdom Metazoa; phylum Chordata; class Aves; order Apodiformes; family Trochilidae; genus Calypte; species Calypte anna. The sequence continues at coordinate 25,419,982 of NC_044244.1, read as the reverse complement.
TGATTGTCTTTGCATCACTTGTTATGTTTTTTCTTCTTCTTTCCTTCATTTATTAAAGTATATCTTGACCCATGAGTTTCCTGACTTGTGCTGTTTCTTTACCCTACCCTTACCTCTCTGGGGGCTTATGAAGGAATGGCCATGTGTGCTTAGCTCCTGCCCATGGTCAGCCCACCACCCCCTCAGAGCAGCATCTGCCAGGAGATGAGCTCCCTCAGTGGCTAATTCTGGAGTGCAAAGTACCATACCAAATGCATGTAGAGTTGTTTCTGTTACACACATCAATAGATTAAAGGACATATAGTCAATTACTGTTACTTGTAAACTTCCTATCAAAACTGTTTGGTCCTATCAAAATAACACTGGTTATTTTTTTACTTTTTAATAGTGCCTCTTCCTTCTTTCTTGTTAGCTATTAATGTCATTTCCATGGTTTTGGCTGGCTACTTACCATAACCAGCCACAATAATGAAAGTAAACATGAAAAGTGCACATACAACCTACACAGTAAAAACAATAAAAGAAAAAGATACTTAACAAAAAATAAGCAGGGTAATGAAAACTAAATGCCTATGAATAATGAGAACTTACTTCAGATTTCCTAGGTAAAAGCATAATCTAGAACACAGAGGGCCTCATAATATTAGTGTTAGTATTTCCTTACAGCCATTCATTGTTTACCATATCAAATAATAGGGCTCTGCAAAATATTATCCTATTTGAGAAAACAGTAACTGCAGTTTTGAACTACCACTGCTGGGTAGATGTTCTTGTAATCTTGGCATTGTTACTGCAGTAAAGTAATTTAAGATCAGCATTTCATAAAGTAATTGAAGATGAACATCTCTTAAAGCAGCTCTCTTAAATGTACTCTTATGTGGAAAGAAGAGTGCCTTTACATTAGCTCTTTCCTGGACACTATTTTATTTTCATCCAGTCTATTTCAGGGCATTTTTCCAACACTTTTGAAACATGTTTGCACCTAATATCTAACTGTCCTGGTAAAATCATCACACTTCAGATTTGGATATGATAGATAGCAGGTAGAAATAATTGGTATCTAAGATCTGCTGAAGGAGCTGAGAAAAATCTGCGAATCTTGAGGTTTGTTTTTGGGTTTGTTTGTTTGTTTTTGGGATTTTTTGTTTTGTTTTGTTTTTTGATAGAGTGAGTATCTAGGTGAGATTAAGCCATCAGGACAAGATGCAAAATTCATAGATGTCAATGGGTATCTTCCCAATCACTTCAGGAAATTTACAGTAATCTCAGCAAAGCAGTTCATCTCAGAATGGGCTTGAGGAAATATTGACAAGTTGTTGAAGAAATGGTGATGGGAGGAAGGGCTGAGAGATAAGTACCATGGCAGTAGCTGGGTCAGACATTTCAGAGGTGGAAATTAATAGAAGGGGAGCAGCAGTGCTTGAAGGCACATGCTACTATACATACAATATGGCATATATTATTTTGAGTAATGTTCAGTGCCTCAGTTTAATAGGGTGGATAACAAAGGCAGAAAGTTAGGATTTAAAATCAAACTGCTGTTGGTTACATAAAGAAAGTAACCTTTAATATGCCATGATAGCAATAAGTGATTTTTCTGTGTCTCAGGGCTGGAATCATTGCTTTACTAGGGGATATGGAATCATTATATTGTGATAAGTGGTTTATAAACATGTTCTTGTTAGAAAAAAATAGAGCCAACAAGCTTCTCAACAGTTACTCATTTAGATTTATGCAAAATATTAAATAATATACTAAAAAAATACTTAACACTGAAAATATTTAGTGCTTTACAGATCCCTTGAGTAGTGATATAAACTGATAATCTGTCACTATGAATAATGAGCAAAGTAATTCCAGATTTGGAACTGTTTCCTTGAATGCCAGTAGGAAAAACCTGTAGCAATCAAGAACAGAAAGAATTGTGTGTGTGAATTTGACTATTAATACGTTAGTGACAGCAAAAAATGAAAGCTGTAACTTAGGTTTGTTTGAGAAAATGCAGATCTGCATATGTTTACTAGCAAAATCATCAAAACAAGACCTGAGATTGTGAAATAAGCTTAAGAACCCCTCAAGTAACCTTACCCTGGAAATTTCCCAGCATATTGTATATACTTGGAGAGAACAAACCATTTTTTTCTTTCATCCGCAGCTAAAAATTTACTTTTATTCAGGAAATATTTGAAAAGATTTTTTTCAATGAAAAATAGGTAATTTTCAAAGAACCTTTTTTTTCACAGAAGAAAAATAACATAAAGACTAATACCTTAAAATCTCTTTTGATTTAGAAAAAACTGACCGGGAGGATACAGCAGCAGGAGATAAGGACATAAAGCAGCCTTCCAGTAACCAAAGTATCCAGCCAGAAGTACAAGACCAGGCCGTCTGGGGAAATCACACTGATGGTGACCTCATCAGAAGTAAGTATTTCCAGAATAAATTGCTGCCATTTAGGCTTGCTTTCACAGTGTAACGGGATACTGCCTGTTGACTCAGTTAAATGTGTGTCAAATGCAATTGTGTTGCAATGGTAATGCACCTCTACTGAATTTATTTCCCGGAATGACTGGTGTCAGCATGCCCAAGCAGTGGGTTCAAAGAAAGGTGTGGCTTGAGTGGTGCAGTCTAATGTAGACACCATTGGCATCTACATTTTAAAGCCTTAATGCTATATTCTTCTCTTATTATTCCTAATGGAATCTGTATATTCAGTAGACTCATGAACTACACTACGCAACCTGTGCTAGTTATCATTGCCTTTAATTTCTCAGGTTATACATTTAGGTGGCAAGGCAAATGAAGTTGAGATCATTTGTTTCCAGATACATTGAGTAATGGTCAGTAAGTTTGTATGAGTTTTGAATCCTGAAGTAGCTAGTCCTTTCAAAGCTAGAGAAATGCTGTAAGACAAGGTTTTAGGCTTTAAGTGCTATGGAATTGTGTTTTGTTTTTTTTTTTTAAATTACTTTTCACATGTTCACATTCCTAGAATGTGTTTTGCTTTAAAACACAAAAATGGATGCAAGATTATTCCTATTATTCTGTCTTGAATTGAAGATCATACACTGTGCAAAAGATCATCCACAATTGCACCCTCCTGAGGCGAAAATTTCTGTCAACTGCCAGAGCTAATACTACTTTAAAATTCTGTGAATGTTTAAGCATTAGTTACTCAAGGGAGGGGCAGCATGAGAAACTGTTCTGTAATTATAGGGTGTATTCAGTGAGCAAATGGACTAAATGCTGAGTGCTGCTCCAGCTCTCTGAGATCGCTTTCTGACCACACACTTCAGGGTCAGGCTGTCTTTGTGTTGCACACGTACTACACATAGTGCCGGAAATTCATGGTTTTGAACCTGCTGTTTCTATAACTGGTGCTTTTCTCCGGAGTTACCTGTTTCTCTTAGGTTTGTTTTGTTGTGATTTTTTTTTTTAAGTTTATCTATGCAATCAATTTCTCTTGAACTTTGTTAGAATTTGAAGTTCTTTTTAAACCTTAGCTAATACTTTTTCTAAATGAATCCCACTAAATACTTATATCTTTAATTTATTGGCTAGTTATCTAGATCCTTTACAGGAAGTCTTGAATTTAACATATCAGATATTTATATGACAATTAAAAAATAATTTTTAGGGCACTATAAAGGGAAGAATTTTCCTTCACAGTTTGAGAGTTTATTTAATTCCAAAAGATCATTATTTTAGACATAACTCTCTCAGGACAAGCAATTTCTTTGTGCTTCTGTAGAGGACATGAGAAGGTTTGTGTGGCATCTACTGCTTTTGGAGCAGCCTTCTTCTCACTCCTTCTTCCTAGTGGCTTCCCAGACCCATGGGAAATCAGATTTATTTGATAGCAGAATGCCTGAACTATGGAGGAAAGAACAGCAGTGCGGTGCTGTGCTTCCTCTAATCTGTTCACAAGGACATCTTGTAGTGGCTGAACTGGGAATGTGAGAGAGGAAAAGGTAACTTTTTCAAACTATATCAGATATTGCAGCAGATTGTACAAGTCCCTGGCAATGAAAGAATGTGTCTTGAGAGTTTTATGCTGTTACCTGTTTCTGTAAAGGAGGGTTATCTGAAAAAAAAAAGTAACAGGAAAAAGGATAAAGATAGGATAAAATTCTGAGGTAGGGATGTATGCATGATGCCCAGCTCCAGTATGCATAATTCTGCTCCTCCAGGAGTTACGAAGTGTTTACCTTTGTGAAAAGCACACAAAGGTGTGTTTTAGGTGAAAGCTGGAAGTTTCTAAAACTTTTTAAGTTTCCTAATCTTAATACTGTTTTCTATAGTAGTGGCTTATGAGACATGTTTGACTAGCTGCTAAATTGCAATCTTCTCTTTGTTTCAAATTTATTATATTTTTTAACCATTAATATTCCTACTGCCAAAGTCTTCTAGAAGGAAGAAACAAAATGGTAAAATTAAAGCAGCTTTATTTTCTTCTTTTTTGGAGGGGTCTTTGCTATGGGGAGAGAAGTCTATTCCATTTAAAAAAAATTGAGGAACAGTGTGCAGCTCAAATGCAAGTACTTCTTGTAGTCTGCAAAGGTTTAAAAACTTGGTCTAGTTTTAGTTTTCAAACTAATGTTCGAAAAATAGAAAAAGTAGATCACAGAGAAGCTTGCTTATCACAAACATTACTTGGGTATTTAATCTTAAAATGACAACTGTTGTAGCTCAGAATGGCTGTGATTCAACCAGATTGATTTCACTGCTAGTGTTTGCAAAACATTGCATATTGAAAGAAGCTTAAAGTTAGAAGTAAACAATGATTTGATCATTCTGTTCTACTTCAAAATATTTCTTTAAATTGTTTTAGACAGGGCATAATTTAATTCTTCTTGGATATTAGCAACTGTTCACCACTATCCCTATGACTGAGGTTTTGGGTTTTTTTTCCCCATGCAGATTGTTTTCCACCACCACAGCTGATGCATACTCCATTTGTGTTAGCCTTAGTTTTCACTTCATAAATGTTTCCAGCATTTAATTTCCAAGGTTCTCCTTGTTTGCAGCTGTTTTATCCTGCTGTTACATGGAGGTAGATTAATCAGTCAGTTTTATTGGCACACCAACAATGGAGTCCAGTGTTAGGGACTCTGTAATGACTTCATTATGCATGATTTCTCATTTGCACTTGTGAACTCAGTTTACCAGGCAACATCAATAAACTAGAATTTCACTCCCATTTTCCACAGTAAGCTGTTTTCAGTTCACCTTGCCCTTTCAGTCCTTTTCTCAAGCCTCCTTTTTTTAATCTCTAGATGATGAGATTTCTCCCAGATTAGCCCTTTCCCCAACTCCTTTGGGGCATCCCTTCTCCTGCGAATGAAAACTTTCATAATATCCTGGGTAAATGGCTAATCTTATGGGAAGCTTCAAACAAGAAATTAATTGGTTTTGAAAAGAGCTTGAGAGTCACGACAGAGGAATATAGTGCACCACTGCTCCTAAAGGTTACTGTGTACTGACATATAAACAGAAGAGAGCTAAATAAGAAGAAAATGGTTGTGTTACTTTTCTGCATTAATTGATACTGCACTTGCATAACTGTTACTGGAATACTGTGTTCTGCTGGAGGAGGGTCAGGGGAGAACCACAAATATCTCAGGAATGACTGGAGTAGTTGAAAACATACTGTATTGTGGAAAAACTCCTGGAGTTCAATCTGTTTAGTGTTAACAAGGGGGTAAAGACGGGTTTGCCTAGTCCTTGACAAGCATGGTGTGAGCAGAAATTTGGTAAGACAGTTCTTTAGCTGTAGCAGACAAAGGGAGAACTAGACACAATTTCTTAACTGAATATTTGAGAATCAGAAAAGCTGCCAAATATTTGATGGCTTTAGAGTGTTAAATATGCTTTATGGTGGCCATCAGTATCTGTGTCCTTCAATTTTACAACCTAAGTAAGGGAGAGTCTCTTTTCCATAGTGGTTCCCCCAAATTGGGATAACCTCTGTATTTTCCATCTCAAGTATTCTTCAAAGCAGCACTGAGACCTATTCCTTTCTGGTCACAGATGCACAGATATATTGTTTCAATTTCAGGCTGTAGGGATTCTGCTTTTCAAAAGAGCTTAGCCTTAAAATAGCTTTATCTGCTTCTTCTTTGGCAGTGTATTTTAAATATCTGCAAACACCTTCTGCTTATTATCATTGTGTGATCTGGAGGCCTGTAATGGAGATGTTCTGTTTCTGTTATCACTCACCTTTGGCAAGTGTGAAAGAGTGAATGTTCAAACATGCAGCAGGGTAACCTCTGGCTGTAGGGATGAAGCCATAGGAGTTTTTTTCTGCTTCACATTACCACAGTGCCTGGCTTTGTCCCTTCTAGTAGGCTGGGTGTATTTTCACCTTTTAAAAGAAAAGAAAAAAAATAAAATGAAAAAAATAATAAAAAAAGGCTATAAAGGTGGTTTTCAGAATATTTAGTCAGATTTTTTACAGAGGCTACTGGGTTATCATTGATGTGCTGTTAGGTAGGGGAAGGAATGTTTAGAAGGGAAGAAAATGCCAGTCTTGAACACTATTTGCTTGTGAGGATTTAATCTCCTTTCCAGTTCCCAAGCAGGACCTTAGCTATGTGATATTTAAGAAAACAAAAAACATCTACCATAGATTCAAATTGTCATGAATAATTGATTATTAATAATCCAATTCTCAAGATTAAATACCTAAAATATGCCCATGTTTTACAGATAGAAAGGTCATTGCTATCCATCATTTCCTAGCTTCAATTGCCTCTTTCTCCTCCATGAAACACCCTCCTGATAAGAGTGGTTCTTTGGAGAAATGGATGCTTCATTCAGCGCTGTAGGGATTAAACAATCTTGCACATTCACGTGCCCATTATTTTATATACTTCATTCATCTTTATTTCATTTTGTTTGAAATGTAAACCTATATATATTTTTTATCTGTTAGTTTTCTGTATTTTTATGTGTACTTTTTCTTACTTTACGTGACCATTTAATTTTAACATCTGGTAATTACCTTTTCCTGCTGGCTGAGTGGTTGATTTCCATGGTTTAAATTATGCAGTTTGGGTTTGGGACATTTTTCCCAACAAGAAGCAGATAATCTGATGTTAAAATTGTTCTTTTGCTTTGATATTAATCCAAATCTCTTTTCTTGGCTAATTTATAGTGCACAGTTATCTTGCAATTACTGTGATTTCAAATGACTGTGTTTATTCTGTCTAAAAAATATTGCAAAGTGCTTGAGATAAATGATTCTCATCAAAGCTATAAAGTATCACAGAGACAATCTTCTTGCAGTGTAACTGAGTGTGTGAGTACAGAAATCATGCAGAATAGATTAATGGAAATTATTAAAAATATATTGCTGATCCTGAAAGGTGTATTCTTTTAGGTAAAGAACTTATCTGTGTGCAGTGTTCCAAATACATCCAGCTGTTCACTTCATCTGGCTGTGAGAAAAGTGTGAATGAGCAAAACTTTAATTAGTTCTATACTTAAATACAGGACTGAATTGTGTCCTATTTAGACCCTCCGTACACAGAAGGTAAAATGTGATTTATTCTGAAAGTTTTGTTCTAATTTTGGCTACGAAAGAGTTAAATTTCTTCATACTTGTGCACTGGGGTAACACCATGGCAAATTTTCATCTATAAGTAGTGAAATATGACTTTGATTACATAAACTGGAAAAAAGCTAAGTAAATTGTACAACATATTCCAAGTATTCATGCCAGTCAAGATAAAGCATCTCATAAAGATGGTAATGAAAATTATGCTGTTTAACAAAAATTTGAAATTTAGTTGGCTTGAAGGCAGGTCAGTCTGTTTTGCATCAGAAGTACCAGGGCCTGCAAATGACCTATGGATTCGTTCCTACTGATGACCCATTTGAAGCTGAGGGAGGAGAATGAATAGCAGTGGTCTTGCAGTAGGCTGAGAAATACAAATGAGAAATCAGAAGCAGCTGCTATTAGCATACCAAGAGACCAAACATTTTCAGTATTCCAAATAAACTAATCAGAGTTTGCAGCTGGTGCACATGCATGCAGCTGGAGCTCATGTTCTGGAGCTGCTGTTCACCTGAGTCTGGATGATTCAGCTGGGGTTGTTTAGATTTCACTCCCTGGGTTCTTAATGGAGAATGTTGATGCACTCTTTCCAGTCTAGACCTCAATGACTTCTGCAGAAAGATAGGACTTTTCCTGCTGAAAGGTATCCATCTTGCTATTTTCCTTTCCCCCAGGAATTTCTGGGATCAAACCTCTCAGCTGGGGCAATTTTATAACCAAGATATTTCACACCTCATTGTTGCACAACCATAGCATTTTTATTTATTTTTTGTTTAATCCTCTTCTGGGCTGAGAAGCATTATCTCAGATAGCTGTACCTTTACAGTTTTTAGACTTTAAGACTGGGTGTTGGGTGCTTACAGACATCTCCTGTGCCATGACCTGAGAGCTGCTGAGGTTGGTATTCCCTTACTTGTAAGCAGCTGCTGTGGGATGATGATGTTTTCTCTGTACCTTCTCCCTCAAAACTGGGCTGGCTGTTTTGAAGCAGTACAGTTAAGGATGGACTGGGAAAGGTGAGGAATTAATATGCTCTATGGTGACTCCATGTGGAGAAGTGAGCTGCTTGCTGTTGTTGGCCCACTTACAGAACACTTCTCAAACTTCAGTGAGAACTTCAAGCTGCACCAGATGACCATAAGATAGATGAATGTATTCTACATATCACTAGTAGACAGAATTACCTGGAGCCTTTCATTTTCTGTTTTACCTTACTCAGAACATAATCTGAATTTATTGTCTGAGGCTGAGGAAGTTTAAATGGCAGTAATCATCAGTACCAGACAAAGGTGAAATTCTTCGAGTAATGTGGAGATTGCTGTGCTTGCTGTGTTTGAGCCTGAAGTAAATTATATCTTAATTTCAGAATATTTTCCTTTGTTGTGTTGGTACTGTCTCAGAATTAATGTGCTGTTATGCCTAGATGGGAAAGAATATTTATTTTCTATTGCTGATTAGTTCCTCATATAGGGGCAAAAAAGTACAATATACTTGTAGTGGTTCCTTAAAGAGGAAGAGTAATAAGACTCTGCATTCTGTGTGAAATATTCTACTACAAAACCAATGAGTCACTGTGGTTTCAGTCTGCTCTTTTCAGAACTAACAGTATTCAGTTAGCCGTTTCTAGCAAAGAAGACACAAAATTACAAAGTGTATGAAAGTATCTTTATGCAAGTTGTACTTTTAGAAACTGCTTTCTGGCAAAAATTTCTTAAATTTAAACCATGGCAAGAAATACCTTAGTTTTTATGGTTTGTTTTTTTTTTTTTAATATCTGCTGCCTTGTGTGGAACACTTAAAGTAACCTTATACAGATACAAAATAGTCTACATATTGTGTGTAAATAAAAATTATTAAATTAATTTTTAAACATTTAGGCCACCAAAATAGTTTTTAAGCTTTTGAATTTGGCGTTTACTGATAAAAAAGCAAAAGGTGAAGAGGGGCTCATGGTCACAGCTGAAGGCTTAGCTAGTAATAATAGTTAAAGATTTTTCTTTTTAAAATACCTATCCAGACGAAAGAAAGGTCTGAATACTACTCATTTGTTCTGCATTCCGGTAATATCTGCAGAGCAAAAGTACCTAGAAGTACCTTTCCCTGAAGGTATTCTTGTAAAGGACAAAGAAAAAACAGGAGCCTATGATCTATTTATGTTTTGTGGTGATGGTTTTTTATTTTCCCTTTAAACAAACAAACAAAAACAACAACAAAAGAAAACAAAACAAAAAACCCCAACCATTATTCAGGATCAAAATCCAAGCAGTCCCTTTGGAAAACAATAAAATGTAAAAAACAATGTGGCCACTCAGGTTATTTATAATATCGGATTTGTTCACTCACTATACTCATGAAGTAGGCCTCCAGAAATACTGAAATGTGATTTAAGAGAACGGTGAATAATTTGCCACCTGAGTTTTAACTATTTTTAAATGACCTGTAGTGTTCTGTCATGATAGAAACATGTTTTTGTATGGAGACTGATCTTGCAATTTAGAGCATGAAATGCAAACTCGACAGAATTCCTGTATAAGAGTTTTCAAATGAGTTTTGTGTCTGGACCCATGAAATTCAGAGGCTTAAATTTTATTTTAAAACCTGCTTCCTTAGAATTCTATGCAGTATCTCGATTATCATGTTCTTAATTTAATCTGAAGCTATAACTATTATGATACTTGTTTAGGGAAAACTTAAGAGTTAGCAATGTTAATGTTAATTGCAGCTGAATTTCAACTAAGAGATTATTTCCTGTTGCAGTGATTCCTCAAGTTTAAGCAAGATTTATTGATTTACAGCTCAAACTTAAGGTTGTATAATGTTTGCATAAAATGTTACGAAGTTTGCTTTTGAGACAAGTCAAGTAGAGCGAACTGTTAGGCAAGCATGTAAAATTTGTGGTCTGTGAGCCAGATTTGACCTTCAGGGCAAGTTTTTGCCCCTGAGAGACAGCACAAGCTGTTTGCCCATTCCTTGGTGGAGAAAGAGCAAGGCTGCCTTCAAGTTTGGGTAGCTATGAAAATTTTTTTTTTCAAAAATCAAACCTCTTAGCCAGTTGGAAGGCACATGCTATTTCCCATCACCCTCTAATAGAAGCCTTTTTTTAACTGCCTTCAACAAGCTGCAAGTTGAAATAAAATTTACATTGTAACAAAAAAGCAGTGAAAGATTCTAAAACTGGCAAAAAGTGGGTGTGAGACCAGTGTAAAACCACAGCAAACATCTTCTAGGTCTGTGTAATTCAGGAATACAGGAGATGAGTAAAAATTCTCCTTTTGCTTGAATTTCAGCATAAAGAAAGCATGAAGTTTTGGTGCTAAGATTTGGGATCAGCCTTCCTGGACAGGTTTATCTGAGTTATGAAACAAAGTTTTTCACAGATGTGATATTAAAAAACACTTGGGTGGTGAGGCAGGATACAAGTAACTGGGTAACACACATCTAGTTTTCATATATGTAATTTCATTAAAGTGCACCAGCTTACTCAACAATTTAGTATTTCCTAAATATTTGCCTTGAAACTATGACCTTATAAAGTATTTCCTTGACTTAATATATGTACTTTTTACTGTGAGCTGACTTTGTAGTGATAATAGCCACTATCATATTTATAATGTAAAATAAATATTGAGGAACATTTTTATATGGGAATAGATCTTTCAGCAAACTATACACTAATCACTCAGTAATGTGTCTAGCACTATACATTCATGAATCTGAAGAAGTTATAAAGATCTTCTGTATGTTTTGTCTTCATCACAGCCATTCTGTAAAGTCTTCCGTGCTGATCAAGCTTTGGAAACTGGAAACTAGTGCGAGTTTTATATTTACAATAAATAAGACTGTGTTTAGTATCTAAGATATGCAGAAGGGGGAAAAGCAACACACAACATGTTTTAGAAGGAGGAATTCTAATTAGAGTTGTCTTTTACAAGTTGTCTTGTGACAAGTTCTCCCTTCCTCTTGTTTTTTTCCTTTAACAGTTACCTCATCTGCTTTTCTGTCCACTGGACTTTCTGATTCCCATCTGTAGGGTAGTAGTATACCAGAGGAGTTGTCTCCCCATAAAGTAATTGATAAATGCAATCTTAATTTTAAATAAATCACTGTTTGGTTTTGATGATTTGTATATTACAGAGCATCTGCCACTCTAGCTCTTTGAGAAGAACAAACAGCATAATGGAGATACCCAGTCTGCTGTGCTGTGCTCCCTTCTAGAAATAATTTAGAAGGCACTTTCTTTTCATTGTCATGACCACATCCACACCAGGGATTCTGATGAGTTATCTGGAATAGAAGTTTAATTCTCATTATCAATATTCTGTTACAGGGAGATGTTCCCATTGTGAATTGTTAGTTCCAGCAGCCTAAGAAAGTGATACAGCACTATAAAATGTATCTAGTTAAGGAACAGTGTCTAGTAAGTATCTAAGGAACAGTTAAGTACTACTAGTAAGTATCTAAGGAAACAGTTAAGTTAGTACTAGTAAGTATCTAAGGAACAGTATCTAGTAAGGAACAGTGGAGAAAAAGGTTGCTGGCATTAACTCCAAGAGACAGGGCCATGGCATCAGTGCAAATAAAATGGCAGATGGCATGAAGCTTCAGTAAAATGGATAAGGATGCATCAAAACCAGTGCAGTCCAGTAATTTGGCAGTTTGAATGGTTTCCTAAGTGCTTTTTCATTCAGGACCAAGAAATGGAAGAAGGGAGGCTGAGATGTTTCCCAAGCACAGAAGAATTGGACAGCACAAAGGGATGGAGGCAGCAGCCTGGCTCACCCATCACCAGCCTGGTTGAGGGGCTGTTGTAGAGGAGGACACGGATGCTTTTGTGGGGATGAAGGCTTCTAAAGGCAGCAAATTGTGTGCAAGGTAGTTGCTGTCTTTGCTATGAAGCAAGGCCTGCTTTGGAAATTCTTGGGTAAGAAGAGTTTGCTGCTGCCTCAGCTGGGACTTCCTAAAGCTCTTGAATTGTAAAAGGACAAAATAGGAGTAACTGTAAATTCCAGTGCTTTCACTTAAAATGCCAGTTTCTTTTCTATGGAATCCTTCAGCTTATTTGCAAAAACTTGTTGTTTGAAATGTAAAATAAAACAGTTTTCAGTATTGTGAGTAACATTGACATAGAACAGATTTTACTGCTGGATCTGCACTCCATTAAAAAAAGTAATTGTGATTAGTGTACAGAAGTTTTTTCCTTTTCTCTGCAACCAAAATGTCTTTTAAATAAGACAAAACAAAAGGTTTTTGGAAAAAAGATCCTTGTTGCCAGAATCACTGAATCAAAGCATGGGCCTCAGCCGAATTCAAATACTACTTAGAAATATTTTTTAAGAAAAAGTGAACTAAAACTTCAGTGGGCCAAATTATCTAGTTTTCTAAATTGAAAGAAATATTTTTATATATTTTTAACAGAGAATGAAAATTATTCCATGTATAATGCTGAATGCTTTAAAACATGTTGAAATAAGCATAGTCTCTTTCTGTGTGTTATAGATAAAACCCAGTATTCTGCTGCTATTCAGTCAGTTCTGCAGTACAAGGACTTGGCAGGCTACTGGCCTCTACTGTACTGAAATCATTTAGCACAATAATTCATAGAGATTTGTATCTTGTTTCATGAGCAGAATAGAGAATCAGAACTTTAGCTCAGATGTGGGATGAAAGAAAAAAATTCTACAGGTAATTTCATCCCATTAAGACAATTTACCTGTTTCTTCAGGTAGTCTGGTACTATCTCCTTTGTACTGATGCATTTTTTATTTTTTTCTTTTAATTTTTGTGTTTGAAGCTGTTCCTCCCTGATGTGACACTATTTTTCTAGCAGGACAGATTTGTAACTGTGTGTCAGAGTTTTCTTGTGAACTGTTTGAGCAGCTTATGCTTTGCTTCCTGTCAGGAAACTAAGTGCATCGTTTCTACAGGAAGTTCAGTATTTACCCGGCATGGTCAGCAAATTGACTTTTGCACTGCTTAAAGGGATGTGTGTGTGAGCAGCTGGAAAAAACTCATCTAGCATGTTATTTTTTAAAATTTACTATATTATCGAGTTTGTATCATGGAGATCATGTATGAAAGCTTGGCAAGGATGGGGTGGGTTTTTCCATCCGAGTCAGAAAGAGAACTTCCTAGATAATTTTGGTAGAATACAGTTAATGAAAAAGTAAGTAAAAAACATTTTCCTTTGAGCTCAGTATTGGTGACAATGATTACATTCTAAGCACATTCAGCTTTTAATTGAACACACAAATCTCTTAGTTGATAGATTTTTACATTCTGAAACATAACATTGCTTTTCCTGTCAGCATATGAAACTGCTCATTTAGTGTAAAACAAATGTAAACTTCCTGTGAGGTGGGGAGGGAAAGGGCAGTGAGCTCTGATGCAGAAATGCAGCCTTTAGCCTGTGGATTTGAATCTAGGGAAGGAAACAGAATTTAGGTTTTTCAAGGACTCTGATGAGAGGACTTTTCAAGATATTATAAGGAATCTGATTTCTATAGCTTGCACAAAACCCATTTTGAGTGAGAATGTGCCAAGGCTCTTCAGGGCACACCAAAACTGTTCAAAAAGCAAAGAGCTCTCATTTCTGGGTCATCATGGATCCAAGCTGGTGCATTAGTGACATAAAGCAGCCCAAGCACCATCTTTGGTTATGGTAGCTCTGCCTGGACTTACTGTGTATGACTGAAAATATTTTGATGCCCCGAGTCCCTTGGAGTGCTTTGGGATGGGGAATCCCCACTCATCCAGACCATGGACTGGTGACAGGGGTCCTGTGCACATCTTCTTGACCCTGCTTGATATCAAGGAATTCCCACAGGTGAAGGATATCCAGAGCAGAGACTAACCCTTCCCAATGTATTTATCATGTCTCTGCAGATACATCTTGATTTTCATTCTGCTCACTCTTTGTTTTATTCAGGTTTGGAAAACAGGTTGACGCTTGCTTTGCTCTACTGAATTTCCACATCTTTTTCTCTTAATGACAATCACTCCATTAATTCTTCAGTCTGTAGTAATGACAGGGTGGGTCATGAAGAATTACTCTTGTGGACCTCAGGTCCTTGCCCTGCTCTCTGACACAGAATTTCCATTTTCCATTGTGCTGCTATTGCTGAATATGGCTGATTTTTGGCCTGGGCTCCAGGAGCCTCCCTGACCTCCAACAGAAGGGTAACTATTGCTTCAGCTGTAGTTCACTGTGTAAGTTCAGTGTATTTATCTTTGCTTTATTGTTTATCAAATAGAGATTTATCATTTAATTATTTTCTTGTAAAATTTGTAGCAAATACTTCAGCTCCAGTGGGATTTTAATCATGATTTTTTTTTGTTTGTTTCTTCTTCCCCACTCTTTCTGCCCTCAGAGATTGAAGTGGCTCAGCTCACTATGTATTTTTTCTCTGTCTCATTCCCTCCAGTGCTGTCTTCTCCTGGGTTGGTTGCTCTCTGTGCTTTTTTTCTTTTGATTGTTTTTGCCCTACTTGTGTTTCAATAATGTAAAATCCCAGGTTGTAGCCTGTTCCTTGTGGTTACTGCCCATTTGCTTATTCTGTTCCATTTTTCCTTGCAGCTGTGCTTTCTCTCTTTATTCTTTTGCTTTTCTGGTATTTGATATCAGCCTGATGCCAAACTTAGCATCAGCTCTAGGTTGCAAAGAATAGCAGAGAGAAAATAAATGCAGCAAAGAGATCAAAACTCACTTATCCATATATGTATTGCTATTTTTGTACTGATACTCTGTGTTTCCATAGAATCATAGAATAGTTTGGGTTGGAAGGGACCTTTCAAGGTCATCTAGTGCAACCCCCTGCAGTGAGGAGGGACATCTTCAACTAGGTCAGGTTGTTCAGAGCCCCTACCAACCTGACCTTGAATATTTTCCAGGAATGGGGCATCTACCACCTCTCTTGTTCCTGCTACCTTTTTACATTACCCTCTTTCTGATGTCATTCTGGTTTTAGTCCCAATTTTTTATTTCTGCCTCTTGTTACACAGAATTATAGAGGTTACAAAGACAGAGCTTGAGAGCAAGGTGTCAGACACAGACTTGAGGTAGAAGACTTTTTTGAGTCTTCTGAAATTCTGTCACTTATATGAGGGGAGGACTTAGAAGTCAGGGGAGCAGTGAACATTAAGAGAATTGCTTATTCCAAGCATTTGCCTTTATGTGCTTTTGAAACCAAATACAGCCAGTTTTTATGAATATTTGTGAGAGTTTAACTGAACACTGTAGAACCTCATCATCATCTGAAAACTCAGTATATATGGTCAGTGGAGAAATAACCTGACCTTTGAGTATATTCTCACTCTGAGGCAAACGGTGAACAGGCCAGGCTGAGAAACTATTGTCTCACCATCCTTGTTCTTTCCTGCATGTAAAACCATTTTCCTAGTTTGCCAGCGGTTGCTGGGGTTTTGAGGAAGGGATCAGAAAGATGCTGGAGCCAAGAGGACTGTTTGTGCACTTGCCCAGGTTGTGGCTGTTGATGACATTGAGGTATCTCTCCTGTCTGGTACATCCTGCTATGGTGCTTCTGAGACAATACCGCAAGTGATATCCTGTTTTTTCTAGCTTCCTTTGATGTTTAGTATTAGATTTGGGAACAAGGAACACAATGGTGAGGAGCATCCAAACTGTTCCAAATATTGTACTTAATGTCTTAAGTTCCATGGGAACCACCAGTGTGTCTTTATGAAGTGGTACACACCATCTGCTCTAAATAGGTATTATTGCATAACTACTGTAATGTCATTCCAACAGCTTGTATTATTATTTTGTGTGTGTGTATTTAGTATTAGTAATATTAGTTGTATTTAGTATATTGTGTGTATTTAGTACTTAATTAACTTTTCTTTTAAAATTGGAGTTATAGAAACAAAGCATTCTATTCCTCAGGTGAAATGGGATTGGTTTTGTGTTTCATCCTTTCATATCCTTTTATAGTTCAGGGGCTGTCCTTTACATTTATTAAATTATTGATATTTGTGTTTAGAACTAGATAATTGTCAGCATTTTAGAAATTAACAAAACATCTAATTTCTTGATTTTTATTTTTTCTGTTATTTGTTCTCATTATGCATTTCTATAGCCACCTTAAATTATAAAAAAGTCAAAACAAACAGTTCAGAAGATATGTCAATGTGTAAACACCATTAATTTGGAAGTGACTGTAAGTTAAGCTGCTACTGCATACATGTGCAGTGTTGCCATTGTGCTATGCAGTTGAAATCTATGGGAACATAAGAAGCAGATACACTGCAATTCATTTACAATCCTCTAGGCAGAATGTATGAGGAGAAATGCATAGATAAATGTTCAAGTGAAAAACTTGCAATAATGGTTCTCACTTCTGAAGAGAGCTTTATATAGAAACTTAATCTATAGCTGTCTGTGTGCCTATTGCCTACAATGTCCTGTTTTGTGTTTGGCTCATCTGGATTTCATGGTAAGGCTACATGGTGTGCTTGTTCTCAAGAAATGAAAACTGTATGCTACAGTAAAAACTGTTCCACTTTAAGTAAAATATGGCATAGCAGTTGTTGCATATGATGAATTTCTTGCTATATTGTGCTGTAGTAAGAATTTCTGAACATCCTCAGAGTTTATCATAGATGCCAACATTTTCAGTCTCACAAAAATATCATTAATGATGGCAAGATTTCTTTATGATAAAGAGGGAGAATTTACTGATAAACTGATAGGAATTAGAAGACAAAAGGATACTTGGATTTTGAGAAAATGATAAAAGATAATTAAAAAAAAAAGTTTTACTCGGTTCAAGAATGATTAAAATTTTTTGTTTGCTAGCATTAGGAAAAAAATAATTAGTTATTTCTTCATTTTGCATAATCACTTTAAGAAAGAGGCTGTATAAATAGAAAAAATCATATTTTCAGTGGTATGCCTATCAGCTTTGTAAACCTCTGGCTATTGGCCCTTTTCATGTTTCCCTGTGGTAACTGCTTCTTTCTGAGTATGTCAAAGATGTCTTTATACAATTCCTGCAGCCCTTCAAACAGCACATAAGGTCCTGCAGTGCTTCCAAAGGAAGGCACTGCAGGTATCTTTGTACAGATTTAAGAGTACTCTCGGCATATTCTTGTGCACTTGTGTCTCCTTCTCAACCCATAAACACACAAGCACATACGTTTGCCATTCTTGTCAGCCCTTCACCAGCTGAGAGCTGGTGGGATGAAATGTCTTTTCCTTTTGTCCCCTGCCAGCCCTGTTACAGCTTTACCTGGTCTTCCCTGGATGTGTTCTCAGACATATTTTAACAAAGTGTTCTCAGTGTGGGTCCCGTAAAACTCGTACCAGCAATTTTACCACAGTATTTTCACTACAAAGGACATCCTGTTTCATAATAATATATTGTAATGTCAATTTTGAAGAATGTCCCTTATGTCTTACATAGATAGCAATTCTAAAAAGGTGGTTGATGCTGTTAGTTAGTACTTTGTTTTCTTGTAAAGTCAGCAATGGTATAAAAAACATTCAGTGTTAAAAAATTGATTTTAAAAAGATAGATGTACCTTGATGGTACCTTGTATTTAGTTATGTATGCTTCTGTGATATGGAAGCTGCAGTATATGCTATTTATGTCCTAGAAAATATTCCAAAATAATTGCTGACAAAAGCCACTCACAGGTTGACTCAGAGGTAAATCTTATAATCTGAATGTTAATATTCTGGATAGCGAGGCAGAGAAAACTATGATGTAGTTTGAAGATTATGTAGAGACTAGTCAGGATTTTAGTTAGAAAAGTGGGGAGGGAGAGAAGATTGAGAGATTTGAGTTCTCCCAGCTTCACTGAAGTATTGTGCTTATTGAGGCAACATGAACTGCATACAATGTGTAATATTTTTTAAAAGGTGAGATTTTTTTGCTAGTCAGTTTCAAAGGAAATTTTTTTCCAAAAGCTATTTGGAATCACCTTAATTTTACTCGGGGAATCAGGCAGCCCTGGTTTTTACTGTGCAATCATGCCTATCTGTCATAATGCTTTATCCTTTCCCCCTCCAGCTTAGGTCTGTTGCAATGAGGGAAGCACTGATAAAAAACAGGAGGCCCTGATTCTTACCCTCCCTTGCATGTGGTCTCTGCTGTGTGGTCATGCAGAGTGGGTAGGAGCAGCTACCACTGGGAGAGTCAGACAATTTCCCAAGGCTCAAATTAACATATAGATCTTGCCTTTCAACACCAATCGTTCCATAGCAGGACCGTCTGTCTTTCTAAACAGAGAGTCTCTCTTTATTGTGGCTGCAGCTGTTTTGGGAAGCAGACAAGTGGCTGGGATGTTATGAGCTGAAATGATACTTTATATTTTGTCAGTATTTGAAAATGCCAAATCTTATATTTTTTACACCCCAGGAGTCTATGTTTTGTTTCTCCCAGTCATCTGCAAACATATGCTTCTGGTGGGCCGGATCTGACATCATAAACTATTGTGTCATGAGCGAAGAAAAAACAGCATTCCTTACCTCTTCTGGGTGAGGTCAGATGACCCAGACTGTAAACTGAGGTGTTTTTCCATTGTTGGTGTTGGCCAGCCTAGCAAACCCACGGGCATCTGTATCTGCTGCATTAGAACTGCTTTTGATGTGATTTAGGCTACTAATTAGCTGTCTTAGTTCTTCTCTCCCTCCTGATGTTTTCTTCTGATTCACTTTGACTCAGAAGGAATCTCTATTCTGTGTATATTTGGTTTTGTAATTTTGTCTAAAATCCCTAATGAGAGCTTAGACTGTCCTCTTTTGGTTCAGAGTTTCCCCTGTGTTGAACACAGCATTTTTCTGTGCATTCATCAGGGTTTTTTCTCCTAAGAATAGCTGGTATTTTGTAAGGTGTAAACAATGTATTGTCAGTGTGCATATAGATTTAAAACTGCACTAAGGATTTACAGTGTGAATGAGAATGTGCACAGTTACTTCAAAGCCATCAAAACCATAGTAATGTTTAGTACTCGAATATTTATTCACCAGATAGTAACCTCACAATTAAATTATTGTGTAAAGTCAGTTAAATAAAAGCAGAAGTTATTGTATTGAGGCCCACTTTGCAAGAAACCAATGACAAGGAAGCAGTGAAACACGCTAAATAGAATTATATGCTATAGCAATATATTGCCTTTTTATGCTTTTCCACTGGCAGCAGGATTCATGTATAGTTATTACTAGCTACATTATCTGCTAGTTTCTCTATCAAAAAGATTCCAGTCTATTGAATATTAATCCAATAATTTATCATTCTTATTGAAAATCCACTAGTGTTAGCACTAATATAAAATAATTGACTTAAATCTACGGGTTTTGCTAAAGATTAGAAACATATTAACCTAAAAAGCATGGTATTTCTTAGGATATTTGAAACTATTCATTGTGGATGTTTGAAATGACAGTATTTCTATGTTGTGTGAGGAATCTTTTTTTAAAAAAAATCTTTAACATATACTAAGTGACCAATGCCATCCTGATTTGAAGATGCTGAATCTTCATCCAACTCAATATTTGAAATTTGATGTGTATTACATTAGTTACTGAATATCAATAATAAAATTTTTGCTCATATATAGAGTGTAAAATGGGATCTTTTGTAGCAGCACATGGCCTGTTTAGAATGATATAACAGGCGCTGAATGTTCACATATCAAACAAAATGCCATCTTTCTGTAGAAAAGAGGTGTCAAAAAGTTTCTTTGTACCTTTAACGCATGTGATTATGTAGTACAAAATGCAGAGTTTGTAAAATTTCTTGAATATACAGGCAAAAAATGAATAATTCAAAACAACTCATAAGTTCTACATTCTATTGTATCTTTTATAACGCAGGCAGAAGATAGCATTGTGTTCCCAGTAGAGCTGAATTTGCACAAGTTACACCTCTGAAAATGCCAGATGGTCTATGGTCTACTTTTGAGAGCTGTCACATATGTAAAGATTTGAAAAAAGAAAGACAGCTGAATGAGAGCAGTGGATCATTAAAGAGAGAGTGAGAGTCCCTGGGTATCACTGTGTTTTAAGAAGCATTGTGTCGTTCCCCATATTACACTTTTTTTTTTTTTTTTTTTTTTAAGATATAAACAACCTTTAAAAAATAAGGTAAAAATATTTCTGTTTTAAACTGAGTGGTTGTGGCTTAATCTTGGAACTGTCAATTGCTTTTGTTCTTTATACTAGAATGCGGTCATATGGTTCCTAATTGGTTTCAAGTGTGTTTTAACCATAAGATTCAAGTCTCCCTAGTGCAAAATTATCAATAAAGTTAAAATAAATTTAAATTGAGATAACTAATCCATTTGGGGGTTTATTCCATTTTTATTTGACCTGCGTATCACATGTGAATACTGTAAAGCCAGTCAGCTAAAAAGTTGTATGTTAACGCTAAAAGGCTGAAGTAAGAGTACTTTGGGAACAAGATCATTAAAAAAACCAACCACAAAACCACCCTCTCCCCCCCAAAAACCCAGTAAAAATAAGAAAAGTAAACACAAATGACTGTTTAGATTCCCCGAGACTTTCCATTCCCCCACAGTTTCACAGAAACACAACTAATTTTGAAGATGGAATTTTGGATAATTTGTCAAGTATTACATTATAGCAAAGCACCAAAGATATACTAGCAATTGTAAGCTGCCACTACCAATTTAGCTGGCTGGGAAAAGGTCATAACTGTCAGTTTTAGAAGCTTGCTTGTTCAGGCATACAGAATTTTTAGTATAGTCTATTGCTTTTATTTATTGAGGAAGGTTAACCCCTCCCCCAGTAATTCTAGGTTATTGGTACAACTGCATCACTTCACAGCTGGGAATCGTAGGCAACACAGTCTGAGGAAACATCGTGATACAGAATGTGGAAAGCACTGTCTTAGTTATACAATTTTCATTTTAGTGGGATAATTAAAATAAAGCTATGTTCTACACAGAGGGTTCCTCGTAGTATACTTTTAAACAATCCTATTTCGGAATCCCTAATAACTTGTTTTGGGCTTTTAGGAAATGCTAGCAGAATATAGGCTACAAATGGAATTCTAGCATGCAGAAAGTGCCTTACTTATGCTTCTGTTCATAGTTTGTAAGTAGTGATGCAAAATCGAAGGAGAAGCACTTTCTGTACTGCCATCAAAAACTTTTTTAAGCAGCAAGTTCATTGTTCAGGTTTCAAAGTGTTGTGCTCCTGCTCTGTTGGCCTGGGGGTCCATGAGCAGTTACTGCTGGTAATGAAAGGAAATGATCTTTGTCTTCCCTGTAACATCACTGGGCAGGCTAAAGCATAAATGTTGCCCGCATCCCTCCTTTCTTTCCTGTTGAGCAAAATTATCACTCTTGTAAAGTAGGTTCATTCAGGGTTACTCTGACCTAGATAGATACGGGTAGTCAGTTTGGGGATATCATTTTAAAATCTTAGTTGATTTAAAAAAATTGAATAGCAAAAAAAATGCACCCGTTCTTATATAAAAATGAAATATGAAAAATATCTCTTTTGCTTATGAACATGACCAGGACTTTAAGATTTATCTGAAGTTTAAACTGGGCCAGTTTATGATAACTAGAGGAAGCAATCTGAGAATGATATCAGTGTCCTTGATAAAAGTGAAGCACTGAGGGTTTGTTAGGCAAATAAATTCAGAATAGAGTCTGCTTAGAGAACATGTTGGTTTCTGTGTCCCCGTCAGGTTTGCCTGAAAGTCTGGTCACTTGTATCTAAAGTGATCAGTGAAGATGTTTCTTTTAGGAGGAGTTAACTACTGTTCCTATACATATCATTAGCTTGGAAACAGTGTAATCTCCCTAGGAAGCTATACTGTGAAATCATCTGAGAGTGGATGTGAAGCACGCAAAAAGAGGGTGAACAGCAACACTGCTTTTCTTTACTGCTGGCACTGTCTAATCTCTCTTCAGTTAAGTGGTCAGTGGTATTTGGGCTCTTGCCTTGACCTTATAAATAGTTCAACTGGATTGTCTGAAAACCTCTTTATGTCCAAGCATGATACAGTAGTGGTTTAATTAGGATAGGTGATTGGGCTGATGCTTTTTTATTATGAAATCTTGTTGTGCTACTATTCTGTATAGTTTAATTAGGTTTTTAATTGCATTTTTTCCTAAATAAGAATCATTAATTAGAAAGTGATTTTTTTTTTTATTACAAAGCTTTACATTACAAAATCCCCCATACCTTCTGTATCTTTTATTTTGTTTGTTACAGACTTTAAATACATAGACAATGTATTTTTCATGATATTAAAAATACACTTCTTTATGATATAATAGCTTAACAAAGAATGGTCAACTTTCATGCTCTCCTATTAGAACAGGTTTATAAAACACACTTCTGGTGCCTTAACCAGGCCACTGCAGAATCCTGCCTTGACTGGTTTTGTATTTTTATCCTTTAACCATTTCAGTCTGTTGCAGTTAAAGCCCTAACTGGCCCATTTAAAAATTTTTGATTCTGAAGTGAGAAATGGGGTGGGGGAAACTCTGACTTGCCACACCACGTGGTGTTTGAATGCACGTTTTTCTGGTTGCTAATTCACTTCCTCCACAAACCCAGATTTGGATTGTTTTTATTCTTCCCAGCAATCCAGAGTCTTTATGAATTTAAGCTCCAAGTGGTTTTAGTTAACCTGGAAACTCCTGTTCTTTTCTAACATACTGGTCTGTGGTGGTTCATAGTCGGGGGTCCCTACATTGTCACTCAGGTTATTTGCTGAAGACTGATTGGTAGGCCAACCAGTTTGTTGCAGCTGTGCAACTTTTCTCACATTCCTATTTTTTTTTTTTCCCTTCATATTTACTTGCCTTATTTGGTCTAATTCACAGAGCAATGTGCATGTTTCCATGAAGTGAAGAGGCAGGAATCTAGGTCTCATACAGACATGAGACACTTTCTGAATACCTCATTTTTTTTAATTTTTTTTACATTTACAGGTATTTTTTTATTTTTTTCTTCTTTTTGATATGTGAATGTTAACTTTTCAGTTTATTATTTAATCCATATAAGCACTGAAAGTTGTCTTCTCAGACTAGCATAGAGTGTTATTAAAGTTTAGTTTAATTTAACCCTTTATTTATTTCATTTTAAGCACAACCTCAACGTTTGCCTCAGCCAAATACTTCAGCACTGGAAAGGGGTGAGGAAGAAAGTGGCAAAATCCGAAATGGCCACGTGTGTCTGAGTAATGGAAGTGGAATTCACAGCGGGGTCAAGCATGCTCCTGCAGACAACAGAAAACTTTCAGCTCCTGTTTCAGAAAAAATGCACAGAAAAATTCAGTCCACCTTGTCTGTCAACAGCAACAGCAGCAAGAAGAGTAAACTAAGCTCTGTGTTTTCTCAAAAGCCAGGTACTTCACCTGAAGGTAAGCAGAAATTCTTATTAAAAAAACCTAACCAAACCACATTCTCACTGGTAATTACACAGCCAACTGAAAATAATTGAAGAGCATGACTCATGCTCCAGGAGCAAACAGAAATCATTATCATAAAACACAAGTTACTTCCCCAAAGGAAAATATTAAGTATTTGGAGGAAATTAAAGCAATGGGATATTTCTTGCTTTCAAACATTTGGCCAGCATAGTCTGATGATGTTTCAGTCTCTCTTAAGTAGTATCCTGAACTGAAACTCTTGTTAACATAGGTCACAAATACACCAGAAAAAAATATTAAAGCACTTGTTCAAAGCATAGGAAATACTAAAATTCAGTTTGAAAATATTTTCTTAGTGTATGTTCTGACCAGATGTGAGGTCTGAACACCAGATAATACAATGTTAAATGTGCTTTATACCATATCCGGGCTGTAAATAATTTGCATGAAAAAGCTTCGTACTCTCTACGCATGGCTTAAATAAGCAAAAGTAAATATTTCTCTTACATTTTAAATTTGTGTGTATGTTTTCTTTCCTTGCAATTACTCTAATGGTCCCAGAGTTCCCAAGCTTCTCCTCGATCCATTGCTTTCCTATTAGCACTAATATACTTGATGGGATTTGCTCCTGCCCATCACAAGAAGGGTGCAGAGGCTTCATAAACCCTGTTGGTTTGAGGTAGGCATGGTAGATGTGACTGGTTAAAAAAAACCTCTGGGAGGTGGGTAGGGACACAGATTCTTAAGGAAATTGGAAGTGGTACTGTTCAGTGAAATGGGAAGGATTCTCAGCCTAGATGAAAGGAAGACAGCACATACTGATGTCTGAGGGGTGACTTTTCTTGACTTCAACTACTTCAATCAAACCTGCTGAGTGGATCTGTGTAGTAATATCATGAACATTTTCTCTCAGGACTGTGCCATGTGCTGGTCCTCCTTAATGTGATTTATTTTCATATTTATCTTCAAGAACCTACTGTTATTTTTCTGTTGTACATTCAGTCTTCTAATGTATCCTTCCAAATCACAGCTTCATACCTGCTATATTGCTCTTATCTCTTTCTATTACGTGGAACCAATTTCACCATCCAGCCCAATATTTTTCTAATATTTAAAAAAACCTGTACATCAAGAGAGCTAGGTCTGTCTGCATGACTGGTACAAAGTGCCAGGCCTCTGAATTCAAGAAACTCAAGCTCTGAAAAAGAAATGATGGAGTTCCAAAGAGATAATGTCTGCCTTGTTCATTCCATTATACAATTATTTATAGCAAACACTTCCTTTTTTCTTCTAAAATTATCTTGGAATAAATACAGTCAGTAGATTTTTTTGTTTGTTTTTAATAACCTTCAATCAAATTACTGAATGACTGAGGAGAAAATTAATAAGCTATCTTCAGACATAGCTATAAATTCAGATGTCTGAATGTGTGTACAGCACAACACATGAATGTATTAGTTGCCTGAATCTGCCAAACTAATTTTTTTTACATTCAATCAGAAATGCTGATTTTTTTTTGAAGGTATGTCTGATTAGAATATAATAACATTGTGTTGTCACTCTGTCTTCCATAGTTTGAACCCCACTAGTAAAACCTGGTACTCTTAAGTTTGCTGATAACCAATCTGAGAGAAACACAAATTTTACTGTGCAATTTTAAAAGTATATCCTCGACATTCGTGTCTGCACATCTGCATGCTCACATGTATGAGCTTTCTGGCAGCTTCTTCAGCCCCATAGGGCTGAGTAGGGGAACTATATGCTGTAAGTTGTATTCTTATGAAGTTGTTGCCTTGCAGGAGCTATCAATATATTCTTAATTTTTTCTGTCATACATCATTTTTTGGCTAAGATGCACAATCAGAGACTCTGGCAATAGTCAGCTGAAATATCTAAAACAGCATAAAGCAGAAACCACTGTTTAAGGAAAAATTATTCACAAATTAAAAATAATTTGGTTTATAAATTTGAGAAATGTTAATCCCTTATAACTAGCTCTTGAAGGCTACACTTAAAGCATTTGATACAATTATCCAGGTTATTTGCTCTGAGAGTTTAATTGCATTTAAACCAGCAATAAATATATTTTTGTGAGTACATCTAGCTATGAAAAACTAGAAGAGTACACTAGTAAATCTTGTAACTTAGGATTGCATGGGCACTCTTTCAAAATATTAGACACAGATTAATTTGAACCTAGCTTCTGCAGCTTCTTTCTATTATGAATCATACTTCTGTGGGCAGAGAAGTATTTTTGTGAGCACTTGTCTCTTCTGATCCAATGACATTTCTGTAGAAACTATTGAAAAAGTTTACAGGAAGATGGAAAAGATAGGAAACTATTGGAAATTCTTTGCAGTGTTGCTTAACTGCTTGGCTGTGCTTTAACTTGTATGGTGTTAACCTCATAAGCCTTTGTTACTGCTTAAGAGCTGCTGGGTTTGATTTTACTTGCATGTGTGTTTGTGCACATTTATGCACTATTATAATGTCCCTTGCATGCATTTTTTTAATGTAGTCTTATCCAGAAAGAAGCAAATGATATTAAATTTTGTGCTGAGTATCAAATAATCATTCATCTGAATTAACACAACTACTTCATTTTACTATGGTGTCCAGATAATTTGTTTGTTAATTTTTACATGTCATGTATTTCTCTGCATCTGCCTTGTGTTCTACCTTGAGTGACCTGTTCTATTGCCAGTCAGAAGAAAGACCATATTTTTTAAATGGAACAAAGTGGCCAGGGAAAAGAAGTAGGGTATGTCCTCAGAAGAAAGAAAAGTGAAGATTCTGGCCATCAAGCTGAGTTAAACTATTGAAAAGAAAATAATTTTTATTGTTTCTTATTCCCTCCCAAAAGCTGCATTCTTGTTTCTTCCTAAAAGAGAAGATTTGAGTATTTCTGGCACACCACACCTGTTTGTAATTCAAAATTAGTTCTGTTCCAGTAGTTACTTTAGAAAGTCTTATCTATTGACAGAACAGAAGACTGGTAGTGCTCTAGAATCAAGAATCACCCAGACTTGCTACCCATCTTGTGACGAAGTGTACTTGGGCTTATGCTTATTTAAAAGGTTAACAAATGCAGTGTGCTGCATCATACACTACAGACTTCAGCATGTGTATCAGAAAGCTAAAAGAAGTCCAGTATTATTTTGCCCAGGTTATCACATCTTACCATGAAGAAGCTCAGTACTGCTCCTGTTGGTCTCCAAAGCACTAGCCAGTCTTAATGCTATCTATAAAGTTCCCAAACCACCCAATGTACCACAATCTCCCACCATAGTTAACAATACTTTTACTAATTGTTCCAGCTGCAAACTCATCTTGGTGCTGCAGATCACATTGAACTTTCAGAATTGCTTTGGAAATGCTTAAAACTTGACAGATATTCTG
The DNA here is from genome assembly GCF_003957555.1 of Calypte anna. NCBI lineage: Eukaryota > Metazoa > Chordata > Aves > Apodiformes > Trochilidae > Calypte > Calypte anna. Next base: position 25,392,655 of record NC_044244.1, on the reverse strand, counting down.
GTAGAAGTAGTATAAAAGCTTTCAAAAATATGCCTTTTTAAATGAACCTGTAGTGTGCTTTGTGTCAGCATTCCAGAATATGCTGTTTAGAAACACTTTCCCATCCAGTGAGGCTTAGTAGAGTGTGAGTGTGCACACCAGCTCTGCTCTTCCTCTGCATCTGTTATTAATCCACATTGTCCCTGAAGAAATCTTACTCAGCTCCATAACTTACACTACAAAAAAACCCAAAGGAATTATGAAATAGTTTGAGTATCTCTCTTAAAAAAGCAATTTTAAAACATTGTTTCAGTTATAGAGATTTTTTAAAGGGATTGGAGAGTTTTAAGTTCTCATTAGGAATAAGCTTTTTTAAAATTCAAATAAATTTTAGTAATATTTATATGATTTATGTCAGACATGTCACAGTTCTTCTAATACTTTGGTCATAGGACCACTGGCAAAGAGTTGTCACTCTCTTGAATTTGTTACATGCAAGGAAGAATAACAGTTTGGAAACCTGAAAAAGCACTTGTAAAAAATAAAAACAAGGCAGTCTAGCTGCTCTTTTTGGAAGCAGAGGTACTTGTCCAAAGCAGCTTAGATAGGGGAGGAGATCTAAAGGAGATGGCAGCTGAGCAGTAAATCTAGATGTTAGGAAATGAAGAAAAATGGGTATCTGAATACATACATATGTGTATCAGAATAGTGGAAGGTAAGTAATAATTACATATGCACAGTTGGAAGAGGAAAGGAAAGAAGAGACTAAGTAACTTAGAGATGAAAGAGAAACTTATTTAAGGGGATAGAGGGGGCAAAATGAAGTAGGCATTAATGGTTTTGTAAAAAGCAAACCAAATTTTCCTACCAAAATCTTGTGAATCTCATGTTATGCATTTTCTAAATCAAAGCAATTGCTTGTAAAAAAATACTGATGGAGAGGGAATACAAGCTTTAGTTTTGAAATGGAGCTTGCAATTCTGGTCAAGTTGCTGTGAACTTGCAAGTTAATACATTTGTCACTATAGTTTCCCACAACTCCAGTAACTTGTGATAATTTGAGTTTAGGGTGGTACTTCACATATTCAAAGGCCTGAGAGCGTACATAATTCTGTATTCACCTAGGAGGGGTAGCTTGTTAAACTGTGGTGATCATGAGCCTGCCTCCTGTGTCTACACTGAGATCTTCACTTTATTCCTTCCCAGGCTCTCTAAACCAGAGAGGCATTACAAGGCATCTTATTTCCCAGGATTTTTTTCAAGATCAATCTTAAGAAGTATAATCAGGCTAGAATCAGAAGTGAAGTAGATTAACAAAGCCTGCAGCATGGGGGGAAGCTAAGGAAGGACAGACAATGTAGGCTTGCCACCAGATGTAAGTTACCACTCATCCTTTTCCAGGAGCAGGGCCTTCCTCTACCCTCTGGACTGTGTATCTTGTGCTACTGAGTTTAGAGGTGCAGTCAGCAATCTCATCCAACAGGTGGTTTTGGTTTTTATTAATCTTGTGTTTAAAATTCAACATTTCAGAGTGCATTTGACGTAGATTTTTTTCCACATTTTTTTTAGTATAATGCAACTTTATCTGCTCTAGGTGTTGAACCTAAGCATGGGGTTAGTGTGTCTTATATAACTCCTACTGCTGACTACATTAATTTATTGGAGTATCCCAAGTGAGATTGATGGCTTAACTAAAGACAAAGCAAGTCTACCAAGCAGCCTTTGTGTTAAGCCAGGGTTTTAAGAACCACTTGGTGCATATACATGTAAAGTAGTGAGCTGTTCTCTTAGCAGGGTAGCAGAAGTAGGAGCATCTAACTTTGGTTAGTGTAACTTTGTGCAAACTGAAAAATAGCTTTCAGTCAAATTTGGGGCATAAGATTTTGAAGAGAATTTTTTAAGTTTTAGGTTTTTTTCCTTGAGTGCCGTGACCAGCAGTGATTTCTTTTATATACTATTCTGTAACTGGATTAGTCTTATTTACTGAAATTTAGTATGTCTGTTATACCATGAATGCCTAACTGCAGAAACATTTGCTGGCCAGGTAACTGTTTCTGTTTTCCAACATACATAGACTTCTGAAATCCATTCCCTACAACTGAGTAGCATTTAGGCAGCTACTTAGTATCGTGGAGATCTCTCAACTTGGGCCAAGATTTCCACTGCTATCTTTTAAAACTTATTCAAAGTATATGTTTGTCTGAGCACAAAGTTCTAAACAGGGTTTTTTGCTATTCAAGGTTGTATCAGAATACAGTTGTCAATCAGGCAGTGGGCAAATCACATCGTCCTATGGTCAAACCCATGATTTTTATATAGCATTCTAAAGAGTGGTATGTTTTAGGCATGGTATATATTTTTGTCTGCATGGAAGTGTTGGGAAGTTATTTACATGATGTGTGACATGAGTGAGTGGAAAACAGGGCCTGCAACAAAAAATTCCTCCTGCAGTATCCATTTTATAAGGTCACAGTTTAGCTAGACCTAACCAGTCTCAGTAATGTGCAGTGATGGGCAATGGGAATGAAAGCTACAGGTTCTCAGAAAGCCTCAGATGCTGTAAATTGCTGTGTTTCTTGGTATCTCTCTATGTCTGAAGAAGAGATAATTTTCTCCTGAGGTAATATTTGTATCAAGAGTTTAGAATATAAGCTTTGATGAAACTTTCCATGTGCTTTGCAGTGTAATTTACCTATTCAGCCTACATTTTTTTTTCTTGATCAACAGAGATGATTGTTTCCTGTTTTAAAATGCTGAAATACAATGCACACCATACTTTCTGACTGTATTTGACCCAGTTTAAATAAATGTAGCTCTGTTACCTAGATCTAACTATATGTGGCAGGTCAGTTTGTTCATTCTGTTTCTGGTTTTTTTTTTTTTTTTTTTTTTTTGGTTGCAATGAGTTTTCTGGAAGGTGTAACAGAGGCTGTGTAGGAACCCTATAGGTTGCAGGAATGGGAGGTATGAGGGTGTGTGTGCTGCTGCTTGAGCAGTTGGTGCCCCACCTCTGTGTAATGCACACCTTTAAGAAGCTGGTGCTGGGGGAGTTTCTCTTTGCTCCCTGGCCATAGGCTGTCTCCTCCATCAGCACAGTGTGTACATCCCTGCTGCTGCCAGCTCCGTGCCACCGGGATGCCTTTAGCTCCTGCTGGGGCTGCTGCTTAGGGCTCTCTGGGGCTCAGAGTAAACCCCCACTGAGGACCCCAGCTGCCACTTTGATTGCTGTTTTGCCCTTTTTGATTCTTGCTGTGAGGCAGTTGAGTGCCTGGAGATTTGTTTTGAGTTGTCTGAACTCAGTGAATATAGTTAGTAAGAAGCTGACCAAGGTTGCCATCCTGTAAGTGAGCTTATTTACCATTGCAGACATGAAAACCTCTTATCATATGTGACCTGCTTGCTTGCTATGAAAGCTGGTTGGGTCAGTTTGTGACAAGTTAGTGTCAAGCATTACAAAAGCAGCAGAGATCAGCCTGCATGTGTGTTTCTCTGTACATTTTTCAGTTTAAATTCTTCATCCCTTGTATAGTTTTGATGGTTGATAGTTCTCTTCAAAGTCTGTCTCCTAAGCAGAGCTACACCTTTTAATAAAAATGAAGAGGAAGTCATAAAAGGGAATTTAAATAAAAGAAATATGTTTTTCAGTATTTAAAAGGAATTGGGTATTAGAGTATCCAATGTATCAGACCTGTATGCAGAGATTTTAGAAATAAAAAGTGGTGTGGATGTGCAAATGTTTAAAGACATGGACAAAAATTAGAGTTGTTTTATTGTTGATACTTTTTCTTTTCCTTAAATGAGCATAGCTGTTAAGAACTGGAATAAGGTATATAAAGTGGGGCTCTCTGGGCTTTGAATAACAGTGTGTAGGCAGCGTTAAGGCATTTTGGGCTGTTTCTTAACTGGATATTGTCTGTGATACTGTTTATAACCTTGTTAAAGTAGATGTTACTTGTATACACTTCAGTTAAATTGGCACAAAGTAGATGGATGTGTGTGTACGGTATAAGCAGCAGGGCTTGGACAAGTTGTTTGTGTTTCTGCTTGCCTTGGTATTGTTTAATAGTTTTGATAAAGCTCCCTAACAAATCTGTTACTTTTGGGGATGTGCCAATAGACTCAGGAAACATCTTTACTTACATCACTACTTAAAAATGCTGCATGGGGTGATCCTTTTGACTTCAGGTCTGACTTTCATCCCAGGCAAAATGAAAGGATAATTGAAGATGAGCTTTTGTGTCTGGAAGGTTATTTTTTTCCCCCAACTGTGAGTTGATCTAATAAATTACACTATCATTGCCTACAGACCAAACCTATCATAATTTATGCCATTCAGCATAGCTTCTGGGATCTTGAGTCATAGTCATCAAATGGGATACTGTTTTGATCCCATCAGATGCATTTGATAAAGAAACTAAGGGATATATTTAGTTTTTTTTTTTTATAAACTGTACCTCTCTACAGTGTTTGACAATTTAGTAGTGGTGATCTGTTGTGCAGCATTTATACATAAATAGAGAACAGTGTAAAAGAAGAAAAGTAATGGAAATTTGGGATTGGTGTTGTGTCGCGCACAAGTCCTAAGGAAAAGCTCATCTTCGTTAAGAATGAGTTTATATAATGAGACATAGACTACTTTCTGCTTCCTCTGTGAAAATGTTTAATGAAAACTCCCAAGAAACTTGGGAGTTAACTGTTTATCAATAGTTTTACATTATGAACAAGGCAGATGTAGTTTGATCCTTGATAAAGGCATACCACTGATTCTTAATTGCATAATAGGAAAAGAAGCATGAGAAAACCCTCTAATACTCAAACAAAACAACAAAGAAAGTAAGGAAATGGGTAATTTTAAGCTAGCCTTCCTTTACTGTAGTAGTGTTGAAACCAATAGTGCTATATGGTATATTTATCAGAAAAGATTCAGATAAGATCAACATTTCCAGAAAAGATGATGTCAGACATGAAGATCATTATTTGTTCATTGTTTTACTTTTTTTTTCTCTTGAAATTCTTCCCAAATATGTAAATTAGATTTAGTTCCAGCTGGATTAATGCATTCCGCTACTCCCTTATCTACAAAAAGTACTAGGACTTTGATGTCATAAAGTCAAAGATTGGAAGTTAAGTATACTCTTTATTAGTAGTATGTTAAAAGCATTGAAATTTAAAACAATCTATAATTTTAAATAGTCTATTTCGTCTTGGAAGCAGGACAGAATTATTAGTGAGACTTTGTGCAAGTATTTTAGTGATCTCCAACATGGTTTGGAGCATGTTTTATATTTCTTCGTGTCCAGATTCCACTGATCATGACACCTGACAACAGCAACAAAGGAAGCAGCTTTTATCAGTATGATTTTTTTCTGTGGAATTGACAGGTTGCTGTAGGAATATGGTACTAGATAAGTACATGTGAGTTTTGTGTAGCATGTAGATTTTTTTACCGTGACTGTATCTTTTTCTTTCCTGTATAATTACATATGTAGCTAAGAAGCTAAGAAGTAGGAGTCCATGTATGCAGAAGAAATTATTCTTCCACCCATTTATTTTTTCCAAATGTGTTACAGACCTTTGCAGTCATGATTCTGGATTCAGGAAGTTAGGTAGGACTAGGTAACAGCAGGATACATCATGTGTTAAATAATTGCTACCTGAATAGCTATTAAAAGTCAATAACATGAAGAATATAAAAGCATGATTATTTTAGGTGTGTCCTTGAAATGTGGATCAAAGATTATGATGTACATTTTACAAATGAGACATTTCAAGAATGGGGAGCAGTAATGGGGTGTCTTTATGTTAAATATTTCTATAGGTTAAGTAAAATTGTTATGTAAGGTTTTCTAAATGGAGAATCAGTTTTGCAGTCTAGGAAGAAGGAAATAAAAATAAACAGTAGGTATATAAATCCTTTTAGTGTTTCTGTCAGTGAAGAAGAGACGGAAAGAAAGACCTTTCTCCAATAGAGTTTTCATCATAGCACTAATGGCCAGATTTCTTTCTTGTCCTGGGCCAGTTTTGATAGCTTTTACCAAGAATTACCTTTATTTAAATCAGCACAGCCTCTTCTTGTGCTGACTTAGTGATTTTTTAGGTTATGAGGGAGAAGTTCTCTTGTGGGTCCAGAATGTGCTTTCTGAGTGTGGTCTATTTGTTTAACCTCTGAACTCTGTCTCTTATCCATTAAATAATGTCTATTATAATTTCTGTGAATGTTTATTTCTCTCCCTGCAATTTTACGTATCTCTGCACGAAGTGGTTAAGATTTATTTTAGCCCCTTATTTTCAGTATTGATGCACATAAAGTTTTGTTATTGATGTCTTGTTTAAAAAACCATTTGTAGAACAAAATTTGTTGTGTTATTAGCTTGTTTCATGTGTTTTAAAGATGCAAAATCGTGAAAACCTTATTTCCTTAAATACGGAGGCTTCTGAGATAGGACTCTTGGCTTCTTTATCTTTTTCCTTCATATTAAAGGAAAATCTGAAAGGAGATTGTACCTGAGCAAATTTAACACCATCTCCATGACAACCAGTTAATTAATCGCTATAGGTCTGGCTTTGGTCCTCTTCAGTGAACTGTTACTCCCCAGCTTTATTTCACATATCTTCTAGGTTTTCTATGAAGGTCACTTATTTAGAGACAGTGTTTCTTTGGGAAAAATAGCCTTATAATATAAGCTTTATAATATATATTAAGCTTATAATATATATTATAAGCTTTTGTTCAAAACAGCTCTTACCTCTCAGATTTGCTTCCTGTGCAGTAGTAGAGATTTTTTGGGGTTCCTTCCTTCCTTTATTTTTTTCTTTTCTTTTTTTTCATTTTTCATTTCTTTTATCTTTTCTTCTTTCTTTTTTCTTTTCTTTTTTCTTCCTTTCTTTTTTTCTTTTTTCTTCCTTTCTTTTTTCTTTTCTTTATTCTTTTTTTCTTTCTTTCGTTTTCTCTTTTTTTTTCCTTTTTTTTTCCTTTTTTTCTTTTTTTTTCCCCATTCTTACTTTTCCTGACATTTTAATTTTTTTAATTTGGCATAAGAGTTCATTACATATTTTATGACTGTGACCACATTGCTAATTTTGGATGTAAGTAGTGTAGTAAGTAGGAGAAATAAATCCTCAGCAGTGCTGTGTTTATTGCGTTCTAGTACCTAGGTTATTTTGCTTCCTGGGACAGATTTTTGCAAATCTGAGCCTCTGTTACTGCATTGCTCGTATAAAGGCATCTCTACAATATACTGCAGTCAAAGTTTCTGCAACGCTAAAGATACTTCTAATCAATCAAAATACTTGTCATGGTTACTCCACCATTTTTGACATAAATATGCTTATGAGGCCTGGTAATTTTATTAATGTTGTAAGTCATTTCAGCCTTTCCCCCATGATAGCTCTCTCTGGCCTGTGAACTCTAGAACATAATATCTGTAGGTGGTCAGAACAAAAGCCCATAGAGCTCAATATGCTGCCTTTCCTGCTGGCTTTGCCTGTTACATACTGTAGGGAAAGGGAAGGCATGAGACTGGGCAGCATATTTTCCCAATCTTCAGCTATTTGTGGCAAAAGGAGTTCAAAGCTTGCAAGCAGTAAAAAGAACAAAAGCTGAGTCTAGGAAAGAACAGTATGATCTAGCCTGAACTTTTCTTATATTTTTAATTTATAATTAATTTACTTTCTTTTCACTGCCTCTTCTAAGTTGTATATGCTTTATATGTAGTAGGTGTAGGAGGGTGAAAAAAACTGAGTACATCCCTCACTCCTACAGTCCCATTTTTACTGTTGCTTGTTTAATTCAAGTCTTTTTGTTTGCCTGTCATGTCTCGTGGATATGTCAGTTTTTTTAGGCTGTTCCATATATTTACTCTTTGGGTGCCATATTTTTTGCAGTCTGTGGGATACCACCTATATTACCTTATGTGATTTAGGAGTACTTAGGAGAGATGGATATTTGTGGTTAGGTGTAGCTATGAACTCTATTGAAGATTAAAGTAGTACATTAAAAGGATTGCCAACAAATTTATCTAGAAAAGCAAAAAGAAAATCTGCCTGACTCTTTATATATTGTTGAAAGTACAGAAACACAAAGTACTGTTATGCTGGTTTTAAGTTGTGCATAAAGCTATTATAATGAAAGCAAAAATTATATGGCTACTCCCTTATTTTTGTTCGTAACTATCTTATGATAATAAGATACAGCCAAATCTGCCAAACAAGGCAGATTCAGAAGGACAAGCTGCACTGCAAGAGGCTGCAAATAGTTTTAGTTTCTTTCATAAGCTGTTTTTTTGGTTTGTTTTTTTTTTAATAACTTCTTGGGCCAGACTGATGATATTAGATAGGGATATTTTACATATTAATGACTGGGGAAATTGATCCAAGTGGATGTTTAGTACTTGGGATTTGTGTGAAGTGAAGTAAGAAAAGGAAACTTCCACCAAAACCAATAGTGAATTGAAGACAGGCTTTGAAAATGACCTTGAAGATAAGAAACATGTTCTTTGTGGTGTTAGATTATGTCTGTTCTGTACCATTGTCTTTCAGCTACTTATTTGACATTGTGATATATCTGGATTTAGAATAACGTATTAATGATTTGCTATTTTTTCTTTCCTTTTTTGTTTGTTTCTTTCTTTATTTTGTTTGTTCATACATGAAACGCTATGGAACTGGTGTGGATGAAGATTGCTGTGTTCACTGTATCCTGGCTTGCTTGTTCTGTGAATTTCTCACCCTCTGTAACATTGTTCTGGGACAAGCACCCTGTGGCATCTGCACATCAGAGGCCTGCTGCTGCTGCTGTGGGGACGAGGTGGGGGATGACTGTAACTGTCCCTGTGACATGGACTGTGGCATAATGGACGCATGTTGTGAATCTTCAGATTGCTTGGAGATTTGCATGGAATGCTGTGGGATCTGCTTCCCATCCTGAAATATTTATCCCTTTTTTATTTTTTTCTCTATAAAACTGGAGAGCTTTTCTTTAAAATACATGTGAAGAAAGACAAGGTAAGATGTTCACAGAACCAACTGGTATTGCACTGTTTATTCCCTACATATAATTTTTTTTTTTTTTACAGACATTGCTCAAATCTGTATTCTAACACAAATTGTAAAGTTTTGTATGTGAAACTCAAGCTACATTCCAGCTTCCTTTTTTGCTTTGCAAATGGAAGACTTCATTGAAGCTGAATTACAGGCCTGATACCACAGGCTCTTTAAGGGCAGGATTGCCATTTTAATTGAATAACAAGTTTTGGTCAGAGAATAGGCTACAGGGCAAAGCCTTTTAAGTGTTTGCCTTTACCTGCTTTAATGGTGAAAGGCTTGAACGCCTCCATGCATAACATGACTTTACAGGCATTTGAAAAAGTAAAGTCTTTATTTCAATCTCTTGGTTGAAACCAACTTTGCTCTATTATTTTAAAATAATTCAGAAGTCAGTATCAGGAATCTACTGTTGGTTTTGCTACAGTTGTTACATTGGCAATATTTCTTTTGTGCTGAATATTTCATTGGTTTGAGAGAGACTTCTGGTGTTGTCTTCATTGTCAGTATTGATTTTGTAGGAAGATTTGGCAAACTAAAGTTTTGTTGTGGACTGGAGTACCAAGATTTCATTGTTATCAGTCAAGACAGAATACAGAACTTACATTTTACTTAAGTACAAATATAACTTGAAATGCTTCATTTTAGAAAGAGACTTTGAAAATCTGTATAGACATAAAAAATATCCTTAGACTAGTAGACTAATAGACTAATAAATCTTCAAAATTTGGCAATAAAACAGTGATTATCAGAAGTTAACTCAAGAATATAAGCCTATACATTAAGTTGCCCTGTCAGTATTTGTGAATTTAAAGCCAGTATCACATAACTTAGTATATATTTCTTCACTGTGTGAGAAAGGTCCACAGAGGACAGCAAAATTTAAACAGGGTATATAAAAAAAATCAAATTGAGTTGATCAAGGAATTCTGTCATTTAATGCAAAAAGAGGACATTTAAAAATGTACAATATCCTTTAAAAATAAGTGAATTGTGATTCAAGATGTTTGAAAAACACAGATAGGTTTTAGGGGGCAACTGTTCCCCTATTATGCCATCAAGATTATCTGAGAAATATCTCTCTTTATCTTTGTAATTGGGAAGTGAATTATATCTAACACAAATAGGTTATGATTTATGGTTTATGATTTAGGTTTATGATCCCCAGATTTAGGGAATAATGTTATTAATTTGCTTTACTGTCTATTATTTTGTCCTCTCCCTGTCTATAGCCCATCAACTTTTCTGTGTAACCCACCTACACATCTTGATCTCACATACCTAAACTTTTCTGTCTATCTACACTCCAGATATCCCATTTGTAGATTGCTGAATCTGATAAATTCAGGCCTTGTTACAAGTCATCAATAGCCAATAGCATGTTTCTGCTGAGTGAATAGACCATAAATGTCTCCTTAAGCTGTAGTGAATTCAATTTATGCAAATGTGACAAGCTGAAGATCAGAGGAGTGTGAAGCTAAGTCAACAAATGGTCTGATATTAACTAAAGCTTCTTCCTATGAACACTGACTGGTAGTGCCTACTACTGCAAGTTATCACTGAAAGTAACATAGCTGAATCCTCAACTATACTAGGGAGCTGAGAGGTGTTGCATTTTGCCTCAACATGTGCAATGTTGTGGTGTATTCTGATGCAATGCAGATTTATTCAGAGGGTTTCTTATCTGGTTTTTGATAGTTACTACAAGAATTGATTCTTGTAATGGCTGGGGTTTTTGATTTATATTGGGTCAGATTCAGATCTGTGTTGCATAAATTAAGTGTATTTCCATTAATGTCAGAGTTTTCCATTGGTTTAGCTCCAGCTAGAGAGCACAAAGATATTATGGTAATAGGCAGGCTAATAAGGAATCATATAGTTAAACTGATAAATTCCCTGAGCTCAGAATCAGGCCCATGGGGCTCAATTATGACTCCTAAAAGTCCTAACCACATTGGGAAGGGGAAAGAGGTGCCTTGGTTGAGTGGCAGTGCCTGGAGGCATTTTGCCTTTGTAAGGATTACTGCCTCTGGGGAAATTGGGGGCATCACAGTGAGCACTGGGACTTGATGCACCTTGGAAAAAGTCTAGACAGTGCTCTGCCCATTGTAGGTCTATGGTTGACACCGTGGTGGTGGGGACATGCTCTCTGGGGCTAGGCAGCACCATAATATGTCCTTCCTCATGTCCATCTGGAGATGATTGTGCTTTTGAGGCTGGGAAGAGGACTTCCAGTCTCCTGTTCTTCCCTGACATTCATGTCCTACCGGAGCAATTCCAGTTTTGTGCTTGGAAAACTGCACATTTGCATTTGAAATTTTTTGTGAATACTGAATATTAGTAAAAATTACTTTTACCACAGGATGGTATAGTTTTTTAAGAAATAAATTATCAGTCTAGGAGTCTTTTTTTTTTTTTTTTTTTTTTATTATTTAAAAGCTTACCTATACAGTTTGCTCTGCACAAACCCTTGTTTCTACTTACAGGAACTCATAGGTCTTTTTGATTTACTGAAATTATGAAAACCTGGGAAATGTATTTACTGTCAAGCATTTACTCCCAGCACTATTAAAAATACAAATAATAGTTAGAAGAACTTTGTTCATGCATATATGTGTATGTGTACAGACTCTCTCTCACACACATATAGATAGGTACACATATGCAGATATATTACTTCTTTTCCCACTTTATTTGTGAAATAGTAAGAAGTGGAAGTAGTGTTTATTAACCCTCATAGTGATGAGAAGTATCAAAGTTTTATGGACAATTGAAAAAAATTTAAAATTTTGTGATTTTTTGACATTTAAATGTAATCTGCTACTGTTTTTTATAGAGATATTAGCACTTTTGTAAAGTATATCATTGTAGCAGAGAGTATTAGTATGTAGTTTAAGGAATTCCTTTCTATATTTATATTCTTAAATTCTGTTTTGTAATTTTCAGTATAGGCAATCTTGTAAGCACCTTGCATAATTAAAACAAGTAACATTAGAAGGTGACAAATGTGAAAATATAGTTTAAATAAAATTTGAACATTAGAATGTAACTATTTTGAAATAGCTCTTGTGATCTTGTACAGTGTTTCAGTATATAGTTCTGCAAACCGGCCCATTTGAAAAAATGGTAACTTGCTATTTGTATTTTGTATCAACTGGATGTGCTATTCTCAAACACTATTTTGCAATAAAAATCTTTATTTTGAAACTTTGAGATATATTCTTCTTCGAGTCTTGTTCTTGTTATTCTTCTGAATGATAATTTTGTGTCTTATTTGCAATTTTTATGTTATAACATTTCCTGAAGACTTTGGGTGATTTGCACAGAGGGTGAGCCACTGCAGGTGACTTGTTTTACAGGTGGATCTAAACCACTCTGGTGCTGGAAGCTGCCCTAGCATGGATCTCTGTATTAAGAGGGTAAATTAATTCCTTAGTATAATTGCGTTAATGAGCTGGAGTCCCATTAAGGATTAGATTTGATCAAAATGAAATTATTTTAATATATCTGCTGCAACAATATTTAATTTTGTAAAAACACAAAGTGTAGTTGGTTCATAGCGTTGCAGTAGCATATTAAGGTCTAATGTCCTTGTGACCTACAAAAAAAGACTTATCCACAATACCACTATTTTAAAATAAGATGTGTTTTTAAATGCTGGTAGTTTAAACACAGAGTAGACCACTTTATCACTTAAGCAAAGATTTTTTTCGTGTTGGCTTAAGCAAAGTATGAACATGTCTATGTTACTGAAGAAACTGAAGAAACTTCATGTTTACAGTCTTTTGCACTAGTTTTTCTATGTCTATTTTGAATTTCACAGAATCACAAAATCACAGAAAGTTAGGGGTTGGAAGGGACCTCAAAAGATCATCGAGTCCAACCCCCCTGCCAGAGCAGGGTCACTTACAGCAGTTGGGACAGGAACATTTCCAGGTGAGTTTTGAATGTCTCCAGAAAAGGAGATTCCACCACCCCTCTTGGCAGCCTGTTCCAGTGCTCTGTCACCCTCACAGTGAAAAAACTTCTCCTCATGTTTATATGGAACCTTCTATGCTCAAGCTGATATCTGTTTCCTCTTATCCTATCATTGGGCATAACTGAGATGAGCCTGACACCATCCTACTGGCTTGCTCCCTTTATGTATTTATAAGCATTAATTAGGTCATTCCTCATTCTCTTCTTCTCCAAGCTGAAGAGACTCAGTTCCCTCAGCCTTTCACCTTAAGGGAGATTTTCCACTCCCTTAATTATCTTGATCACTCTGTGCTGGACTCTTTCAAGCAGTTCCTGGTCCTTCTGGAACTGAGGAGCCCAGAACTGGATACAATATTCCAGATGCAGCCTCACCGGGGGAGAGAAGAGAGGGGGTAGCACCTGTCTTGACCTACTAGCCACACCCCTTCTAATCCACCCCAGGATGCCATTGGCCTTCTTGGCCACAAGGGTACCTTGTTGGCTCATGGTCATCCTTCCACCCACTGGAACCCTAAGTCCCTTTCACTTTTACTACTCTTCAATAGCTCAGTTCCCAACCTATACTGGTTCTTGGGTTATTCTTCCCAGATGCAAGACTCTGCACTTGTCCTTGTTGTAAATCATTAAATTTTTCCCTGCCCAACTCTCTAGCATATACATGGGCCCTTAGAGGGCCTAAAGTAATTATATCTCCATTGGGCTTTACAGAGGTAATATGTTAAAACCGACAGAAATTCTTTGATTGAGTGTGTACCATAAAGTCTTGTGGTTACAACTGTGTGCCAAACTTTTCTTAGAAACTAATTGTTCATGAAAGAGAACTAATAAAAGCATAGATAAATAGCTCTGTTAGACTTATTACAGGTATTCTACTTTATCTCAATAATACATAACATTTCTAGGAAGAAATTACTTCCCTCAAGAGGGGTCATGATCAACATTTTGGATTTGATATCGACTGTATTTCAACTAAAGTACTTGTGTTAAGAACAGGTTATTGAGTTTGGTGAATCATTGCTTTTATAAAGTAATCTGAATGAAAAACTCCTCTGAGCTGTTTACATGTGTTTTACAAAAACGTCATAATTATTGCTGTATTTGATGTATGTTCTTAGAGACCAATGTCAACTGTAGTGATGTATTTCACAGTAAAGCTTCCTCTGTCAGCAGGCTTGTCTTTTTCTGAAAGACATCTGAAATCTGATTTTTAGCCCCCAAATTAAATATCTTTCTCCTACCTTCTCTCTGTCTCTCTCTGTGCTATGAGTGTGCACACCATGTGTTGGAGGATTTTAGGTAGTGGTGATGGTGAGAATAGTAGCCCTAGACTCCCAGAGGCATTATTATTACTTAGTTTTCTACCATTTAACCCTTTTAACTTCAAAAGAGAGCAGGGGGACCTTAGCTCAATTTTAGCATCAGGATTGAAAAAAATTAAATAAAAATAATAGAGCCACTTCCATGATGCACTTTCTCACATTGCTTAGCATACTCAAATGTGAATTTGATTGCTTGTATAAAATTCAACCTCCTCGTAAGCACCTGCTTATGCTATTAATCAGTGATTTGGTGACACAAAAAGATGGCCTGTCTTATCTTTAGAGGTCTTTGATATGGTGTGCTATTTCTACTGTTGTAGCAAAGAGAGAAATTTCTCTGAATTACCATTCTGCAAAACAGGGAGATGTTGAGTTTGATTAGGTGATCTTAATCTCTGTATGGCTTTTAGTGTATCCGTTCACTTCACTTAAAACTTAATTTAATAGAACACGACATGCAATCCTGTTTACCTCCTTCATGTCAGTATATTATAGCAATTGTTGGTACATTACCATTCAATACTCATAAAAATGGGATGTTAGGTGAAAGATTGTATAATACCTTTTATACCTTTAATAGTATCTTACTAATTTTTATCCTGATATGCATATGCTATTTTAACTGACGAAATACTCCACTATAATTGAGGCTCTTTATATCATCTCAGTAGGGTATGTAATTGGTGCACAAGCACTATACAATTCCTCTTCAATCAGTGGTGTAGGCTCCTGCAATTTGTCTCATCTCCAAGTTGCACGAAGTGACCACACTGTGAATATGCTATACTCCAACTTGTATGTGTTTCACATTGCAATCTTTTTCCACGGAGCTTACCTTTGTTCTTGTAGCTTTATTTCAAAGTAGTTTGTCTGGTTTGTGGCTTTTTTGTTTGTTTGTTTGTTTTTTCATTTTTATTTTCCAAAGAGAACAGATAGGGCTTTTATTGTGGAGCTCTAGGCCTCTATGAGGATGTATGCTATGTTGTAAATTTTCTTCATCTTTTCTATGTCAACTGCTATATGCAACTCCTAGTCAAATAAACTTGTGAAAATGGTATCTTTAGAACTTTTGAATGTATCAAAGTAACTGTAGCTTAACAGTGTTTTGTATTTGAATTTATTAAGTCCAAAATATATCAATTGTGTCTTGCTTGTTAAAATAAAGGACCAAAAATTCTGTTGAGTTGGAATTTCACAAAGAGGCAATCTTAAAAATAATTCTCACAAGAATAAGACCAGCACATTATTTTTAAATTACTACTTTTCACTGTAGCATGTATATACTACTTTTTTGTTTCTATGCTCCTTTCAGTTACTTAAGAACAGTTAAGTAAGAACAAGACAGGAAAAAGGAACATACTAAACGACATGGATTTGCTTTTGTCCCTAGGAAATGCAACTCCATTTGTCTGTTTCTTCATGTGAGGAGCAGACACCTTGATTACATATTTAATGTAGACTAACAGCAGTGGTTTGGAATCCACAATAACTTCAAGGTCATTATGAGCAACGTGTGAAGGATAAAGGGAAACGTGTTGCAGAGATTCCACTGCTGTTGACAACTGCTGTCTTTGCCTCAGTAACCCGCTTTGCAACTTTCATGGGGTTAAGTTCAAGAAAATTAAGGTATCCACGGCTGAAATTTTATATATAGTCTTTTTTCTTCAGAAAGAATAATTAGGCGTATTTACACAATTACATTGTAGTAAACTGTTATGCCAGCTTAACTGTAACACATATTCTGGTAGAAGTACATTAAACAGCAATCCAAAAGCAATTTAGCTGCTGAAGGCATTATTTTCTATCTAATTATTCACAAATTAATGAATAAAATTAAATTCCAATCACTGAAAAAAAATGAAGCAATGGTGAGAATCAGAACTACAGATTAGTTAAAACTATGCAATGCATAACAGAATTAAAGGTTTCTTTTATTCAAATTCAATGCTTAAAAAAGAACAAATCCATCATCTTGAAATTTGACTTGTAGCTTGACATTAAAAATAATATGAGTAGAATTTTCAGTGGGGTAAGCACAAAACTAGTTCAAGTAGTGTCACTCTCAATTAATGTACTCAGGTGGTGTGCCCATTAAAATTCCCACTTGTGGGTTCAGCTCTCTATGCAAATGGGGTCATTACCTGGAGAATTTAATTGGGTATGACACTGGGAGTAGGAATTTTCCTTTCAAAATAAATCTACTTGCACACATTTTCACTAGAAATTTGATTGTTACTTATACTTCATATTGTTTGGCTCTATAAATATTTACCAAAATTGAGAATGTCTTCACTTATTTATTTTTTTACAGGTGATTCATAATGCATCAAAATGATTTTTAAATTGTTCCGTGTATTGCATATGCAATTCTTGTTACAAAAACTTGTACTGAAAATGTATTTTTTGGTCTTAAAATGATATTTTCACATGTTTCACATCCTCTTAAAGCTGACATTAGTTTTGATATCATTTAAGATCAGAAGTATAATTTTTTTTGTAGTATATGTACATGTAAATGAAGAAAGACTATTTCATGCTGAACTTGTATCTCACACATAGTTTGGAAAGGACAAAAAATATCATTTCTCAGTAATGTTTTTCTGGAAACGACTTTGCACAATCATTTGTATAAATAAGGCTAATGCTGATATAGACAAATTTCAAAAGCTATATGCAAATATTGTGGAAAGACTGGAGTACATGGTTGAAAGGAACTTCCAGAGAACATCTAGTTCAGCAGTCCAAGCTGAACCAGTGACTAAAAACATGTTCTTGAAAACCTGTGATGATAGGAATTTTGGACACTCAAACACATTTGGAACCAGTGCTACAGTGGTGTTACAGCTAGAAAGCTTTTTCTATCATCTCATTTAATCTTATTTTCATTTCTGCAAGTAAGTCTGATGTATCCATGTTCTATTCCCAGTGGATGTGTTGAACAATCACCATTCTCTTGTCATAACCTTTCATATATTAACCTTTCATATAGTTTGTGTACTCCTGCCCAGCTTTCTCAGACGTAGTCCAAAGAAATCCAGCCTGGTTTCTTCATCTTGTCGTCCTCAGTATGACATTCATTTCAGGTAATATAGACTGCATAAAGCACATGTCTCATTCTAAAGTATCACAAGACTGAGGGGACAACTTGTGAATGGACTTTCTCTCCTAATGACAAACTCAGCTGCATCCAGAAATCCATTACCAGCAGGTCCAGGTGTAGGTGATTCTCCCTCTCTTCTCTGCTCTCATGAGACCCCACCTAGAGTATTGTCTAACTCTGCGGGTTCCCAATATAAGAAGGACATGAAAAAGTTGGAGGGATTCCAGAGGAGGGCCACAAAGATGACCAGAAAGACAGCTGGAGCACCTGTCCTATGAAGACAGAGAGTTGGGCTTGCTCAGCCTGTAGAAGAGGAAGCTCTGGGAAGACCTTATAGTAGCCTTTCAGTACCTGAAGGGGGCTACAGAAAAGCTGGGGAGGGACTTTTCACAAGGATGTGTAATAGGATAAGAGTAAGAGTTTCAAACTAAAAGAAGGTATATTTATATTGGGTATAAGGAAGAAATTATTATCTGCGAAGATGATAAGACATTGCAACAGGTTGCCCAGAGAAATTACGATTCTGTGAGGTTCTGTGGAAATTGGTACTGTACCTGCTATTGAACAATATTTTCATCAATGATCTCCAAAGATTTCTCTCAGAATTTGTAGGTGAACCAATGGCTGATGGAAAAGTAAATGAAAGACATACTTTATTACAAGGTCCTTGTTTAGAGCAATCTGGATGTCCTAGGATGGACCTCTTCCGAGAAAATGTTTTTCCATGATTTGAAAGGGAAAGAAAATATTTAGAATTTAGTTTGTAGAAGAATGATTCATTTTGAACACTTTGAACAGACTTGAGGATTACAATAAAGAAGGCACTAAACAATAGTTTTCAGTTGAAATGCTGTGGCCTTTCATGGTAACCTTTCGATTTTGAAATAGGTAATGCAGTGAGTGGAAGCAGGGAAGAGTGTACTTTTGAAACCAGTTTCAGAACATTGCTTTCTGAATTCTTTGTTTTGAGAAAGAGAAATAGTACAAAACAGAGCTACAGAAATTACTTAAAGACATAAAATTGCTTTAGAGGGAGGGAATTGCAGAGCTTATTCTACTCAGTGTATATGGCAGAGACTGAGATGTGACTTCATCACACTGTACTGGTATCTTCACAAGCACAAATTATGGTGTTCTGAAGCTTATTTTACCAGAGAGATACAGAAAGCGCTGAAGTCCAAGGCCAAACAAAAATTGGTGTCCAATTTCTTGCTCATATGTAACTATGAAGATAGTAATGAATAGAACTAACTACCAAATACAGCATTTGATTTCTGCCCTTCTGATTATTTTAGCTCTCACCTGAAATCTTTACTGAAAGAAATGCTTACCTTTACAAGGCTGTGTGTATATGCACGCTTACATAGGTAGTATATAACATATGTAAAGAAAAAATCAGTAAATGTTGAACTGGATGGAATTATATTTCCTTTCATATTGGAGAGGTTAGATGAAGCGGTGCAGTAATACCTCATGAATTTGTTGTCTAACATCACTAATAGATTATTTTAATTATCAGAATGGTGCTTATGAAATTCTTGCTTTTGAAGCATTGAAAACAATAGAAGGAATGCTTTTCCACAAAGATTTTATTGGCATACCAGCTCTATATATTCTAGGTCTATAAGAAAAATAGCTGTATTCTGTACTGTTCATCACCTGTGTTTAGGGAAATCATCTGAACTTGGAAGTGGTATTTTCTGGCTGTGCTGTGAAAGTAAGAAACACATATCAGATAAAGCATGGCCAAGTGTCCTGGGTCCACAGGGCAGATTGCTCTGCTAATAGATTCTAAAACATCCCTTTGGTCAGGGTTTTATTTAGTTGTGTGGGGTTTTATTTTTTCTAGTGGGAGCATGAGAAGTATCAGTATATGTGTCTGATCTATTGAAATGGTGCTTTATACACTAGTGCAATATCTCCAACAACACAAAAATGTGTGTCCTCTCTCACTGTAGCTGTCTGGGATAACACGCTTGTCCCAGATGTTTCCAATACCAACACTGAAATATAGTGAGTGTAGGTTACAGTTCTGGACTAATAATTCAAATAAAGATTAATTTCTATTGCAAGAATGTAAAGCACATTTAATGTTAATTTCAAGGGCAAAGTTAAATTGAAGTCCCTAAGAAAGTACTTTAAATTAGATGAATTACCTGTAAAGCAAACAACATAGATAAAAAGTGAGTTTACATAATATAAAAAGTTAATAAAATGGGCCACAAAAGGAAGATGAGTGGACCTGCTAAGGTAAATATTCCACTTTCAGCAAAATAAAGCATGAAAGTTCATCTATGATATAGAAATATATGGAAAATTTACAAGACAAAATGCATTATGGTGTGTTAAATAAAGGACTGCTGGGATTTGTGTGTTGTGAGCTGTCCGTAGGCTTATCATAACCTTTTAAAGTCCACTCTGGAATATTAAAAGAGCAAAAATACAGAGATGGAGTGTCCATTTCCTCTGGCCTGCAGAAAGTAAGCTGGTATTGAAGTTTTTTTGTATAATAGCCTTTCACATGTTGCAATGAAGAAAATTGTGGAGAAGGTGGAAAAGTCAGGCATGTATAAAGACTGTAGTGCATAGTTACAGGTTAAGACAGTGCTGTGTTACATTGGTTCGCCAATGGTTTTGCATTCCTTTACTCCAGGAGTAACTTAACTCACAAATATAAGATTGGGTTTATTTATTTATTTATTACCCTCAGGCTACTTCTTCTGTTCTGTGGTGTTCTTGAGAGAGTCAAGTGATAAAACTGAGCCTTATGGAAATCATAAGTAGTTTGTTAGACTATATTTTGAGACAGAAGGATTTCTTCAGTGACAGAAATGAATGTTCTCCTTTTCTTAGCCTGGTTTCCAGAGAGAAAGGGGCTTAATAATCCACTGTGATGTATATGCTTGTGTGCATGTTTGTCCATTTCCTTATTCCCTACTAAAAACTTTTAGAGCCTGTTGGTCACTTGTACTCCAAATGAAAAATGAGAGCAATTAAAAAAAAACCAAAACTAACAGAGGAGAATGGGCCTATTCTTACATCACTGAGGGGGCACTTGCAGGATATTCTCAGTTCTTGTAAGCAGTCAGTCTCCACAGGAAGGAGACTTACTAAAAATGTTTAATTGCAGAAAAATCTACAGCTGAACTTCAGGTTTTATTAAATGTAAGGGAATCAAGCTGAGAGACTGAAATTACATGAATGAAAATTTAACTACTCATGAAACAAGTTGTTTTTTATGTTTTAAGCTTGACTTCTGTAAATATTAATATTTTATATTGCTTTCAAAATAGATCCTACTTCTTTGTCTCCTGTTTTGTAAGGTTTGGTTTTGGAAAAGTTATGGTATTCCCCTTTAATGACTGAGGGTTTTTCCCCACCAAATGGCTTTCTAAATCCATTGTTCTGGGGTAGGCTTCAGAATGAAAACTAGAAATGGCTGAAAAAATAATTTTGTAGTGACTAAGAAAAAGGTCTGAAGAGTTGAAAATGAAACCATTTTTATTAGCACACATACTTGTTAATTTTCTTTTTATCAATAAAAACTTTCATAAAATTTTAAAATTTTTAATTCCATGTAACTTATTGAAGCAATTTTTTGCAATAGAATTTTTCTAATGAAAAAATAACTAATATACTGCTGAACTATGCTTCAAGTTAGCATTAATAAAGAACTATACATGTAATTTTTACGACTAGAAGTAGCACCGTGGTTGTCACATTTTACTGTACACATAGCTTGATTGTTGCAGAATAGACATCTGACAAAAACATTTCAGTTTAGCATGATGAATTTGCTGTAACCCTGTCAAAAATTATGTCAGAATGCCAAAGTATTGCTTTGAATATAGGTTGAAAAACAGAAATAAGTGTGTTGAGAAAGCTTTTCAAAATCTCACAGAATTCAGTCATTACTGGTGTTACGGCCAGGCACGTAGGAATGCTGCTGCTCCATGGGGGATTCCTGGGAAGTGAACATTACTTACTTAATCAGGGCAGTGAAAAGCAAGATCCTGTTGTCTGGAGGTGCCCTGAGTAGACTATCAGCACCCCAGTGAGGATGCTGGCACACAAAGAGCAGGCAATTTGCACAAAAGTGTAAAGACACTTTGAAGTCTCCTGTTAAAATGAGAAGGGCACAATTTTTATTTTTTTTTTGTGATGTCTTCTGTGCTGACTGTTCTTCAGATCTTGGAGTTTTTTTAACTAATTAAGTATGAAACACTGTATTCAAGAATTGCTTGGGTTGATATGCTTGTTGAAGCCTTGTGTCTGAATTATTTGGGGCCAAATTCTGAGCTTGGATAAACAATATGAGACAGTCAGGGAAAGAACATGCTGTCTGGAGTCTTACTGGTAATTCTCTAGGATCCTGGCATTTCAAGAAATAGCATATCAGGAAAAGTAAGTACTCCTGCATCTTTGATAAATTATTCTTCAGAGTAGTATGTGGTTTAAATACATGTAGGATATCTCACTTTTTTCTCAGGTTAGATCTTTTTTGTATTTTCAGTAGAGGCCAAAGGTGTTTTAGCACATCTCAAACAAGACAAGATACAATTCTGGGGTGTAAGTCAAACACCACATTTGTATATTTTATAAAACTTTATGAAATTTATTAAAAAATAAATTAAAAATTTATGAAAGAGAATGACAAATGTGCATCTGCGCAGGCCCACTGTCTGCCTACCTGTATGAGAATTACCATAGTCTTCAGGTTAATCCTGGAATTAAGGGGATCATATCAATACACAGTCTTCCTTAATGCATTTTTAAACCATAAATAACAGATGTATTTGCTCACATGCAGATGCAATTAGTGTAAATTATTATTTCCTGATATTAATATATTAAAAGAGACATGTGTTGTTTGTTCTGCTATAATTATCCACTGTTAAACTGATTTATATGCTGCTTATAAAGGTCTGCAGCAATCACCTATGCCATGGGAACGTATACCTTTTCTGATTTCTATAAAAAACACTTCACCTTTGAAACCAACCTCGGAAGGTGGAACCCACATCTCCATCTTCCTTCTCCTTCTCAGAAATATCCCTGAGCGTGGGGACAGATAGTGTCACAGAGGCTGAAAGCAAAAAAACCCAAACCTAAACCGAAAGGAAACAGAAACTAAAACAGAAACCTGAAAACGTCCTGAGAGGTGATAGCCTGGCAGACTGGAAACTGTCTTCAAAAACAGCCAAAGGAAAATTTTTTTTGTTCCTTCAGAGATCTGTCACGTGGTATTTGAGACAGCACTTGCCATGCAAGCTTTCAGTATCTGCAACCACTGAATTTGTCTCTATAAAATTTTTTGCTGTGTGGCTGTAAATGTTAGTATTTGTACAGCCACATGAGCTCCTCTCTGACTAACTACTCTTGTTTGTAGTGCTTATGGCTCACATCCCACTCTGCCCTGCTCTCCGAGTGGCCCCATGCACTGACTGACAGGAGACCCTACCCTGCTGCAGCAGAATGAGGGCCCATACACGTTACACACAGCGCTGCCTGACAGATTGAATCAGCTGCTCTAAGTGATTTTGCCTGTTTCAGAGGACTGGGAAACTCAAAGGGCATCAAGTCAAATTACACATTGATCGCAGCCTGCCCTGTAGCTTTTGCACACAGAAGGAATCACATGCAACACTTAGAAGATTAGTGGAAGAGACTGCATCAGGGGAATATCCCATGTAAGCATGTAGAAGCTGAACTTCTCTGGATAGCAGTAACATTGCAACTCTAGCCATCCAGGAAAGATCAAAATTTATGTTGATGTGTGCTTCTCAAGTGCACAGACATAGACTTCATCACCCTTCCTGTAGACCTGGTAACTTTGAACTTAGCCATACCATAATTCATGTTTGGTTTTGGGTTATTTTTCCTTCTTCAAATAAATAAAATGTCAGAATGTCAGAAATTAGATTGGAGGGTAGTTTTGCAAATCCATATGTGCTAATGTTTATGAACTGCTATATATTAGAATATCTATGGAGATTACCAATCTGCTTCTGTATGATCTACAACTATCTGGAGTTTGGATGATAGACTAGCAGTTGAATGGCTGAAGGAAAATTTTTATTTTAAAGCTTTTTTTTTTTGAAACCACTAAAAAAAAGGAGGCTAAGAGCCTCCTTAAAAAGCAGTAGCAAAAATAACTTAAAAGAATAAGTCACAACAACAAATACTCTCATGTGCACTGTTAATTCCTGTAGATGACATTTAGGAGACAATAGAAGATATTATATGACTTACAATGATATGCCAGGCATTGACACAAAGGCTTTTCTTTATTTTATTTGCAGTGCTTGTGCTGGCTGAGGCCTTCCCTTTCTTGGTATGCTGATTAGTAAATTTTGCACCCACTCACAGCATGTTTCTCAGAGTAATATCTTGAAGTATTACTGAAATAATTCAAATATGTCTCTGTTTAATGGATCTCAGTTTAGTGATCAGTAATTTATATACAGTAGGATGAGGCTCAACACAGATGTCTGTGTTTCAGCTTTTCTGAATGGTCTTCCAAGTCTTTTAGTTCACTAAATGATCCCGAAAATTTCTAATTTCTGTTGCTGTTCAAGTAAATTTCTTATTTGTTCCATGTTTTCTTCCAGTTAGTTATTAAAAGTAGTGACACAATTTTCCTCACTTGGTCTCTATTTTTAATTTTCTGTCTTACAGTCCCAGACCTGGTAAACATACCAACAAAACAAGTTTCCTCACTTTTTACATTAACTGAGGCTACAAGTCAGTGAGAGGTGACAGCAAGTGAATGCAAGATATTCATATTATGTATGTACAACCATTGAGGGTTCCTTCCTTCTGAGTTCTGTGTTTGAGACACATGCTTTACCTTTCTCACCTAATGCTTACTACTCGTTCACAATTAATATCTTGGGAAGAATATGCTGGTCCAAAATCTTCAACATCTTCTGTTGTTGGCTAAGGCTGAAAATGTTTTTGTTTGGCTGAATTCTTTCCACAGAAGGAAATAAAACATGCATTTTAGTAGCTTTCTTCACTAGATTTGGGAGTGATTGGGATTCAAGGGCTGATAGTCTTTTGATTAGACTAAGAAATCTACGTATCAGTATCTCTTGACTTAAGGTCAAATGTCTCAATAAAATCTTGCCACAGAAGCAACTCGTTACTTGGACTTCTATGAGGTCCCTTCTGCGATTTTTTGCCCAGCTCTCTTGATTTCAAAAATGACAATGATGGTATTTGAGTTTTTTGGGAATTTCTGCACTAAGGTGCATGTTGTGAACAGAGAGTTTTTTCTAGTTCTGCTTCTGGGCTCCCTCTGATCTTTGTAATGTACAGTGCAGTGCAGTCTTCCCTAGGCAATTCTCTTTTCATTTTCTTAACTTGTTCTTTCATTCCTCATATGAAGGTAGCTTGTGTAGCTATTGAGGGGAATAATTCACAATACCAGCTAAACTGCAACAAAACATTTATAATGATATCACTGAAATGAAGAATTATGAGTGTTGGCCCTTTATTAAGCTCAAAATGATGGAAAATGAAAATCCCACAACTATCCACAAAACCTTTCCCCTTGACCTGCAAAACCCAACACGTAAGTAGAAAAGTCTTACCTGTTAGAGATGCAACATTATTCAGTAGCAACAATTTTGCTGAAGGCTGTATTAAGGCCACAATGACTAAACAAAAAGACTGCTGGACCAAAGCCAAGCATTTGTTCATAAATGTGTATAGTGTTCATGAACCAAACACCTTTTCTTTCCTCTCTGCATGCATCAGCAAATCATCACTCTTCAAACAAAGCAAATACACAACAGATGTAAATTGCTGCTCTCCCTGGAAAAAAAGATATTTCATTTTTTAATAAACATTTAACTGGTTTTTATTTTCTACATCTTTCAGTTATCAATAGCATATGAGTTGCTGAAATTGTTCCTCTTATTTCACATTATCTACATTTTTACTCCCAGCCACAAATCACAGTTGTGAATGCTGAAGCTCCTGTGGACCTGTGACCCTGCCTCCTCTCGTGGCTTACTGCATGCAGTCTACCAGCCGGCACCAAGAAAAAACCTTCTGCCTCTTCTCCTCTTCTTCTACTTTGGCTTCCTTGGTACACATACTTGTAAATATTTATGTTTTATGTAGCTTTAATTTCTTGTTGTAGCTACTTTGGATTTTAGCCAGTGTTCATTAACAAGGCAAGAAAGGCAAGATAGAGTCATGACAGAGATATTCAGAGATTATCAGAGAGATAAGAGTTCATCTAGAAAAGTAACCAATGCTCATACTGAAGTAGTTGAGTCATGTACTTTTGGACACAAAAGACTGCAGAATCAGTTTATACTCCTACATGTGCCTGCAGAACTCTCTTCATAAGCTTGATCATAAATGGTTATTCATTTTGTTTTCTGCTTAATACAAAGTGTTTGTTTCTTACCTTGAAAACAGTAGATCCTAATAATGTAGCTGCAGCTTTGTTTTGCTGTTTATAAAGTATGGTGTTGCATTTATATATTAGACTGTGTTAACTTTGGAAGGACAAAATTGGCTGATATTTCTGGAAGCATTTTTAACATGCTACATAGTGATTTTACTTGTGAATTTAACAAGAATATTGGTCCATTTTGAAACCAAAGAAATTACAAGACTTCTGAGGCAGCTATGTACAAATTCCCCCATCATATGAAAACCATGTTTTGCCCACAGATGGCTTAGCAGTGATTTTGTTTTTGCTTTTTGCGGTGTAACTTGGCTGTGTCTTTTTATACTATTTGACATTATTTATTTTTTTTTATTTCCCCTTTATCATACTGTGAAGTGTTTTGGCCTGTCTTTTTCATGGCTGTTCATGACAATATCTTGCTGTTTGTATAGAGCTTCTGCCTTTATTCTTTTCATCACAGCATGACCGGTCAGCCAGTCTCCCCAGCAGGAGTTAACTGGAACTTGGGTACTTTACCAGTTGAAGAACAAAACTGTTCTTCCTGTGACTTATTTCAACAATGAGTAAAGTGAAGTTTTGTAGTCAACATTAAATAAAAACACATGATTTCTTGCAGCTGGAGTCTTAATCTTGCATTAGGCTTCCCACGGTCAGTGCTGCAAGTACTGGCAGCTTTTAAAAGCTTGTGGTGCTCTTGGTTTTGTGATTGCAAACCTCTCCTTTCAGTTAAATTTGAGTTTATGGCTGCTCATCACAAAACTACCAAAAGAGAAAGTTCTTTTGCAGCTTGTTCATTTTGGAATTTCTGCTGGGAAATCAGTGGAGCTCAGTCCTCTTTTTTTACAGAGACTGCAGTCTCTGTTCTCAAGGCAGAAAACTACTCTAGGTTTTATTTGGCAGTATTGCTCTCCATTTAGTTAGACTTTATATGCCTTTCTCCTTGGACATCTTGCTTTCTAGGATTAGATAGATTGTCTGAGACTAGAATTATATAAGATTATAAAAATTATGCTAATCTTGTTTTTTTGACAGCTGCATGTTTTGGTCTTCACTTCCTATGTTGTTCTTGCAGAAGGCACCATAATCTTAAATCTTCATCTGAAAATGTTATGAGCCTGTCACTTTTTTCTTCTTGACTCACATTTCAAAGAGATCTGCTCTTTTTATCATGCTGTCTGCTTTCCCATTACAATTTTACATTATGATATTGAAGCAGTCTTTGATCGTTTTGTAGTTTGCGTAGGTCCTTGTGTAATATGTTCACTTGCTTGTCTAGTAGCATGTTCACTTGCTTGTCTAGAACGTTGCATGTCAGTGAGACAACCTGTACAAGCCTAATCTCATCTGCCTTGGGTTTTTGAATAGCTGATATATTTTGTCTGATGTGCAATATAAATTGTCTGTGTTTGGCTGAGCCTTTTTTGATAATTAATACGTTATTCAGCAGAGATTTTTATAAACACATTTCCTCCAACTTTCTCTTCTTTCTTTTTCTGAATAATAAGAATTGCATATGCTCAGGGTACTGCCACTATATCTTCCCAGTTGCTCCTCACCCCTTTCACTGTCACTTTGATAGATAATTTGGTGTTTGTTATGCTACTGATAGTTAACATTTGATAGATAAAATTATTTTACTGTTGTAGACAATACTCACTCTCTTCAAAACTTGCTAAGTTTCAGCATCCCTGTGAAACGACTGTTATATTTTAGGTCTTTTGAAACAGAAACTGTGTTTATTATATTGGGGGGGGGGGGGCATTTCACTTAAAAGTTTCACTGAAATGCAGAAGGCTAAGGAGTGAGAATCCAGTGTGAGTGGCAGAATTTATTTCACTAACTCAGTGGGCAGGTTCCAAGGATTTTCTCATCCTTGCACCCATTAAATTGAGTTTTGGATGTTGAAGACTGGAGAAGTTCATTTCTGATCACACAGACTGATGATTTGGGACTTGTTGTTTATCATGAATATGTGTGAAGCAAATTTACATCTATTTCTGTGGGTATGCAGAAGGAATTTAAGAGTAATATAAATAGGAAACAAATTGCAAACTTCTAGGATTTTAAAAATTAATTTAACTTAATTTATCTATTCTAGCATATTTTTATTTCTGTTTTTGTGTTTTATGGTATTGCCTTACAAAAGAAAGGGCAGGATTTATGTTTGTAGTATAATACTTGGGACTACTGATGGGAAATGGGGAAGAGACAGTGAAGTTCCTGTAGGGAGAGGACAGGGAAGGAAAGAGACCTAAACTTTCATTTTGGCTGCATTCTGCATAGCCTGAAAGCCTCGGGGAAACTTTCAACTGTTACGGTAGGTAGGCTACAATGTACTGATCCAGGCTGAAGATAACCAAAGCACAGCTCAGGGTGGGGAGTCTTGAAACTGATTAAAAGTAATCACAGCCCTGTGGCCTGAGGCATGCAGAAAACAGAACCATTAATGCTATCTGGGAATCCATATAATGTCCTACATAGCAATTGCAAGTAAAGAGAAGAATAAATTTCTCTAGCACTTCCTCTTGAAGCCAGGGAATTTCTTATTTCTTCCAGTGTGGTGAATAAGAGTGTTATCCTGAAGCATCTAAAGTGTCAGCCCTGATGCTGATGGGGAGGTGAGGTCTCTGCAGCACTGAGTGAGCTTTCAATATTCAAGGGGTGCCTTGACTTTTTGTGTTTCTTAATTTGCAATTCAGTGTATATCCATCTTAATTAATAATCTAATAGAAGCTAAATAGAGAGACACCAACATCCTATTTTGTGCTCAATATGTTGTAATATATAGAATAACAATAGGAGGAAATTGCTGAAAAATAATTGCAATAAGATATTTCAATAATGGTTTATACAAAACCTGCTGGGAATACTTCATATACTGTTGATTTCAATAGGAATATTTACTGTAATAAACTCAGTAGAGGTCTATTTGTAGTTTAATTTAAAGATTTGTGTAAAAAAAATACAAACCAAAACAAACCGAGATGAATTACATTACTTGGTTGTATCTCTCGAATTATCTTAACCATATGTGGTTGCTCTTAAAATTAATCAATTTATTATTTTCTAAAGAGCAGCTGGGGAACTGTTTAATATATAAAACTGAAAGCAATGTAATTATAAACAGAGGGACAGAAATAATATTATGTAGTCACAGTTTGGAAACTGAGCCTTTGAGCCTTGAGTCTCTTAATATATGCCTACATAAATGATTAGTATTAGTTTGCTTCAGCACTTATCTCAATAGGGTGTTTTTGCTGTGGCAGGTTTATTCCACCTGTTGGTAAACCAGTAAACCACCTCATTCCCATTTCTTCTGTGATTTTTTTCCTGCTCATTTGTATCAGCTTCAGCTCGTTAAAAATAAGTTCTTTCTTCTCATAGACACTTAAAAATGGTCCAAATCAAAAAGAACAGGATTTAAGAAATGTAATTATTCAAAAAATAAAAAGAAAGGTGGCATTTCAGGAATTTTGAAAGTACACATTTATGTATACATTTAAAATTATAAAGCTCAGTCCCTGTGAAAGATGTTTCAGTACTGAAAGATGGATGTGTGTACGCTGTGTGTAGGTACACAAAGCAATTATGTGTGTGCTGGGTCTAACTGATCTCCATAGGTACTCTGTATAGTGTTGGCCCATGTCTTTGTGAGGGTTAATATTATAAAGAATGATATCTTTTTACCCTAGGTGACCACTGTTTTTAAAAATAATGGTCGTAGTTTTAGAAATCAGTGTTTATTCACACTTCTCAGCAAACATAATTCTGTAT
Organism: Calypte anna; assembly: GCF_003957555.1. Taxonomy (NCBI): domain Eukaryota; kingdom Metazoa; phylum Chordata; class Aves; order Apodiformes; family Trochilidae; genus Calypte; species Calypte anna. The sequence goes on along the minus strand of NC_044244.1, from coordinate 25,363,035 downwards.
AAGTGTCATAAATGTTGCTCTTTTGCATTATTTAGGGTAGTTCAGATAGGGTGCTTTGAACTAGGGATTTTTTTTCTCACTTTATTAAAAATACTGAATTTTCCTTATTTTTTCAGTGTTGTACATTTTATAGTGCTTCCTTATTAATGCCTTTGTTTTAAAAATGGGGCAGAGAGACTCCTGATCTCAGCAAATATCTTAGTGAGTATACTTTTGCTTTGGGGCAAGCATAGCTTAATATTCATAAATCTTGGAATGCAGAGGCGGAACGTGAAGAGAATCAATGTAGATTCTCAAGCATTAGGTATTGGGGCTAAATATCTGATGTGAACAACTTATCAGAGGTTTGGCAACATTATTAAAGTATCATCTAAGAGCCAAGATATTTCTAAATTTCAAAAAAACACAGAAATATACCTAGGACTAGTTGATATTTCAATGAAATATGGCTAAGAAGAAAATACCTTACAGAAAGACATCTCAACAGACGAACATAAAGTGAAACAATAAACTAGAAAAACATGCAATAAAATAAAAATAGGTCCAATCAATTAAAGATTGTTTTTAAAATTACAAGCAAGTAGTTCATATTATAAAAGACACAGCAAACCACATGTGGCATGGAGGGCATGTGTGGTTTCAAAAATATTTTTGATTGGTGAAAAAAATCTCTGTAGGTGTCCATTCCAGGCAATGCTTACTCCAGAGCCATGTTAACATTATCAGTCATCCATTTTTAGAATGGATAAAAATTTGAAGGCAAGTATAATAGAAAATAGTCCATTAAAAATATACGCCCCTCTAGTTGAAGTTCAGAGTTGTGTTAAAGAAGACTGAAAAGGAAAACAGGCTTTCTTACATATTGAAGAGCAGAAAATCAAGGCTGTGGCAGACCAACAACAAAAGCCAGCTCCTCAGTCAACATATCTTTGGAAAACACATTCTGCCAACTGTTCTCTCTCTTCACTATTCATGGGTGTCTATGGTCAGCATTGTGGATGATATGGACACAGGCTGAGTGTGGAGATAGTGTGGGGCATCCTCAACAGGGGGCATCCTGCAGTTCAAATTAATTTTTGATACCAGACAATCAGGCATAAGCCATAAAACAGATTATCAAAACAGACAAAAAAATAAATCAACATTTTAAATTAATTGAATTATTGATAGTAGGTCTTTTTAGAGACTTGAGCTAGCTATTGTGCAAACACAATTTTTCATGTTGAAGAAAGTGGCTGGTTGGTTTAGAGGAAAAACTCCGGTGAATAAGAGTGATTTATATGTTTAGATAAAGAGGAATTTGTAGGCATTCAGTGAAACATTTGAATTTGTTAATAAAGCTTATTTACCTCATATTAGAAAAAAATCGCAAACTTTCTTACTGCGTTTCTGCTAGGGTTTTTTTGTTTACCCCCTTCATTATCCAAATTGAACTGCGTTAATCACCAATCTAGTTGAAATGACATGATGAGTAAAAATAAAGTAAGATAGTTTCCATGGATATTTGAGACCTTTGGTGTACATCTTAGTATTATTTATTTTCTGTTCAGTCTGAAGAAGAGGCAGCTCTGGGGAGACCTCATTGCTCTTTACAACTACCTGAAAGGAGGTTGTAGCCAGGTGGGGGTTGGTCTCTTTTGCCAGACGACTTTCAACAAGAGAAGAGGGCATGGTCTTAAGTTGTGCCAGGGGAAGTTTAGGTTAGATATTAGAAAGAATTTCTTCATGGAGAGAGTGATCAGGCATTGGAATGGGCTGCCTACTGAAGTAGTGGATTCTCCATCCCTGGAGATATTTAAAAAGAGACTGGATGTGGCACTTAGTGCCATAGTCTGGCAACTGCAACAGTGGTTTAAGGGTTGGACTCAATGATCTCTGAGGTCAACCCAGCCAATTCTATGATTCTATATATTAAAAATAATAATTTTTTTGTTTTTTAGAGACTATCAAGAAAAGCTATTAAATTAATTCAACTTGTCAAATTGTAAGCTGTTTTATATAGCCTAAATTTGCCAGTAAAGATACTGGTTTCAAACTAGTTCTACTTGTCCTATAAGCTTTTGACATGTATATCTTTTATCCATTTTTCGTTGTTAATTAGATTTTAAGTGAGTGTTAGAGAAGCAGATTTTTAAGAGAGTGATCAAGCATTGGAATGGGCTGCCCAGGGAAGTGGTGGATTCTCTGTCCCTGGAGATATTTAAAAAGAGACTGGATGTGGCACTCAGTGCCATAGTCTAGCAACCGCAATGGTGGTAAAAGGGTTGGACTCGATGATCTCTGAGGTCCCTTCCAATCCAGCCAATTCTATGATTCTATGATTCTATGATTCTAAGTCTTTTTCCATGTTGAGTTGTAGAGCTTTGAACCAATGTGTGATACATGTGCTGTGCAAAACATCCTAGTAGAGAAAAGATTTGTATGCCTTATATTTTCTGTACATATTTCTTCTTTTTTATTTTTTCAACATTATTTAAACTTTTTTGGGCATGTTAATGTGGTCTAGACTACCAGCAAAATTCAGAGCTTGATAGGCTTTATTTAAGGGATCTGGCATTTCAAGATCAGTGAGGTTGTGTGGGTGAGTTTTTGAAAAACATGAATCTTATTCTCTGCAAAAAGTATTTTTTTCCGATAAATCCCCATGGTGAAAGTATATTATTTAGCAGATAGAAAAGTGTGGAAACCTGTGAGATTAGGGGCAGCCAGACAGATACTATAACAAGGGAAGGTTTGGGTCAGTGGGAGACCTGTCAGTCAACGCTGGACTGCCACCTGGTGCTCACAGGGACAGGAGCTGCCTGGGTTCTTCCTATCCCTCACCTTTCAGATTAGTTCTAGTTAGCAAGAGAACTCACACGTTTACTTAATTGTGCATAATTTTAGGGCTATATGGTCTGATTTACTGCATTTTTTAGCAGTGTAATGATGTAAATTGACAAATATTGTTAAGATTTAATTGTATCTTGAAATTGTTTAGAGTTCTTAACTGTTCTATAGAGAAGAAAATTTGTATATTCTGGCTGTTGCAACACTGTAGAAATTTATCTAAGTAAGTGTTGCTGAATAATTCTTCTGAAGAAATAGGTGTGGGAATGGCTTTACTGGGCACTGGTGGTCTCAAATTGTTTTCTATAAAAAAAGATAACCTAATACACTAAATCCTTTATATACTCAAAATACTTCCTTGGGTCTGTCAGAATCCCATGGGTCAGATGTATGCATGTATTTTACTGCTTTCATGAGTCCATTTTGTATAATTCCAGCCACCCTGGTGAGACAGCCAGGATTCTTCTACGGTTTGCAGAAGCAGAGGGGCACTTCCAGAGGACAATGCATTCTACAGGACACCAGTATCCTAAGGCAGAAGAAAGAAGCAGACAGCTCCAGAAATGGGCATTTCTCCCCATTGACTGTAGCCCTAGAGGTCAGATCAGACAAGTAAAGTTAATGAGAGGAATTTCACTGACACTTTCTTATTTGGAAAATTCTAATGTTTTGACATAAAAAGCAAATCTCAGCTATGAGCCATGACTGGCTGATGCTGCATTTTAATTTTCTGTAGATTTCCCTCCATGCTATGAAATAATAATTTAATAAAGCTTTCAGGGGCAGTGTGAACTTTAGTAATATAGCTTTAATAGATCTGTTGCCTGGGAACTGATATAAAGGCTTAGGCCCAATGCCAGTATTAAGGTAAAGACCCCCACAGGTGGCCTTGTCTCTTGTGTAGGTCTTAGATGATCTGAACCAGTTTTGAAAGTACTTTTCTTGGTGAAAACATTGACAATAGTCCTCAGTGCAGACCTCTGGTAAAGAAAAAAAAAATCCCAGTTTGGAAGAAATATTAAAAAGGCCAAATGATAATACTTGCTACTACTGAAATTCATCTTGTACAATGTGGTCCCAGACTTGAAAAGAAATTGCAGAAACATACTGTATTAATTACTTACAATCCTTTTAAAATATTTAAAATATTTTTTCAAATACTCTCACGATTATGTTATGTACATTTTAAAAAAAATTTCTGTATTCTCAGAGAAATATATCTAAAATTGGTTCAGAATAGTTCACTCTAGGAAGAAAGATTTGGTAACCATTCAGTGGGCAGAATGAGTGGTTATTACACTCTTTCCTCACAAGACACAACTTAAGAAAAACAGGGTCATGTCCTTCGCCTTTAAGTAATCTTCTCTGCTCGTGTTGTTGCTCAATAGTTCTGAAAAATGTGTACATTCATGCAGTACATTTCAACCCCCAAAATATTAAAGTGCTTTTGTAAATTATGACTTTGGTACAGTTTTTAGCCAGGGAACCAGCCCTTGCTAGCAAGAGAGACTGATGACACATCATTGTGTTGGAACTTTGGAGAATATAATGTGAAAACAGCTGTTGCAACAGCTACAGCATTCTTCTACTCTGTGCGTATCTAGTACTAGGACCTGTTTTGGAGAGAACCTTCACTTCTCTATTTAAAGGCAAGATAGCAAGTTAAAAATTTGGTCTCCATCAACACCATCCATCTCTCTGTCATGAGAGTTTGTGCAGCAGCTGGGTTGCAAATAGAGTAGGAAGATGCAGAGAAGAGTTACAATATGCTTTCCAACATTTCTGCAGTGGAAAGGGGTAGCTACAAGTCTCATCAGAAGTTCTTGGTTAGATTCCCTCATAATGAGGCTTTGAATTCATGACTGTTTCCACCTCTGCTTAAAATGATATTATGTATTGCAAGCTGGTAACTATATTTAGATCATATACAATTTAGTTATTACTTACTGTCTAGCATAAAATAAATAGTAAAAATTCCATTTACACGTTTAAGTTGGTTAAATTTGGAATGGATGAGAATTTATTCTTTATTATGTATAAGCAACAAGCATATGAAAGTATAAAAGCTTAGAAAAAAGCTTGCCATTGTTGGTTTTAGTAGTAGATTTTAAAATACTTAGACAAAACTTTTCCTTGTCATATGCATAATAACCTTAGGTTTGAATAGTATGTAAAGAAATGCAAGCTGAACACTGTATCTATAATGCCCAGGCTTAGGCTAATATACAATTAACACAATTTGTTATTTTCTTGTTCAGTTTTTGTTGTTGTTGTTGTTTTGCTTATTTGTTTGTTTGTTTGCTTGCTTGCTTTTAGCAGGACACATTTAATAACAATGGTTAGAAAAATGTAAAACTTTAAAGCATTTTCCAATAGGACAAATTGAAGATCTGATGATGACATCTTGGAAGACTGTACAATGAGAGGATCAGAGGTCTGGAACTGTCCCATGGTTGACAACATATAATTAGCAAATACTTTAATGACACTTTAATCAATGACAAATAATTTTTGAAAAATCTCTATTTCCTTACTGGTCTTTCAAATATTGGAAAACTGAAAAAGTCCCAGTCCTAGATTTCCCACTTGGCAGCCTCTGCAAGTGAGCTGGAAAGTGTCTGTTAAAAAGGAAGAGCTCAGCTGAAAGAAATTCCTCTTGCTTTTGTCTCCAAGTGAACTGCACTGTGAAAGGACATGAAATGTGAATGCCGTGCCTAAGAGGTTTAGAGTAAAAGATAAGGTACAGTCCGAGAGTAGCTATCAACAGCTCCATTTTACAGCAAATATTCATAACGGTAAAAGGTTGTTGTTCAAGAAACAAGTAAAACAAGATTTCAGTGTTTTTTAAAGGTTCTCTTTAGATCTCTAAATTTTTCATGCAAGTTGTCCTCATAACCTTGCTAAGAGCTGCTATTAGAGCTGCATGAAGAAACTGCTAGTTATTCAGTTTATAAAGTTATATGCAACAAAAGCATGCAAGAAGGGGAAACATCCTTCTACACATTAGTGATGACATCAGTTAAGATATTATTGTCTTAAGAATGATGTTTTAATTTAGCCAGAGAAACACTCCTGTAACGTTTACACTGATTTGCTTTCAAGCAGGGATTGGACCTTCAAATTAATGAGCTTTATGTAGGCAAATATTTTTGAAATGTACTTTTACAGTTGTGCATGAAACTATTCCACATAGGAACCTGGATAGGGGCTTGCTCCAAAGGCCATGAAAGTTAATGGTAAAGTAATCCACATTTATTTCAGTGAGTGCTAGGTCAGGCCTTCTGAGCTGATATAGGTAATTACTGACTGGAACCTAAACATACAAACAATTTGGTAACTACTATTTCATTTGACTTTATATATCCAAACTCCTGCACTAGGGTTGTAAAAATATTGAAAATGAGACTTGCTGAATACATGTTGTGGTATGCAAAAGAAGCTGTGTTGCATATTCTAGTTCATCTCCTAAGTGCTAACACCTTCTCTGGGGTAAAGAATGAACTGAATGATCTCCAAATCTTTGTAATCTTTTTCTGTTCTTTTAATTGTATTGATGTAGGAATAGCTGATTAGTCATGTTGAAAGAATTTTCAAAGAAGAATTTCACGTATGCTTGTGAAGTTTGATTAATTAATCTCTTTTTTACACGTTTTGATGTCAAAATATCTCTAAATTCTCTCACTAGAGATAACAATTTAAAGAAAAGAATGCAGGTCAAGAGTCGATTTCTTGAGTAAGTTTGTATGCCTATACTGTAATGTGCCAGAAAGTATGATTACAGATGGAGACTTTCTACTAGGAGAATATTAGCATCACAGACTAGACTTTGTGGTAAATTACACTGGACTAAATCCATTTACTTCAAAGGAGTCAACGTAAGTTTAAAGTGTTCTACTTGAGATGTGACTATAGACCACAGGCTTACATTTCTTGAAACTCACATATGATTTTGGTTAAATTAATTAGAATTGCAGGAATATATCAAAATATGCACATATAATTTTATTATTTAATTCACTGAGCTGAACATGGAAAATGAACGAAAAACTCTATTTGGATAAACACTGTTTCTTGTTTTCTTTAACAAAACCCAAGCATAGCTTTGATTGCTGAATTTTTGTGGGAGCCACATGAAAGTACACAGAAGAACCAGGACTAAGAATTTATGTTTCACCACTCTGTAAAACATGGTGTGAAAGTCTCCTGAAAAAAGATCCAAAAATCATTCTGAAAAATAGCATCAAGGTGTGGACAAAAAGAACTCAGAAGAGTTAGAAAAAGTAACTTCCTAACTCAAGGGAAGTCTTTCTTCTTTCTCTCCATCTACCAGAACAGTGGCCTGTGTGACTGAAGAGCAGAGGTGGGATTGATCTCACCTAGTATTAGAGATCTACATCTGAACGAGTTACCCCAACATTTGGGGGAATCCATGCAGAGAAATAGGTGCTTTTGGGTGCAATCTGTGTGACCTGTTTTAGAATTGTGTCTCAGAGATGACTGCTCTTCTCACAAACTACGAAGAAAGTCTTGGGTCAGAGGAATGTGAGAAGTTATATTTCACTGTCTGGTTTTGATGGTCAGCTGGGTTTGTGACCTAAAAGCATTTCTTTATTTATGGAATTAAAAAACAGTGTTAGAATCATATTGTAGAAAGCTGGAATGCTGCCACTCTGTTACTTTTGGCAAGGAGATTGGGAGGTAATATTCACTGTCTCTGTACTAATGAATTTCCAAGGTATGTCACATCTTCTGTGGATATTCTTTAGTCAGATTAGCTACAAAAGGCTATTATTGTATCTGTAATATTATGACCATGCAATCCCCTGCCATCAAAGGAGACTCTAGGCAGGGAGTATGTCAAATTTCCAAATAAAAATATTTCTATTTCTTACTTTTTTCCCCCCATTTTAATTTTTCCATGGGAGAAATTTTCTAATTCTAATAAACATATGTTTCAATGAATGTGCTGCAGTATTCTACTTTGTATCCCAACCCCAAGGGTTAAAATGGTCTCTATTGTAATCCAGTCCTAAATAACCATGATAAATGAAACTTCAAGCCTAAATCACACAGAAAAAAATGAAGCCAACATAAATTATGTTATTGTAAACATTGATTGTTTTGTACAAGAAAAGAGCTGATATAAATAAAACTGAATATACTTATTCAAAACTCTTTTGATTGGAAAAACAACAAGGCAATGTTCAAAAATCTTTATATTCTGCTGGCTAGCCAATGTTTTGACTTTTCATTGGAAAAACAGAATATAATAATGAAAATTGTTCTCCCCAGGGTTGAGAAACATTTTCCACTTGAATGTAAATTTCTATCTTATAAATTAGAAGAATGTCCATTGTACATCTTATGAGAAGTGTGAAACAGTTTCTTACTTTCTAATCCACTGCAGATTTCACTACTGGAAAAGTAAATAGTTTATTAGATTTAAGTTCATTTACATTCATCAGGCTATTTTACCATTGAAGCTGTAGAACAGATCACAGATTTTAATTATCATAGAATTGTAACATGTGTTCAGCTTTTATTTCCCTCAAAGAGTCTGATCTCCCTGTTTTACCAATTCAGAAGAGCAGCAGGATGGGACTGCTATATACACACTCTTCACTCTGGATGATTCTTCTGGTTTGTGTGGTCTTTCTGCTGCTGCTGGCTCTTGTCCTCATCCTTCCTGGCTCATCAGCCCATGGTTTTCCATGAAGGCTTTGCAGGCTGGAGGTTTTTTGAGGCCTTGTGCTGTACAAGTTAGAGAGTCTCCTTAGCACAAAGTCTTTGTGTTCATCAATAAAATTCCTACCGTACTTGGCACTGACTAAGTGGAAGATGATAAAACCACAAGTTTTGTCATTTCCAGCAGGGGAAGGAAGATGATGGATCTATAGTATGAGAATGAAGGATATACTGGAAACATCTAAAAGATACACTCCAAGAAATTCAAAGACATATGAGAAGATTACCATGGTTTCCATATCTTTCAGATCTGGCTCAGACAAATAGCATAAGATAGATGCAATGTGGTGCATGTTTCACTGTGATAAACTTGTAGTTTAATATAGAGAACACTGAAGCAGAAATATGTATCATTGCCTGACTTTGCTACCAGGTTTTTTGCTTTGAAGTGAATGCACTATTAACCTTTTCCTTTATATCCAATTAATAACCACTAATGCATATATATTTTAAACAGAACTGAAGTACAAAGTATATCTAGTTACACATGGAATCTAAAAAGCCCTTGTAGTACTTTAACCATGAGGGCTGAGTTTCTGGGAATTTACTATTGTCAAAGAAGTGTGCAAGCAAACACAATTGTTCAAAAAAGCCTTTGAATAAAAATGCTATAGATAGTGCTTTAAATTTTTAAAGAGTTTGGTGGGGGGTTTTTGTTGGGGTTTTTTGTTTTGGTTTGGTTTTTGGTTTTTTTTTTCTGTGATAGATCTATTCTTTTTGATGCTAGTGATAACATTCATTCCATCGATCTGTCTCCCCAGTGACCTGCTGAAGTTTGGTGGTATATCTATTAAAATGTTGTTTAAAGTTCATGCACCTTGTGTTTTCTGCACTAAGCTATCCCTTCACAAATTATCTCTTGTTGAGAGGCAGGGGAAAAAACCCTCTGTGTATGAAGAATATTTTCCACTCATCTTGAAAAAAAAGCAATTAAGGAATGTTCCATTTATTCCTCCAAAGGCAATGTTTACCTTTTGAATACTTTTGATTATTTTCCTCTCTAAATTCATAGTATTTTAAAAATTTTGTTTATTGCTTTTAAAGTATTTCTATGCCCACTTGCGTTATATGTTTATCATTCACAGTGAATGATAGATTATACAAGCAATTGAGGCAAATCATTAGAAAACAGAGAGGAAAACCCAAAATCTTTGCAATATATAAAGGAATATGTAGGGAGAAAATGCATCTATGAAGCTGCATTGTTGTTTTAGAAGTTAAGGTATTATGAACCAATTTTTACTGACATAAATTATATAGTTCTGAGTAAATTTTTATTATCATCAAGAAAAATAAGTATATTCTTTCTTGTATTTTTATTGTATATTTTATTTTGATGTAGTATGCTGTAAAACTCCAGATCTCTTGTAGTAAAAATGTTATAAAATTCAAAATACATGCTAATTATTTCATTTTTTATTGGTTACTCTGGATACACAAACACCTACTCTTACCATGTAAGATTCAGACAGATTTTTGCATCCTGTTTCTACAAGGTGATCATATTTATCACACTGAAAAAGAGAAATCCCATTGAGGACTACTCAACACTGGAAATATTTTAAAGATTTATTGCATGAAAAATGAATTTCCACCATTATTTAGGCAATGAATATTTGCATTTTAAATTATATATTCGTAGGTGTGAATATACTGTACTATAAAACCTCTTGTACAGATGTATTGCAATAGAAGATATTATAAAGCTTCAGTGACAGACTGTGTATAGTAGGAATTTCTTAGAAATTATGATTATTAAGGAAAAATCCCAAACATAAAATGCATACATGAGAAACCTTGAATATTATAAGCATTGTAATAACTAAATTCTGGAAATTCAAAGTCTCAAACAGTTCTATAACTCATCTTATTCAGTCCTGATACAGCACAATGCAATTTTTACAGTGTCCTTTGTGCTAGTATCCTGGAGCATTTTAAAATGAATAAAGTTAAAATTAGCAATGTAGCATTCAATTTCCTAAAGGAGTTACTTTAGAAAAACTAAGTAAAATCAATGCCTTAAATGTTTGGATATAAAACCCTGCCAATTGAAGCTCTTTTTATTTCAAGTAGCAAAGTATTCCAAATCTCCTGAACAAAATGTCCGAAGGCTCTATAGGTTTAGGATATCAAAAAAGTATTTAAGAATTAAAAAACCATCATCTATCAATCTCTGGGTGCATACTGATAGGCATGGAATGTAAATGTAATGGCTGGTAGAGCTGTACAGCAGCCTCTGCATCAAATAATAAGCTAGTAGTTTATTTGCATTCATATAATACATTTCACCTGAAGATCTCAAAGCAGTCCCTCTGTTAATACCAGCAGTACAATATAAACCACTTATAAAATAGAGCAGTGAAGTGCAGTAGTATGCAGGAAAAAAAAAAAAAAGGAGTTTTGTCTAAGCAGCAGGAGAGCTGCAGTCCTCCAGTAGACCATGGGGTCAACTGCACATGGGGTGGCATCGCTTGTGTGATGGGGCTATTTGTGAGTGATTTTATTGAACTGTACTTCTGAAGCTGATTACTGCAGGTCTTGTGTTTACATGTGCAACTGTCATTTGCAAGAAACAGTTTTGCAAGAAGTCAGCAACTGCAAGTTGCAGAGAAATGACAGCTGTGTTCTCTTTCCTCTCTTGCAAAAGCATGGAAAGGTATACCTGAATTCCTAAATGGAAAAGAAAAGGAACTCTGCCACAGCAGGAAGTACTGATAAGCAAGCAGAACTGTTGCTACGCCTGCTAATCAGCTTGATAATATGAAAAGAAACAAAGAGGCTTATTTTCGAACTCTGGATAAAGTTGGAGAGTCATCTTTCAAATGACAGAAAAATTGTTATGATTAACAGGACTGTAAAGGCCACATAAAGACAACAAGAAATTATGAAGAGTTTATGATGCTCTGGAGGAGGAATCTGGTCATGAGTGATTCCTGGAAGCAGGACTGGGGGTATTCTCTAGTCTTGACCCATCACTGGTGGGCAAGGAAGCAAAGATCTGTGGTGTATATCCATTAGCATAACTCATTCAGTCATCTGTGTTGTAAGGCAATATGGATCAGGGTGCAGGGTGTGTAGTGACCTAAAACTTCTGTTTGTAGTCATAATCTGCCCTGGTTTTGAAGCTGCTTTTGAGTTTCCTTTCCCTGTTCTTTTGTGTTGTTACAAATCACTCTATAACAAATAATCTCCCTCCTTGTCTAGCTATCTCTAATTTCCATCACGCCCCACTAAGCTCATCATCCACAACTAGGGCAGCGTGACCCAACAGACCTGCTTTGAGCAGAAGGTCGGACTAGATGGCTTTTGGAGCTCCCTTCCAACCTGCCTGGTTTTCTCATTCTATAATTAATGCTGAGTTGGGTCACCTTTTTCTTTATGTGATTTCTGCTTTAATTTAGTGTTGTAATTGAGGCCAAGGTGCTGCTTAGTTATCATTTAAAAGTCTTGCTATCATTGCCCTCCATTTCTTTAAATAAACTGTTTCTGAACTCAGCGGGTAAATGGATGCAATTTGTATAAGCTTGCAGTTTTATGAGTGTATCCACATCTTTCTCTCTCTCTAGTGATACCTGCACTGATTTTATCCCTGAAATATGAGCTTCCAGAAAAACATTTGAGCTGACCCTGCATCTATCTGTGGCTAAGAAGGGAGCAGATATTTTGAACAGCACTGTTTTCTGAAACCGATGCCACGATTGGTTTGTGAATCTTTATAATATATATAAAACCATTCTCTGTCTCTTTTGAGAGAAGAAGGGAGACTTTTCTTCCAGAGAGGATATTCCCCAAAATCACCCTCCCTCCCTGTACCACCCCCCTTTTTTTTTTTTTTTATAATTTTAATATATTTTATAGTTTGTTGTCGTAACAGGGCAGATTTTGTATGTCATGGAACACTGTATAGGTATTGATGACATAAATATCACTGCTTTCTTAAGAAATTTTCCTTTTTTTGTTGGGTGATAAAAGGCCACTAAAATCTCATCAATTTGAGAAGGAAGATGTGAGACCCTTTGCTGATGGTTTTTTGCCATGGAGGTGGCAGGAGGACATGGGAGGTGAAAGAAATGAGACAAAGAGATTCCAGGTGTGGAGAAAGGAGTTGTCTTCATGTTGGAAGGAAATGGTGTGTTACAACGTGTCAGTTATCAGGAGGAATGTCAAAATACATTGGCTTTGGGAAAGTTCTAGTTCCAGAAATCATCTACAGGTATTTAGTGTAACAAGACACTGTGGATGAACTCTTGGGTTACCAAAGTTCATAGCAGTCTTGCCACTTGCTTCTATGTGACACAAGATTTTCATATATTTCTGTGGTAGAAGGTATCTGAAATGTTATTTCTTTTGTCATATTCTGAATGACCCAAAGAGAAACCAATGAAGTAACTAGAGGAGAAGCATCTGCCTCCATGGAAAGAAAGGGATTTTTAAGTAAAGCATTTATTTACTGGCACAAACAGAAAGAAGCAGGGGGAAAGTACAATACTTCCTTCTTCCCTACTTTCACTGCCTAGCTGGGCTCTACAGGAGGATGGGTTGGAGAAGAGAGCAGAAAATGTAGTGAAAGATCTTATGGATGGAGTCACTAATGCTACTTCCTTATAGCTAGGGTGTATTTGTGGCTTTTTTAAAGTTTCTCTACTAGGCTAAAGTAACACAAACAGTAGCTTTTAAGTTTCTGCTACGTCTAGCAGAAGCAAATATATTAGCTTAACAAGAGAGTAAACACGAGCACTTTAAAATATTCATTCCAACAAGGGATTCCAAATCTTGTTTTAACTTTTTAGGCTTTTTCCTGTGCTGTATATCTGTAGTGTTAGATCTTTGTCACCTATTCCATATGATTAGTGTTTTAGATGATTTTCAGTGTCAGGTTGTGTGTTTTTTGGCTCATGAGAGGAAACTATTTAGACTTCTCCACATAGGCAATGATGCAGACTACTCATAAGAAAAAAGTATTGAGAGATGGAAAAAAATAGTACTATTTTCAAGTAAGTGGGCTTTCAAAACTGATATATTTGCTGCAAAGAACAATTTTCTCACATTTTATTCCTGATTCTTGGGGGTTTATTGTTGATTGTTGCTCTTTTTCATAGTTTACCTTTTTTTCATAAAAGAGCCATCATGTTTGTATGGTATGGTTGGCCGCACATGCTCCTATCCTTGGAAGAGGTGCCCATATTCTGTCCCCTTGCCCAGAATGTCCAGGTCTGAAATGCAGTCTGAAAATAAAGCTCCTAGTTAAGGGAAAACCTCTTGACTTATCTTTCTTATCCCTCTCGTCTTTGATGGAATTTAAGAATATCTTATCCTTAAGTGTAGGCTTTATATTTTCCAGACTGGAGAAGTCAAGGAAGAAAATGAAGAAAACAACTTCAAATTCTAAATGCCATAGACATTAATTCCTCCTCAAGGTTTTCTAAGTTTTCTAGGAGTTATGGCATTGGAAGATGGAGGTAGAAAACAATGAAGCACTTGACAGATTCTTTTTAAGTGACAATAATAGCTACAGTAAGTGTAAGATGATATATTGCTCCTAGATGCCTACTGAACTACGAGGTATTCATTTGGCTATAGGCAAACACAGATCAATGGCAACTAAGAGAAAAGGAGTAGGGATAATATTTTTTTTCTCACCACTTCTTCTAAAACATATCTCTTCAAATTTGTGACACAGTCGGTCATATGCATTATATTATGGCAGGTTACATCACATGACTTTATGTAGCCTGCTGGTAACGTCACTTTGCATTATACTGCATTATACATTTAAAGAAATATCACTTCTTTTCACGTAGAGTAGAAGACAGTAATCAACTGACAAGTATTCTCCCGCTACCCCTGAGAAGAAGCCAAGTATCAGATCTAATACTTTCCAACCCCAACAAATAATTTTCTGTAAATGCTTGTGCATGACAGAATGCTAGCAGATAGTGGGTATTTCACAGCTGGTGACTCTCTTATTGTTTAACTGTGATGTCTGCATCTTATCACTGTGCAAATTATTTAGCAACTGCCATATTATTTATAGGTATGAATTGCACAAATTAATCTCATAAATAATTCATTTTTTTTGCTGTGAATTAACATTCTGTCACTGCTCAAAATCCATTTTTGTGAAAGAGTATCAATTGCTATGGGCACATTGTGCTTGATTTTTCAAGCCAACAGATTTTGGAAAACATAGAATGCAGTGAAAAGAAGGAGAAGTTTTTTTTTCCTTGAACTTTAAAGATGCTCAGCAGAAGCTTTCAGACTGTGAAAAGTAACGCCATGGTCTCTAATAAGGATTATGTCATGTTCAGGCATTTACAGGAAAAGGAAAAATATTGGATCTCATCCTAACAGTATGGCAGCCTGTCACGACGTGACACCAGTTTGTAAACAAAAAACTAACTTACATGAATAATGATCCATTTTTATAACTGAAACCAGAAAATAATAACATTTTTTTTCCACAGTAAGACATAAGAATGTCATTGTGGTCCTAACAGAAAGACAGTCACAAGTTTGTTTGCTACTAGACTCCCAGGGAGCTGAACACAAAAATCCAATAAATAATTAGCTCTCCTGTGACAGGCTTCTGAATTACTGTGATACATTAATTGGACAAAATTAGCATGAATTAAGGCAAATAAGTATAACATGTAATTTATTACTTACTAAGCATGGTGCTGCAGTGGAAGCCTCAGATTTCCCTTAAGATTGCTTTAACAGCTATAATGCATTCCTTAATTTACTCTGTGGAAAATCAATTTTTTCAGAGTTCATTAAGCACCAATATGTTACAATGCAACTCCCTAGAGCATAGAACCACAATACGTTATGCAAATTCATACCAGCGTGTTTCCAATATGTAAATAGCAATAATACTATTGTCAGCTTCCTATTGATAGCCCTGCTGAAAAGGATAATGCTTAAAACTTCTTTAACTCTTTTGACTTGTTTCTGATATTAATCAGTACTCTTTTTAAATGTCATTTCTTGGGAGAGTTGTTATTTAAAAAATCTTTTTCCTTTATGGCTCCTTAATGAGAGTGTTCTGAAGTCTCTGTTTGCAGAGAAGTGGCACATAAAGCTTCCTTACGTGTCCAAGTATCAGCCTTTTCACAATGAAAAACTCAATATTTCCAGTAGATTCATAAATGGAGGATGTTGATTATTAGTTATGGATATACAATAAATGAAAGAGAAGGCATTGCTAAATTGGAAGCTCTATGCATAAATTCATTATAAGCTTTTTCTCTCCCTTTCTTAGAACAAAAAAATTAAAATAAAATTATACATTGCAGTAATTCTAGCCAATCAAATGTAAGTTACAGGAACCAGCAGTAAGAGAATGAGGTCCCTGACTGCTCGGTATTCACCTCATCGTATGACAGACTCCAAAGCTATCACAATAACTGCCTCTGGAGCTCTTTGGGGAGACAGATGTCACCAGTGGAAGGATGATTTCCACATCTTGGCACTCTGCAATTGTCAAACTGGGGGAGGGTGAACATGAGGAGGATTCTGCTAGCGAGGAAGCATCCTTTGTGGAAGGAAGAGAAGCCACGTCTCACTGCTGTCATTCTGTCCTTTATCAGATTTATTTTCAATAAAAACCTTCCTGGTTAAATCGCACTCTCAGAACCAAGCAATATCACTGTCCTAAACTATAAATATGTGCTCTTAAGTCTACAATTTGACCCTGACCTCTAATTATCATTAAAGGCAACAGGTCAGAAGAGTTGGCTTGGAGGGTTTGGACCAGTAAGGGTAGTGGGTTTTTCTGTGTATATATATATATATATGTATATATATATATATATATATAAAGTTTGTTGTTCCTTTGAGTTATGGTGGGACTGTCAGAAGACTAAAACACTTGGTCATTACCTTCTCAGACTCAGATGAAACCAAAATTGATGAACCTATTGAGACCTTTTTTGCAGAGGAACATTTGTTTGAAGTTTTGTTTTTGTTGTTGTCTAGGTTTCATGAAGCATAAAAGATTTAAATTGTTAGGGCATTCTTGTGTATGAAAATAATAAAATCCATGTGAAGTGGAGACTTGAACGTCATTTTGTTTACATTTGCAGAGTTTCTTAGAGCAAATACAGGAAATCCTATGCTACAGATAAGTAACCTTGTGTAATAAATTCTCACTAATATCCAGTGGTCTTTACTCCGTCTAACATTTTGTAGACTGTTATTATGGGACTACACATCTTGCAACTATAATAATAAAAATAGTGATTGGTGGTCTCCAAGTTTCCATCTGTTGAGGACCATTATCAAAGTCTTCAGAAGACAGCTGACAGCATCCTACATGTTATCAGTGTATAGAGAGTGTATAATACTCTGGAACCGTTTTTACAATAAATATAAGTTTGGAAATTAGTATATGATAAAGATGAACTCAGTCTGCAAATTCAGATTACTGTGGACTTAAATCTAAGCCCTTGACATCGTCAAACATTCAGCCTATTGCAGTGCCTGCACTTGATGCCATAGTTGTGTGTTAGAGGAGACTGCATCCCTTTCAAACTCAATTTGATGTTTGAGGACTGTGACTCTCTAAGGAGAAAAGAGATATGGAGTAACTGGAAAATATTTAACCTTTGTTTATGTTAATGGCAACTTGAAAAAGGGAGCAGGGACCAATATGTCTCCATCTATTCAGGAGCTGTGTACGACAATCATTTTGAATTTGTGTTTTCCAATTCCCTGTGATAATTTACAGTACTATTATATATCTTCTGGAAAGTAATACTTTTCAAATAACTTTATGTAACAAACTGAGAGGGCATATTTAAAATCAGATTACTGGATTTGTATTTTCTATGGGCCATTAAATAGCATGCTTAGAACCAGTCCCTCAGAGACCCTTAAAGAATCTGGAATGGGTACGAAAGGTGAAAAAGCTGTGGAAATTCTATTATCCTTTCTGCCCATGTAAACTGAGTAGCAAAGAACACATGCAGAGAAAATTTGTACTCCATATATGCCATATGTCTATAGCAATTTAACTTTCTTTTCAACTGAGATGATGTACAATATTGATACAACAGATAGGTTTTTATTCTGAAAAAATGTGGGGATTTTGTTGGTTTTGTTTCTTTTTAACAATTACCTGCTAAGTGCATGGAGCACTTTTGTTTACAGATAGTGTGAGAAACAGCAGTAGCTGCAGCATTTGCTGTCTCAGTCAGACCAGGTTACAGGGACAGAAATGGAAGAGTTTAAACCTCCAAGGGCTTCTCTTGCCTTGGTGCCATGCTTCACCACTCATTTAAAGTCTCCTGGAGGCCTGCCCTGACTCACTACAGTGTGTTACAGAGTGGAGCAGCAATGTTTGTGACATCTTGATTGGATTTGGAAGTTCATTGTCTTAACACATTGCATAGGGCAGAAATCAGCTCAAAAGTAATGCATGTCAAGGATTATTACTGCTGTACTGATTATGAACCTTTGGAAAGTCTTCCACATTTTACTTAGAACACAACTACTCATGTTGGAAATCTTTCTGTCAAGACCAGCTCAGAAATCACAGCTTCTATCTATTCTGTTGAGTCATCTCGACTACTTCCCCATTCTTGTCTACAGTTGAGAGTGAAGTAATTTTTCTTTTCTCCCCATTGTTTATCAATTGAAAATAATAATAACAAAATAATTTACTGGATTTTTATAAAATTAAAAATTTTCAGTTACAGAATACTATGAACTTATAATGCAATCATAGGAAATTTTCAGAAGAATTAGTCCAAAACCCTGGACATTAACATGCCTGGTGTTTGTTTCTATCATTACTTATGGTTAAAAACCAAAATGTCAGTTTGGCTAATATTCTGATAATATATGATTCTTTCTGTCATCTTCCATCTTGCAAAATATTGAAAGCTTCAAGAATAGTCACTAATAGGGGAGGGACTTTTCATAAGGTCGTGTAGCCATCGGACAGGGGGTAATGGCTTTAAACTGGATGAGGAAAAATTTAGGTTATAAGTAAGGAAGAAATTATTCATTGTGAAGGTGTTCAGACACTTGAATAGATTGCCCAGGGAGGTTGTGGGTGTGTCAGCCTTGGAAATGTTCAAGGCCATGTGGAATGGAGCTTTGTGTAACTTGATATAGTGAGAGGTGCCCCTGCCCATGAAGGTTTGTTTGGAACTACATGGTCTTTAAGGTCCCTTCTAACCCAAACCATTCTATGATTCTTATTGAGTAGGAGGAGGCTCCCAGGTTCTTCCATCTTTATCCATCATGTTCCTAAATACATTTTTTTAAATGCTACAGATAGAAAGGAAGTGGACTCCACCTATCTCCATCAATCCACAGACTCTCGGTTCTGTACTGTCTTTTTGTATTCAATTTTTTTCCCCTTTTGACTGCTCAGTGTTCCAGCCTGGAAGGTCAGAGAGCTTTTTGCAAGCCTGTTTCACTCTTGTTAGCTCTGGTCTGATGGGAGGGAACTTGCTGGGTGTGGCATGTTGGGGATCAAATCTACTTAAGCTGAGAAGAAGCTGGAATACAGTTATCACTTCTCTGTGTGGGATATTTTGCAAAAAGCCCATGATTAGTTATGTATCAGTCCATGGGGGACAGCTCAGACGCTGAAGAGCCTTGTAGAGCCATGCCTGAGCTTTTGCAAGGGGCTGAATTTCAGACACAGCCCTGTTCCTTGCCAACTCTTGCCATCCTTGGGCTTTTTTGATCTCATTTCAAGGTAGCTTCACTCTGCCACAGATTCACAGAATTGGTGTGGTTAGTGAAGACCTCTAAGATCACTGGGTCCACTTGTCAACATCCCCCCAGCTGACTGCACAGGATGCTGGTGCCAGGGTAACACATTCAGGATCTTCTTATTAGGGTCAGCACTTAAATTGCTGTAGTTTTATTCTTAATTCATTGCCATTTGAATCAATCCTGCTCTTATTGGTTATATAGCAGCTGTGTCAAGAAACTACCAAAATATTTGCTTTTCATATAACAGACTTTTCTCACTTCTCTTGTGAAACTGAGGTATTTAAGAACAGGCCACAGTGACTGGAAACTTGACAGACTTATGCCGGGAATTCATTCAGTGTATGGCTTCATGTGGAAATCAAAAGAAGAATATGGGGTGAAACACCTGTATTGTCTGTAGAAGGTATGGTTCTTTGCTCCCTGTTGGAATTACAGGTCATTATTTTTCTGCTTTCCTTTAGCATTGAGAGAATCATATACCTGAATTTATCCTTTAACTTTCAATTACATTCTCTCCCAATGTAACAATTGCCTTCTGGTCTTTGTTGTTACTAAAACTGTTACTAAAACTGTTATAATATGACTGCCCATATGTGTGCCTTATGGTCCCTCACTTAACCTGCATCTCTAAAAATGGCTTACTAAAATATGTTTGTGTTAAGAGAGAAATGTCACCTCCAATCTCCTCCACAAAGTCAAAACCAGTGAGAGATAAGGCAAACAATTCAAATGCTACTGAACAGTGGGGGAAGTTGGCTACCCAGGGGTACTACAGGGTAATTATCTATCTGCCCACAATCTGCCCACAGCTGGAAATTGAGTTAATTTTATTTACTCTTCCAAAGAGAAATTGAAACCCCAAGAAGAGAAGAATCCCATAAACCTCTCCAAATAATTAAATTTAAGACTTGGCTTCAGAGCCCTCTGCCTTTATTATGCAGTGTATTCTGCATCTAACTTATTAGGTCATCAAGGTTTATGTTTGCAAGAGAAATAACCCACATACACAGAACATACACAGTGAGGGTTCAGCGACCCTCACTTCTTTATGAAACTTGTCTTTTTCTTTCAGAACTCTGCCTAAAGATATTTTGATACAGTGACATAAGTCAGACAAAATGATTAGGGAAAACTTGTGTTGGTGATTAAGTTTAAGGGAGTATTTACCAGCTGCTTTTGGAGACAAAATATTTTTTTGACTCTGAGATTATTTCAGGTGCCTCATTGTAGATGTCAAGAGTCACTTGATATGCTCTAAAGTGTTCTGTTGCACTTCACAAGCTTGTGAGTCTTCTTTGGGTCCTGTGTCATATGTGTGCCCTCTGTATATGCATTTTATATTTTAGCACATTGTCACTATTTAGGGTACTGAGGTTGCCTTTAGTATTTTATTTCAGTTATTTCTGGTTTCTACCTTTGCATGCCTAAAAGTGCCAACCACCAATATTTTCACATTTCCCTTAGGCCTATATGATACTCCTTCTATTCAGCTATTGTCATTAACAAATATTTGGCAATTTTAACTGTTCTACTGATGAATTCAACCTTCAGGCCACATTTGACCACTGTAAAAGGATATTTTTGGCTTGGCAAAGCACTGCCATCTCTGTATTTGGAGTGAGGTACTTAACAGACGGCTCTATGTGGAAAGGCAGCTGGAAGCTGTTTTTTCACAAGCCTAACACTTGAACTTCATGTATTTACATCTCTGCAAAAACCCTTAGTTTTGATTTGTAGATGATTTCTAAGTTTAAAGAAGAAAACAAGATGCAAAACATTGCCTAATCAGATCCAAATGTGTAAAACACACATCTGTTCTTCTATTTTGTTATTAAACTTTTAATCATCTCAAGGACTTTGTTTCAGAACAAATTTCTTTGTGTCACTGGTTTCTGCCTTTGGCCAATCTCATTTTAGCTTCTGTTCCCATTTGCAACCAATATTCCCCTTTCCCTGCCTGCCCTGCCTGCAGGCTGATAGGCAGATGGTGGCAAACTCTAAGGAGGTAAGGAGAATGTTATCTGCTCAATGTTATCAGTTCATTTACTCTTTTGCCTTTCAGATCCCCTTGTCTCTAATTATTGCCTTGGAGTCTTTCATTCTGAAAATTTTCGTAATTTTCCTTTTATCAAATTGTAAACACTTTTTGAGCAAGGATTTTGGGGTTTGGTGTTCTCTACTCCATCTCCTTTTAGATAAAACTCTAACATAGAAAGTATCGGTAAGGCTTGCAAGTTCTGAATCTCAGCTGCTTTGGTTCCTTTTTTCTTTTCTTTTTCTTTTTTTTTTTTTTTTTAAATGGGACATTTCTGTTCCAAATAGAGTATCATTAGAGAAGTCACTTTAATGCTTCGTAAAGCACAAGTCCTCCTCTTTGCCTTCTCTGCATGGTCTCCAGTATCAAACACTTCCTTTCTTGTATCTTTGTCCCCAAAAGGTCTTTAGGAATGAGACCTGTCGGATCCCACATGAATTTCCTTTTTTCAACACCCAGAGTTGGTTAATAATCTGGTCAAGTCTTTCTTTTGTGGCTACTGTTTATTTTCTCCCACATATTCTATATATTGATGGGAACCTCAATATAATTCAGGCTGTGCAGCATGATTGTAACAGATTGGTTTTCACTCCCAGAAAGCAGCACATCAAAGCTGAAACAGATCAATAATACTTTCCCCTTCCTGTCTGTGGAGAGTGTTGCAGGTTTGTGTTCAATAGCCATGTGAAAATGCTTACAAAAATCCAGGCAGTGATCACTAAATAGCAAATACAGAATCAAACATCTGGCACTGTACCTGGCACATGAAGTACCACTTGAAGTGCAAGTTGTTTATTCTTAGTAAAAGTAACTTGAAATGCGTATCCTTAAGAGATTTTTTTCCTTCCCTTCCTCATTTCTTGCCCTTTACTTAGGCTTCTTCACATGGTGCTATTCTCCCTTTTTACACTGTAGCTCCTATAGTGAATGCTTACAATCCTTGCTAGTCATCACAGGATGAAAACATTAAATAAAAACTTTTTCAATTAATTTTTATGTTGGTTGATCAGCCAGAACTGGGAAATATTTAGGTGGAAGTAAGTAGTGGGTATCTGGATGGCAATTAGTGTCTACTTCCAATACCCTGAGGCAGGGACTTAAATATTTCACCTGTGGAGGAGGGGGTCAGGGATTTTTCATCCATTCTTTTCTTTTCCTTTTAATTCCCTAACTCCCATAATCTGGCAATGTATTATGCAGCACAGACCAGGAAGGTGGGCTGCAGTAAATGCTGCTTTATGGATCAAGCAGTAGGAAGTGCTATACTCTTCCCCCAGAGACTGAAAGCTTTACATCAATCAGCATACTGACAATGACTGCTTTTGAACTTACCTGTAGTATAGCAGAGTGGCAAATCATTATCCAGCATTCATTTTTTTTAAAGAACACACATAATTTGAACACTGAAGCACCATACGGCCATTTTGTCTGACTCCAAGCACCTTTGTGATTGATTGCTTCTCTCTGTGCCACGGGGAGGAGAAAGGATATATTCTTTACCTTTTGAGTATGGTTTCAAAATAATCTCCCATACTATAGTGAAGTCTGTGAATTTTTGTGTCATTAACATTTGCATAAATCTATACACAATGTGAGATGTTCCAGTTCTCCTTAAGCACAAGAGTTAGGTTGGGTATTCTTTACCAGGCAAGCTGAATGGGTGACAAACCCAGAATGTAGTGCTGTGGCTTGAATTCAGATGCTAGTCTTGTTTTGCTGTGGAAGATGTGATGTGATATGGTCTTGAAAATAATACAAAGGAACACATCTGGAACCTAGATCTATATTTATCAGGAACTTTCATACCAGCTACTTAGTAGCAGGTCACAGAATGTGCTCTGTCTGTGTCTGAACTCATTTCACTGAAGGATCAAGACTGTGATAAATAGGATCAATAACAGAGAAAGCAATGTTTGGCTTCAGATTCCTTATGTAAAATAACTACTTCATGGACTGAACACAATAGGAAAAATCCAAAAGAAATGACAAACTTCCCTGTTTAGAGAAAATCCAGCTTCAGTCTTCATAACAAGTAGGCAGAGTTTTGTAATCTTTAAAAGACAGAATATTTCACATCTACCATTAAAGTAGTCTGTCTCTTGGTAGTTACCTGGATTTGAAGTCTAGATAATGAGAGTTCTGGTGGTAATCACTTTTGGTCCTCTTCTGGGTCCTAGATGGAAAAAGAAAAAAGCATCTCATAATTTCATATCTTCTTTTCTGGGATAGTGATTACATTTCCTCTTCTATTTTTATTTTAAAGCATCTGCTAACATAACTCTGTATTGATGAATTTTTCTATATTTTGCTACTTAATTCAGTGCTCAGATTCTGCTAAGTTTGACTTAGACACATAGATGGACTACAGTGGGAAGAGAAAAAAATTATTAGGTCTTAAAAATATTTGTTCTCTAGAAGAATGGGTTCTTGATTAATTTATTTTTTGTGTGTGGTGTGTGGTTGGAGTTAATGGCTGTTTTGAAGTATCTTATTTCTATAAGATGATGCCTTCCTCAAAGTATTTTGTGGTCTAAATACCTGCATTAAGCAAGACCTTATTTCCAAGATGAATCTTCTAGTGGCAAATTTCCTGTTGACAAATCTAGTAATCTGCATTCAGCTTTGAACTTCAATTAGGTAACTATTAAGATCAAAGTGCAAAGCCTACTTCATTGCTGATACTTGCTTCACTCATCCCAAAATTGCGCTACGATTTTCCCAGTTTAGATGAGGCACCTTGGAGAAACAAATTCCACACAGTCCAGCAAACACCCTTAAAGGTCTACATCTTAGTGAATCTCCTTTTGACTGAGGAGGCTTGAAAACAATTCCCTTTGCAATTGTCTGCAAACACTGTTCTGTATTTCATCCAGAAGGGATCATCTCAGAGTGACAATAGACATTGACTACTTGAAGTAGTCTTCTATTATCTTTAATAGCATTTTCTGCCTAAGGATTGCAAGATTTTGCATTCTGAAAGTCTGTGAACATTAGTGACTTTTATCTGTCTTTATCACAATGAATCAAGCATCTACTCAAATCTCAAGTACCAGAAAATATCAGATATGTTTTCTACAAATGATAAAAGACTGTTGGTTGACATGTAAAATTTAGGTCTTCTCTCTTTCCGTTCTCACATTAATGTTTTTTACCTCATAGCTGAGTGTCTACACAGCTGACAGTAAGCATCCTCCTCTATACACAGCAGAATAATGACAATAATTTTATTTAGTGCTTTTCACTTTCTACATAGTGATGCTGAGAAACTAAAATAACAGAAATTTTTTAAAAATACCTTTCTGTGAAATGACAGACATAGATATTCCCACACCATTTTACTGGATGTAAATAATACCAACTCTTTACAAAGCTCTGTGGCTTAATACTGTTTAGTTTCTTTTGAATGTACAAGCACCAAAGCTAGAGGAAACACAAGAAAGCTACTCTGCCCTCAACCTTCTAGCCTTTTAGTATAGATAGGAGGACATCTAATTGTTTCTTCCATGACCTCCAAGGTCTTTGTGGAATGAGATTATTGTCTTCTGTGTAGAGAAGAGCATCCACCTTCTATTCAGTCATTGTAACTTAATTATAGGATGCATGTAATAATTTGGAGACAGTCAGTGAATTTGCCTCTCATGCTAGTCATCATGAGACTCTGGGAAATAGATGCACATGTTCGTTTATTGTAAAATTCTCAGATTAATTATTTCACCTGATATCTGTACTTGTAAGTTGCCAGCTGCATCTGAGAATGACAGAGAACGAGTCAGAGATGACATACATTAGGCACGTTGTCTAGCACCCTACAGAAAGCATTTGGATACTGTGTGAGTGGAAGCTGTGTAGAACAGTTAGAATTACAGTAAATTTTATGCTTGCCAGTTATTCTGCTCCTCCTTTCCATGATACATCAAAATGTTTTTTAAAAATGCTTTTAGTAACAAGTGACAACACACTATATGGTATTTCTTTTTGCTCCTCCTTGTAATTACATTTTGGTGAGATACAAGAGACATGTTGGTGTCTTTAAAACAGTTGCATTTCATTTCAGAAGTATGTATTCTGTCACTCATTATCTTATGTAAAGAGCATTATGGTCTCCACATTTTATGAGCTATTAGTAATGTAATCCTGTTCCATTAGAAGCAGTTGGGAATGTGTCACTGCTTTCAACAGGTGTAATTTTACCTTTGTGTAAAATGACTACATTTAGGGAGTAGTGCAGGATCTGCTCAAGGGCCTTTTTGTTTCTGAGGTTTTTTGCATTGGAAATTACTGAAGGCTGGGCTTCTTACTAGTTTTTAATGATTGTTTTATTTGTGGATTGTGTAAGAGTTGTACATGGTTTATATATTATGTAGTCTGCAAAGAATATTAAATTTAAGTATGTCTTTAGTGCGTCTTTAAATGCAATTTGATTACTTTTTGAAACTCAAAGTAATATTTAATAACTGTTAGTTTTCTTTTAGAGAGTTCTTACCAAAGAAACAGGGGTTCTTACAGCTACATGGATAATTAACTTGAAGCTTGTCTGTCTCTTGGGGGACATCAGATATGTAAATGAGGAACTTAAGCCTGAACAAGATATGCCAGGGAATCACTAAAAGTTTTATTACACTAAAGCACTGGTATTAGAATCCTAAATGTTATAATATATTATTACAAACTATTGCATTTTAAAGAGCAAATATGTGAGGAGTTTTTAAATTCACTGTATAAAAACATGAAAATAGGCAGGTTTTTTAAAGAAATCTAGTGATATTTGAAACTTTCAGTAAAAAACATGAACTGACATAGGAAAAAAAATATTGATAATTATGAGTCTCTACATTCGGTATCAATATTTTAAAGAAATAAATGTATACCACAAGTAATGCTCCCTCATCCCACAACTCCCTCCAACTATCACATGATGAATAATATCATGCTGAGAGCTATCCCTGGTAAGCAAAACTTCCAAACTAGTGCACTGCTGAGAACAAAATTAAGGGCTAATCATCTCAAAAAGTTGTTTGCTATCCTTTTATAAATTGTTTGTTTATGACCAAACTTATTCAGCAGCCATTCTGACCAATGATAAAGAAGTTTACTGATTGAACTTTTGCAAAAAAACCATATTTTCATACATCCTGTTCGTGTTCCTCTTAACAGTATCAAGAGAGTCAGTGTCAGAGTCTGAGAAACAAGTAGATATCAGGATCACCTAATTTCTGCTTCTGGAGATGTGGCCTCTATTTTGGACTATAGGGAAAAACAGGCATGAAGATCTGAATATTATTACTACAGTATCCTTTCTAGAAATAGGGAGCATCCATTTTTCATGATTACTGTAGTGTCTCTTGTGCATGCAGTTCTTAAAATACACATATTTCAGATCTTAGGTAGATTCTTGCATGCTAATACATCCATTTCTTTTTGGTGACTTGGCTGATCTATGCACATACAACGCAAGTGTGTAATTCGAGCATACAAATAACATTTTTTCTTTACTGAAGCTATTCATGTATTTAAAACGATGTGCTGCAATTCTTCACTCAATACATCCAGTGCAAGAAAGAAGCAAATGTTCTAGTAGTTAGGCCATCACCCTCATCTACTGATCCACCACCACTCCTTAAATTGGCAGTGAATGCAAGATTCAGCAGCAAAATAAATTAAAAATGCTTCCCATTTCATGTACAGTATTTGGCTTCATCTCATTCATATCAGATTCAATGCGTGTTCAAATCAAAGTGACATCTGCTTCCTGTGGACATCATAGTCTCCTAACTCAGCCTATCTCTATTCCAAATACAGATTTAAATTCCCTTGAAACTTGCTGAAATTTTTGCTTAATGTGCTACCTCTCACATTTTTACCAAGTGGTACCTTGTTTCTTTGCCTGTTGGTTGTTATTTTTGCCAGCTTGTGCACTTCAATCAGATTATAAGATGTTTTTATGTTTTATGTACTAGAAACCTGTTAACCCTGGGCACCATTCATTTTGAACTGCATTTAAATTCAGTGAGAAGAAAGAACATGACAATGTGTTTGACCCCTATAATTTGGACTAAGATTTGGATGAGATCTGTAAATAAGTACATACTATTAATTTGAAGATTAAATGCCAGTTTATGACTAACTCTCTAACACTTTTATTCATTTTTTTTTAATATCAGATCCATTAATGAAAAAAAAATGTGTACTGGGTTCTAGAATCATTGAACTGAAAGATATGATGGTATCTTATATATACTGGTATATATATTGCAGTACTGGTAAATTCCAGACATGATTTTGTGAAATATTAATAGATTCATTTACACGATGTATGAATTCCAATGTAATTCAAGAATGAAAAATCTATTTGTTGCATGATAATGTATATAACAAAAATAGATTTGTATGTGGTTGATATGCAAGATATATAATAATCTGTATCATTCATTTAATGTTATATTGAATTGATTTACATCCACCTTCTCCAAATATGAAACAGATCATAACAAATAAAATAGAAACAAGCTTAAGCAATTGATTTATATTTGATGCATCTTGTTTGTACAAGTGTCAATGGAAAAATCAAGAAAAGTAACATATTAATAATAGTGTTGATAAAATTAATATTAAACTAAGGGAAAAAAGTCAAGTGCAGGGCTACATATTACTTTTTCTGCTTACTGCTATTTGTTAAAATACATTTATGATATGCATTTTCAAATAGGCTCTTTTAATGTAGTGCAACTTGACTCTGAATATGTTCTTTAAATTTAGTTTTAAAGCTTGTTATTTTTTTGTGAGAATACACTACCTTTGATTTAATTTTTTCTGACACTGTGCCCACTGCATAGCAGAAAAAAAAGTGTAATTGTAGTTTTGTCCTTTACAGCACAGGACAAATAAATGTCAAAATCAAATGGTGGTGTCCCCCAAGGGAAAATATACTTCAGTTATGAAATATTCTTCCCCAGCTCCCATTGCTATTCCTGTGAACACCTAGGTGAAGCTGCCTCAGGACCTAATCAGATGCTGCTCATCTGCATATAATAAAAAATTGTGCAATGAGGTTTTAGACCATTCTGAAGAAGAGTGCATAATGCTTCTTTAAAGTGGTGTAAAGTTGGTGGAGCTCTGGCTCTGGATGAACAGTTTGGCATAGACCTGGTGAGACATCAACATTTACATTGCTGGTGTCTTGTAGCTTAGCACTACATTTAATAAACATCTCTGGGGGTGCTGCTCTTTCCTGATTTGTTTCTTGAAAATGCAGTGATATCGATAAATGGTAGGCTGTCTCAGTAATGATTATAATAATCAAATATACAAAAGAATCATTAGGAAGCTTGAAGATGAGATGGTTTCATGGAAAAGACTCTCCTTGGGCATTATTAGCACTCTTAATTGCATTATTACTCAGTGCAAGTGAAACTCAATACTGTTGGTTTATAAATATGTTGTGCTCCTCTGTGATATAAGATCCTGAATAGTCTGAAATTGTTCATTGTCCTCAACTACTTTCATATTCTATGGACTTGGTAATCGCTGGAGCTGAGCTAAACCTTTTTACTTTATCCTAGAATTAATAGTGTGATGTACAGCCAGTTGGGATTGCAGTTCATACTTTTATTGGGAGAGTTAATGATGAAAAATATTGTGAGCCAAATAAAACATACATAGAGACAGACATATAGACAGACACCTAAACACTTTCATATTGTCATAACAATTTTAAGATTATTTTGTTATGTGAAGGAAGGCTGACATGAAGAGTAAATAGAACATTTTGAAAGGGCAAACCTGTTTTTCCTCTTTTTCAACTAATACATTCTTTACTTTCAAGCACTTCTGATTTTAAATTTAAAATAGACAAAAATTGAAATAATATTTCATAATATTTCATATTATTTCAAAATATGGCAATGTATTTTTTAACGATACTTAGAAAGTTGAAACCTCTTCTTTTTGCCTTTTTAAAAATTTTTATTTATTTATTTATAAAATGTCACTGCTTTCCTGGCATGTGATATCTGTTCTCTCTGACCAGCTCTAGTTATGAAATTTAGTTATTCTCTAAATTGCATCTAGCTACATATTTAGCTCTTCAGAATTTTGTGCCTGTGAATGGTTTGATTAAAACCATTATGGGTCAGGTGTAGAGAGGAAGAAGTTAATTCTTCCTCCTGTAAAACTGCAAGGTTTGAGGTGGGAATGCCAGAAAGGTAGGGATGGGAGTGTGAGATGAAGAACTGAGACTACAGTCTTTCAACTCCTTTGGGAATCTAACTGTACTGCCTCTCCTTTCCTGCTCCAACTGCTCTAATTTTAACATTTTCTGTCTTTGAGTGAGCAGATCATGGGTCTTTACTCTGGATACTACTGAAGAAGTCTTCTGAGAGGCAGCTAACACTTGACAGTCAAGCTTCTACATACCTGTCAAGCACTTGGAGTTGCACTTAAGTACTTACCCCTCATTCTTTACCCTTTTGCTTCCAAATTGTTTATACCTGTAACATAGACATAGAAACATAGGGGCACTTGGGTCTAATAATGATTTACCATGGTTTCTCCTACCTACCACAGAGCACATTCAGTGCTAACTGAATGGGAAGCCTTGCTGTTCATCTACAGGCTTGCTGCCAGGATGGTTCATCCAGAAGCCAAGGAAAAAGGCAAAGAGAAAGTTGTGAGAAGAAAAGAGGTAAGAGGAGGTCCAGTATCAGCAGCCCTAGGTCTCTGCTGCCAAGTGATTCTTGTAGGAGTGCAAAGACTCTTAGAGGTAGAGTCATGTGTTTGCAGAGGTCAGTGCTGGAGAAGCATGAAGGAATATATTGAAGCAGGGGTAGAAACCTGGTGTGTTAAGTGAAAGAAGAGGGCATGCAGGGAATAATAGGTCATTGAACTTGACCTTTGGTGTCTCTGGGGAACACTGCTATGTCCAGGCAATTGGCAGAAAGGCAGTGACCATTTGCATAGAGTGCATCCCTCATTTCCATCCCAAGGACATCTGGACCAAGCAGCTAAGGTTCTTCCAGTTGTTTCACAACTGGGAAGAAGCAGGAAAGAAAAGCTGACAGGCAGCAACACAGAAAGGAGGCATGCAACACATGCAGCAACCCCTGCTTCCCGCCCAGCTTTTGGTACAGGTATGAGTGGTATTACAAAACCAAATAGAAGCTGCAACTATTTTAGTGTTTTAGTTAAGTTCAAGAGCAAATTTTCTGATAATCCTCTTACTGAGCTTTCATTCACTTTTTAGATTGTCTTGGGGACCACAGTCTCTGAGGCAAAGCTGAAATTGGTGCTCTTCATCTGCCAGTGGACATCCATGTTGTGAGACCCTATTGCAACCAGACAGAATGAAAAAAACCAAAAACCAAACAAGCCATGTATACCTTGATGTTGAATCCTCCAAAGTGTCACTTCACAATTTTGCTCTTACCAAGCTGCAGCACCTTATTCTTTTAAATGCCCATTTACTGAAAATATTTATCAGAAATACCTAGTTTCAGCACACACTATTTAAATAAAAGACAGTTTAGATGTTAATATTTCTTAAAGAAGAAATTTTAATTACATGTATTGAAATAATGTGATTATTTATGCCATGTTATTGATTTACTAGAAGTTGTAAATTTATAGATACCATTCCCCCTCATTTTAGTATTTCCTCATCCTTTCATTCTTTTAAGTTTTTTAACTTTTTA
The DNA here is from genome assembly GCF_003957555.1 of Calypte anna. Taxonomy (NCBI): domain Eukaryota; kingdom Metazoa; phylum Chordata; class Aves; order Apodiformes; family Trochilidae; genus Calypte; species Calypte anna. The sequence continues at coordinate 25,332,009 of NC_044244.1, read as the reverse complement.
ACTCTTGGTTTTTTGTATAATTGATTTCCTATTTGCTCCTCATTCATTTCATAAATAGTAGTGTTTCTGCAATACTACTTTTTTCCCTGTTTTCCACCCTGCATCTCTTCTGCTTCCTATTATGACCTAAGAGAGCTTAATTCCACCCTCTTCTTTGCCTATCTTTTTAAATGTTCACCAAAATACCTAGTGGTACATTTAAAAAAGACATCATTAGTTTTTAATATCAACATCAAGGCAATTTATTACAAGCAGTGGAGTTGTCACTTCCTTAAGTCCAGTTTTCCGTCTGTTTCCAGCCTTAGGCATTGCACCAGCTTACATTCTGTTAGCAGTCACAGGTTTTCTTCATGACTATTAAAGCTAGAAACAATATTTTTCTTTTCATAGAAAAGATTTTATGTGAAAGGTTAGACTATGCAGAATGTTCATGTACCATATGGGTTACATAAGTATATGGAACAGGTCAATTTGGCCCATTGCCTTAAAGCATAACTGATTGTTTTGTGGTGCAGTGAAGTAAATAAAAAAACAGCACACAACTGAGTCACCATTGGCAATATACATTAAATGACAAAAGTTAATTTTTATTATGTATCTTTAAGGTCACCATTCACTTATTAGTTGCAAAGGGAATGGCAGAGATGGATGAAAATCTTACTCCCAAAAAGGAGCATAATCTGACTCTAAACACAGCCTAAAGAGTGATGGAAAATCATGCAGTTGTTGATAAACCATGGAAAAATAGTAGAAGTAGAACTGCACAGGAGAACACATTACCTTTGCCTTCTTTTCTCCAGCTTATTACTGCCACAAGTTTTCTGATTTTCTTGTTGCTTGTCTGGCTGAAAAAAAATCACGTTTGCTGTTGCTGGAAAAATATATATACTTAGTATGTAAGTTACAGCATGACCATGCTTCCTTAGAGATGATGCCATGCATTACCAGGACACTTACAGGTTGTTATTTACATCTCAAGTAAGTGGACAACTGTAGTGAAATGAGGCAACCAGGTGCCACTAATTGCCAGGTAGTGGGCATGAGCTTGTGTCAAGCCCACCTGTGCCTGATTAGGGTGGGCCCCCACTGCGCATGAGCAGGACCAGGGGGCCAATAAAAGGTAAGGCCTAAGGTGAGGGTGAGGCTTGAGTGGCGCAGCCGGCTAAGCATGTAATGACACACCCTGAGCAATGCTGGAGGCTGTGGGTTTGAGACTCCTCAAAGCCTCACCCTGCTGGCAATGAGCTCTGGTGGAGCAATAAAGGTAGTGCAGTGCTGAAAGCAGCACTTAAAAGCCAAGCATGCTGAGATTGTGAGTTCCAGTGTGAGCTGAGCTTGTGTCTTAGGCCTTACCTTTTATTGGCCCCCGGTCCTCCTCATGTGCAGTGGGGGCCCGCCCTAACCAGGCACAGGTAGGCTTAACACAAGCTCATGCCCACTACCTGGTAATTAGTGGCACCTGGTTGCCTCATTTCACTACAGACAATCACTACAGTGGCTGAACCTCTCAGCCTTCCGTATCATAACTTCTGTAGTACCACTGGAAGAAAGAGAAATTCTATTGTGCCTGTTTTACAATACAGACAGAGGACTGTCAAAAAAAGTATCCCTCTGCCTCAACTGCCTCTTGGATCCTGTTAACAGCTGCTTGCTTGACTATGTACCCAGTATCTGCTTGCACAGGCTGCTCACTTACTGTAGACAAAAGGTCATATGTGTAGCCTAAAAAGAGCTTGCATGGAAGTCAGCTTACTCAAACGGAATATTAATTCAGTTCTACATAGTGACTTCTCATTCCTGAGGGGTATTTACAGCCTACATAATTCTCTCCTTTAATTCCATTCTTAAAGAGGGCAACATGGGAGGGACAGGATTTCAGATGTTGTAGATGGTCTTTTTCCTTTGGCCTCTGTGAAAGTGAAACTTGCTGAAAACCTCTCCCTGATTAATGAGTGCTTAGTCCTGGCTGTGGTGATGCCAACTCTCAGTACTCCTGCACTGTAGGATATATCTCAGAGTTGAGCCCTGCACCTGTGTGGGCCAGCAGCCTCACATACTCATTAGTTCCACTGTGGGAAGGGCTGCCCCAGCTGTGCAGGGGTGTCAGGATTTTCCCCTGCAGAATCAGTGCTGTTTGCTTGCAGTGAGTCATCTCTGCGCACTTCAGTCACCTCTGTTGTGCTTTGGCAACAATTACCCTCACTCCTATCTCCTTGTATTTTCCAGGCCAAAAAAATCATGCTTCTGTTTTTCTTCATGATGTTTAGAAAATGTTTCCATAAACAAGAGTGTACTCGACAAAGAAATATATGTTGTCTGAATTTGTCACTTGCAATCTCATTTCTCGAAGGCACTGCTGTAACAGCAAGGAGCTGAAAAAGGCAAATTTATTGAAAGTTATACATGTAAATTCTAGGTCACTTCTTTTCATGTGCAGAGACTATGTGGTCCTCTTCATCCTGGAAAATCTATTTTTTCTGAAAGCTTCTATTGTACCAGACACAGTAGAGATTAAAAGCACTAGCTGCTTTATTCAAAACATGTTTGCCTTAAATTACAACAGGTTACTTTTCAGCCAGACATCTGAAAGCCATGTGCTAAATAAACTGTGCATTATGTAGTGAAGGGTGTTAAAAATCCCCTGAAGTTGTAGAAATATGAGAGGCAAAAAGAAAAGATTATGATTTTGGCAACTGTATTCAATACATTGAGGCTAAACTGAACTTTGTCTCTGTGGTTCTTTCTAGCAAGGAAGACATATGTCTTGAATGTATTTCAAGTATATTGCAAACACAAGCTGCTGGAGGAGGTCACTGATGGTGGCAGACAGTGCTGCAGAGCTAGACATATGTTCCAGATAGGGAGTTGGAGCCTTCCTATTGTATATGCACATATATTTGATACACTTTAAAATTGTTTAATTGCCAAGCCTAAGTGTTTTCTCTGGCTACTCCTTAGAAATCTGAAGAAAGTAGCAGGTGATTGAGTCAGTGTGCTCATTTTGTTCTAGTGAATTCTGTTAAAATCACAGGGCAAGGCTGCTACTGTTGGAACAATAAGTTGGCATTGTCAAATTGAAGCATATTTCTTTTGTTACCTTGCTACCTGTTTAATATTTAAATTAATTAAACCAATAAAAATGCTTGATCAATATAATTGCCTGATGTTTGCAACTGTATTATTTGTCCAGGAAATAGAGAGCTCCACCATCAGCCTGATGAAATGATTTTGCTACACAAACTAACACTGCAAGGTGGTGCACATGTTTAGATGAACAGTGTGGAATGGCCACTTCTGCACAGAGTATTCTAATTTCTAAAAAGAGTCTCTGTTTTCAAGCACTTTACTTGAACAAGAAGATTTAATTTATTTGTTATTTTATGAAGCATTTTTATGTGTAGAAAAAGTGCTACTTGTTTGCACATGCTGGTTATGTGGCATTCTTACATGATTTCATGCTTTGCTGATGGAAAATTAGACCCTTGTGTATTATAAAAGAATAGAAGATAGCTATAGAATCAGGATGCGATTGCCTCAGGACATTCTGTTGACAGCTAGAAATATATACAGACAAAGCAATGTCACTGGATGCTAATGTGAACTATACAAGTTGATGAGTACTGTAAATCCCTGTGAAAAGAGAAATCTATACCCTTTTATTTTTGAGGTTTTTGCTTTTAAAATTACTATAAATAAAATTACTTTAATTTTGTTATATTTGATTCTTATTAAGGATTTATAATTATGGACAATCTAAAGCATGGATATATGTTTTTGCTAATATATCTATATTCAGAAAATAAAATAATCTTCCCATGTTTATTAAACCTTTGCTTCACATTTATGTAAAGCTGTTAATAGTTTAAGGGGAAATTCTGACTGAAAAAGGAATTCCAGACTGAACTAGAACTGAGTGAGAGAAATGGAACTCAGTTTTTGAAACCAAAAAAAGATGCATCAAATTAGCCCTAACATTACAGGATCTTTCATGGCCTCTTTTTGTTTTCCTCATCATCCTCTATAGTCAGCTTAGATGTTCCAAATAGACCAGATCTCAGTAAAAAAGTATGATTTTTTTTTTCTGCTGAGCCTAATTCCATCATTACCAATAGATTGCAATACTGTGCCATTCCTGAGTTGTAACTATTTGCTTTACTGCTTCCATTTTCTGAAAGACTCTCTTAAAAACTCAGCTCTAGTAAATCTGTTTTGATATTGCCTGCTTCAGTCCATCTTTCTTATGTGTTTAATCTTTAAAAATCTAGCAGAAGTATAAGATGACTGCAACAACAATACACTACCTATGTACAGGCTTCTGTCTTTCCCATCTACATTAGTGTGATAGCACTTTGGACATCAAATATTTATCCTAATTACAATTCTGCTCCAATCTGAATATATTTTATATGTCAGTAACACTGTGTCTGAGAGAAGTAAAAAAAAATATTTGCTCTCAGGCACATTGTTGTTGAGGCAAAAGTGACTCTGGACTGTAGCTGGGACCACTAGTAGGGAGCATCCAGCTCTGACCATGTATTTTTGGTTGAAACAAGTAAAAAAAAAATATTTATAGTTTTATTATTAATTTTTTTTCTTAGATCATAAATCCTGTACTTGTGTACCTGGTAAGTATTTACTTCATCTAATTGTTTTATTCCAATTACTTTTATTCTTATGTGGAACCAGATATCTCTTTTTACAGAAAGTGTAAGTTTTACACTTGTAAATGACTTGCAGACCTGAAACTGGACCAGGATATGTGAGAATGCCATGCCCCATATTCGGAGGAATGCTTTAGAGCTAGAAGGAGTTTGAATATGAACTGACCAAATAGCTAGTAAATATATTGTCTTCTATTCTCATTAGGAAACAATTATAAGACTAAATTTGAAATGCAACAAGTATTTTTGTTAAGAAAGAACTCAAGGCCAGTGAAAGTTTCATGAACCTACCTGGCTGCCATAATTTAGGAAAGAGTAATGAAGTCAATCACTGGAGGATGGTAAAAATGTTCAAGTAGGACAAGGTTTACAAAGCAAAATTATTTTATTAATCTGTTTATATTACTTGAAGATATTTCAAGAGGAAGAAAAAAATTATATTCTAAATACTGTCTTTTAAAAGGCTTTTACAAGTCTTCCTTGAGGAGTCTATGCAGTCATTAGATGACAGACAAAATTGTTGTAGTAAAAATATCTGCAAGACAAGGAATATGAATAGGAATAGAATTTTTTTTTCCAGAAGAAGGTCTATTCATGGATTAATCTTTGGTCCTCTATTATGTAATATAGTTATTAATAAATTAAAATTTAAAATATATTATAAATGAGCAGAAGATTGCTATAGAATGAGGATGTGATTGCCTCAGGGGTAGTGTAAAGCAAGGAAAAAAACTTTGCTGAAAATTAGTAAAGCTTGTGAGGAATTTCAAGAGGACTCATTTAAAGAAGGTGAGAGCAAACAGCATGGCAGACAAAACTAAATCAACATAATTTCAGACTCCAAAATGTAGAATCCAGATAAAAGAACAAAAGTAGATGAGAATGGTATGTTCTCACCTCGCAGAAGGATGCTCAAAACAGGATGACAGTTATTTAAATTCTAGTAATATTTCTAGAAATATTTCTTCCCACATAGATTGAGCTGATTTTCCCCTTCATGTCATGGAGGTAATAACTTTAACAAAATTCCAGTAAAGAATGGAAATATTTCTGAATAACAAATGTGTCCAGACTTATATTTGTTAATCCTGAAAGAAATAAAACACCCATAGCTCCGCACATCAAAAGAATCCCATCTTGGAATGAGTATAAACCCTTCAGGTTTAGCCTTTTTACTGATCTTTAACCACTAGGAATAGAGGGGCCATTTTCCTGGAGACAGATGGTTGCTTTCTGGCTAAAGTGGAGTTTCTTGCCCTGCTTCCTAAAGAGGCTTAGAAGCAGCAATTGCTGCAGTAAACGAAGGGAATTGCTCAGTAAACTATTTTATATTTCCTGTGTTCCTGCTAAATTCTTTCTAGCTGCCAAGCCTTCCCTGGGCTTCTTGGAGTAAGGCTGCCCTGGCCAGCCATTGCTAGCCACTTCTGAGCCTCCTTACCCCTGCTGTTGTGGGCTCCAGTTTCAGAGGAGGAAAGAAAATCTGGGCAAGTGTAGCCATGGTTACCAGTCCAGGGAATGAACAGATTTTAATTATGCTAATACCCACTGATGCTTTTATGCAGAAAGTGCTGGAAACCTGTCGGGCAAATAAATCGTAATGCCCGATTTTTTCCAAGCTGGTAGGCACCTATTCTTTGAGAGTTACTCACATGTACTTCCACCTATGCTCTGTAATGATAGCATTCACCTGTCTATGGAAGGTCCTCGTTGCAGATCAAGGTTTGAGCAAATTGAATATGTAGAAATGCATTAATAAATAAATTTTCCTTGTCCTGCATTTATTTTATATAGTACTTCATAAACACAAACCATATTTCTTCCTAAATTCCCACTTCCTGATTTTTCTCCTCTATTCTATCCTTGCTACCTTGTAATTCATCAACAAGCACTTCGTGATACTGGTATGAATAATTAACTGTGGAGTGGAACCAGGATATTTTATACCATACACAGTAGCTCTATAATGAAAGAATGATAAGCCATAAGTAAAATACTCTTAAATTAGACAGTGGCAGAATGAAGGTAGACTCTGCTTAGGCAAGCACCATATCACCTTTTCTATAGTTTCAAACATACAGAAAAAACTATAAACAATACTGCTCCAAATTAGACTGGTTCAGATTGGTGTTTCTTGCATACTCAGGCTCTCATTTAATTAATTAAGTATTTATCTAAAATGTGGAGTAAAATTTGGGAAAAAAAATATATTTTCTGAACACATATATTTGCTGAAGTCTATACATGTTATTTCCTTTAGAATTCTAAACACTAGGAATCCTTTCAAAAACCACCAGATAATAATTCTACTAGCTGCAGTTTTAAAATAAAAGTTTTGAAAACAAGCTATGTCTTCTAGATAAAGATCCCTGTTTCCTAAGTTATTTATGAATCACTTCAAATAAAATTTTCCTGCCAAAAAATCTAAAAATGTGTCATCTGAAAAATGATAAATTTAGCAAAAATTTACTGGCTTAATATACTTATGTAATTCTTACTTGCTATTTCTCAGTTGTTCTCAGTTATTATTATTAACTTGTAATTAGAGTAATTGCAATCCGAAAGGCCAGATCCTTTGTCATAAATCTATAAATTTCTAAGAAAATGCATCAGAAATTATTTTTATATATCAGAATATTTTATATAATTTACCTTTGGGGAAAATAATTTAATATTTTATATTTTACATACATATATTTAACAAAATATTTAATACATCTTATATATAATAATTTTACCATCATATTCTTTATTGAGAAACAAATTTTTAGTTGTTGGAAGAAAACTGGTAACATTTGAGAGAAAAATAATCAAATAAATATATAAAAATATTGTATCTCCATATGATTAAAATATAAAGACAAGATGGCAGAATTCAAATTGTTGTTGGAAGGAGGATTTTATGCATCTTTGTGTAGCAAGAGCACTGTGTCAAACCAAATATTGGAAGATAGAAGGCTAGTGGAATTTTTTCTTTTCATCCAGGATACTGACAGTGTTCCTAACCCTGCCTCTTAAATCTGGAGGATACGATGACAAGGACCTTTTTAAATTAAACAGTTGAATTTGTGATTTGCTCATGTTAGGTGAAAAGTGTTACCTATATTCATAAATGGCCCAGGGCCAAATTCAGCCCATACATATGCCCCTTTCCAGACCACTGAATGCCTCTGAAATCAGAACATGGCCATCACACTTGATAAATTGTAAATGGATGCAAACCTTCATATCCTGTGTGCAGTTATGCATTCTTAAAGCACAAAATGAGCAGAATACTGGACAGAGCATACACCCCTGGAGCCACTAAGAAGACATATGGCAGAATCCAAGGCAGGTGTTTGTAAATCCAAAAGATCACATTAGACCCCTTAGGCTACAATCTGAATGACAGCAGTGGGATTTTGTAGTTTATCTAGGATCCTAAATTAAGTTGTCACCCTTAATTTGAGGGAGAACATCTACCAGTGGCAAAAGCAAGTTAGAAACTTTTTCTTGTTTTGCTGGTTAAATTCTTTCCCAGTTATTGAAGCCTAACTTCTACTGGAAATGTATTTGTTTAAAGACTCATTTAGCTTCCATTAAAAAAAAACAAAACAAACCAAAAAATAGTTAAACAACTTAGTTTGTTGTCTTTGTCTTTTCTTTTCTTTCCTTTTTTTTTTTTTTTTTTTTTTTACTTTCTTAGGTGGCTTTTTTTTTTCCCTTTTCTTTGTTTTGTTTTAATTTTCAGTTTAAGAAAGAGGTGTCCAGTGAGCAGTCAACAGCTATGGGACTACCTGGGACATGCATACCTTCTTTTCCAACCAGATCATTCAAACACATGCTGAATTATGGAAGCCCCCTTTGATTGATGAGTTCAGATCAGCTTTGGCAGATGCACATTCTAAAGGGGTAGATTAATACATATAAAGCGTTGAGCTTAGCAGAAAGTACTGCTCAACATTGTAAACTGCCAACTTTATCATCTTTAAGCAAAAAATACAGTTTTTCTTCCCAACAAAGACTTTTTATAAAAGCAATAAGGTAACTGCATGAAGTGTGCTTATCATGATATAATCACACCCCAGGGGGAATGAGAGGTGCTCGGCTGCACCTCATGCTTTGTAATGACCCAGGGGTGTGATTATCTTATGATAACCACACTCCCTGTCATGCCTTATTGCTTATATATTCCACATGTCATAATGAATCCTGAAGCACTTTCTAGGTCTCGTAGCAAAGGCAATGACTTTGAAGTATAGGAAGTAGTCAGATTTTCTAGGTACATACAGATTAATATTGTATACATTAGGAGGAATTATGAATGACTACTTATCTGTACTAGCCAGGCCATAGTTTTTTTAACTGTTTCTAGGTTCTGTAGGTTTCATGTGGTATTTTATGAGAATGTGCTTAAATTGTTCTCTTCAAGTACAGCACAAGAACTGTGGAAGCTTGACCTCTCTTTGTCAGGACTGTGGGGAAGATGGCAGCTGTGACATAGCCACCTTGCACTTTCCTGTTGGGATGGTTCTATAAAATCATGCAGAACTTTAGCAGTCCAGTTTTACTGTTGAAATTTTTATTGTGTTTACATGCTCTTTAATTGAATAATAAACTCAGAAAGGAGCTCTGGGTAAAATATTCTGAACCTTGATAAGCCAAATTTCATCAGAGGATGAAAAAGAATCTTGGGAAACCTGTATTTACAATGATGGCTGAATATCCCATCAATCTCTCTTTTAATGAAGCCATATGAAGGAATAGTGGGTTATTTGTAAACATCTATTTTTTTAAATTCAGCACTTTCTCAATAAAAATAGCAATAAATTCTAATTAAAATGAATGGGGTTAATAACAGGTCCATAAGGAGCTGAGAGATCAAGAGGCTTCTGAATTCACAATTAGAGGCTGACATAAAAGACAACAGGATAATAAACTAAGCAATTATCTTTGATATACCTTATGGTATAATAGCACCACAGGGTGAATCTGCACCTCAGGGAATGGGATTCTCTGTAACTTTGCAACCTTGTTAATCTGATGTATGTAGCAGTCAACATTTAAATACTACTCCAATCAGCAGGAAAATCTACACTACTGTTTTCTGCCTGCCATCATAAACTGGTTGATAAAGATGATGGCCTATCATTATGACCACTGATGGGTTGATTCATTGTAAGTGTCAGCTTTGAGATCAGCTAAGTTAACTGCAGGTCACAGCCAAGAATTCAGTGAGTCTAAAATAAAGCTTATTTAGCTCTATAGTGTACAAGTGGAGTACTACTGATTATCATGAAGGTCAGACATGCACATTTTAACTGGTGGTAATGAGTAGTTTTAAAGATGTTTGAGTCTTTTCTTAATCTTGCCATGTCACAAGGCTTCTATTGTTATGCACCAAAGAATGTGCCTTTAATTGTACCATTTGCCCTATTGTATCTTGATCATAGAGTGGGTTGTGTGATGTTACTGATGATAAACGCCTACCACATGTCCCAATAATTACTAGCCTTCAGTAAATTGCACAGTGAAGTAACACAGAAGTCTGGTAAAACAAAAGGTTCCAAAAAGTTGAAAGCAATATTTAGTTTCACGTACTGTACCAGACTGCACTAAATGCGAGCTGTCTGAAAGCTGGGTATAAAAATAAATAACATTCAATTCTGATTAATAAAAATGACAGTAGAGAGTATTTTAAAAAAATCTTGCCACATTGTCCAAATAACATTCTGTAAATGTTTGTATGGATTTAAAGAGGAATATTGAAAAAGAGTGGAATTTTTTTCATCAATTAAGTTAATATTTAAAATTAATATAAATTAATATTTGTGGTAAATAATCTTTATCATTAAGAATAGTAATTAGGAGTTTGATGTAGGATGCAGTTTTCCAGCAGAGACATTGTAACCAAACACCCTTAGCAAAGGATGTGCAGTCTCACAGTTTCACAAGTAACAGACCTTAGCAATAATTTCCTCTAATATTTCATGAGAGAGACATGTTAAAAATTTGTAAGTCACGATGGCCAAAAATAATGAAACAGTTGTGTAAAATACTACTTATGTGTGAGCATTTCAAGGAAAATGAGATGAAATTTAGTAGTTCTTATAATCTTGGTGTGATTAATTCAACAACACTGTGAACTTGATAAAGAAAAACTATGCAGTAATTTCAGTCATTTCAAATAGTGATTATCTAAAATGTTGTTCGCTGAGCTTTTCTTTTACATGTTACAGAGCTGATACAAAAATCTGGAGATTTAATTTCTAGAACTGAAATGTTCAGTTATGAGGATATGTGTTCTGTAACATATTTGTCAATTGACTTCCAGTAATGTTTAGCAAAACTAAGAGATTTAAAGAACCAGATATTTCAAAATGCAGAGTAATTTTAATGAACCAATGAAATTGCTTTGTTATCAGTAAAGCTGTTCTCAACACTCTTCAGAATTTTACATTTTTTCTAAACTTTCCTTAAATATACGATTCCTAAATTTTAGGAGAGAAGGGTCTACATAGTACTTAGTAGAGTTATCAGGTATTTTCCAGGGTGAATGAGCATCTTCATCAGAGAGAATGTTTTATTAGTGCAGATGATTTATTAGGATGTGGAAGAGTTTTGTTTGCCTCATTCATAAGCAGAATAGTGATATCCATGACCAAAAGTATCTCCCTGGCACAGCAGCAAACATCTAGTGGTCCTGAAGTTCTCTGAGGTTACTGAAGGACAAAAGTTGCACTGTAAGGGTGCAATTAGCAGGAAAAAATACCTTGATATTTTCTCTACACTGGGACCTTGCCCAGGGACTGACAGAATTTTTGATTGAACCTATCAAATCTTTGTTTGACAGAACAGTTCCAAAGGCATATCCTTAAAAAAAAAAAACAAAACAAAACAAAAAAACCAAAAGTATTATTTTGAACAAAGTGCTGTGAAATTTCTTCTTTAAGTGATGTTGTAAAGTGTTGATCCTTTTTTCTTACTTTCATAAACAAAGGCCAGTTTCTTACCTATATAAACACACAGGGGTTTATATGAGTATATACACTGGTCACAGTCTAAAGTAAAGCTAAAAGTCCACTCTTCTTGTCTGCTTATTTAAGATTTAACTTGACTGTAACTGACTAGCAGAGCTGTTTTTACCAATGTCCACTTTTTTTTTTCTTTTTCTTTTTCTTCTTCTTTTTTCTTTTTCTTTTTCTTCTTCTTTTTTCTTCTTCCTTTTCTTTTTCTTTTTCTTTTTCTTTTTCTTTTTCTTTTTCTTTTTCTTTTTCTTTTTCTTTTTCTTTTTCTTCTTTTTCTTCTTCCTTTTCTTTTTCTTTTTCTTTTCTTTTCTTTTTCTTTTTCTTTTTCTTTTCTTTTCTTTTTCCTTTTCTTTTCTTTTTTTTTTTCTTTTTCTTTTTCTTTTCTTTTTCTTTTTCTTTTTTCTTTTTTCTTTCTTTTTTTTTTCTTTTTTTTTTTTCCTTTAAATGTGATTTTCAGTTTCGGGTGGAGTTTCCCAAGTCAGTGTCATTAGGTGTAAGGGTGACATAGGACCTCCACACCAACAGTTGCATTAGTCATTTGGGAGTGGGGAGTGTTTTAGAGTCAACAACACAGGTTGACTGACAGATATATTGTGTTTATTGCAATCCAAAAATTCTTTATCTACAAAAATTAAAACCTGCTAGGTTTCTAAAAAGGAAAAAAACCTCACCATCTTTCAAGGCTATGGTCTTTATTGTAGACTTATTTCTAATCTCCTGAAATAATAGATTCCCAATTCCCCTTCATTCCCAATCAAATAAAACCCAAGTAATATCATCAGTGGCTCCACAGAGGTGATGTGTTTGATCAGACTGTAGTGTGCTATGTTGTATTTTTTGAGTTATTCAGTTTCAAATACCAATGAAGAGCTCCCTTACAAAGTACTGAGCTCCCTTGTCTTTGCATTTTTTCATTTTAAAAGAGTTCCAAAATATTGATGTTGCCACCACAGGGGTTATCTAAATTTTCTGTTATCATTATTCTCAGCATTTTTTTTTCCAGAGAGGAGTCTTGTATTTGCCAAATTTAACTTTTCTTTACCTCCTTATAAGTCTCTTGTAACATCCCAGTCAAACAATAGACAAAAATGCAAACCTAAGTGGAACAAATGAAACTTTTCTGATTTCTTTCACAAGCAAAAATTCTCTTAGATGAAACCATCTGGGTTCATATACCTCTACCTGATATATAAATGTCCTGAAACCAAATAAGAAAAAAGGAAAAAAGAGTTGACTTGTTTTCTGTTAGATTGCGGGTTTTATGCATATCAAAGTCAAATGAATAACAAATTGAGAAGAATTCACTTACGGTTGGAGATGCAGTGATACTCATAACTACATAATTGTGTAAATCTGTCCTTATTTATGTGAACTTCTTGTAAGATTTACTTCAGGGTATAACCTGTGAAGTGTTAATGATCTTACACTTGCAGTCCTGACTGTCATATCAAATTACAGTACTACTGGGTTTATTTTTCAAGTAGTTGCAACATGGATTAAACTTCTGTTAGATCTGCTACTAAGCAGTTCATTCAATGGGTTAGAATTGTTGCTGATTATTAAAATTAATAATATGTGATCAATTGCTAAAGTATATGATGCTGCTGCCAATATGTAATTTGATGCTTTTTAATAGTATTATGGGAAAAAATCTTTTTGCTTATTAAGTTACACTGTACTTCAAGGAATTTTACCTTATCCCTTAATTTAAAAAAAAACAAACCTGGATCTAAAATCTATAATAAACTTAACAACCTATCAGCTGTTTATCTACTTCAGGAATGAACCATTATGTCAATTTTTCAGATCATTTTGCTTATAAAAATGCCTCAAATAGATGTGTGAAGCAATGCAAATAACAACAGATTTGTAATCAAGTTTATTAAAGTTTATGATTCTGAATCGCTTCTCATAGACTATTCCTGTTCAATGATTATGATAAGGCTGTTCCTAATCTAATGCAGTGAGAGAAATATCAACCCGCTTTCACAACATGCTTAATAGTAGAGTTAGAAAATTATTAAGTGAGTAATTTAGTACTCTGGTTAAGAAGAGATTCCTGATTTTTGTTTGTTAGCATTTTCTGCATGATTGTGGAGCAGGAAAAGTTTCCACTAAAAAAACATTCTTCGGGACAGGAATGGCAAGCTTACCAAGTGAAATGCTTTTTTGATACTTACATTTTTTTCAAGGGAGTAGATATCTTCTCAGGTTTTTTTGTAAGCAGTCTTCTGCAGAAATCACATGATGAAGGCATAAGAGCCAAGATATTGAGAGACTATTTGTTTTTCTATGACTTCATGGAATGCTTTTCCTTGCTGCTCTCCACAAGTGATCCCAAACCAGAGTTCTCTGATTTTGTAAGAGGCGTTTTAGAGGAGGAAGGCACAGAACAGTCTTCTCCTGCTGTATCCCCCCTTTTTAAAAAATTTTTCAGATTTCTCACTGGAAAAATCCATGTGGTTTATAACATTGCTAGAAAGAGCTTTCACCACTTTGTAGCTTTTTTTGAGAAAGGGTAATTAGAAATTATTTGTAAGATTACCAAGAAATGCGTAATTTTAATAATAAAGAAAATCATATTTTTTAAGGGAAATCATCCTAAAGAATGGCCTCATATCCTTTGTAGGTACACTTTATTGCTTCCTCAGTCCTTAGGTAGTTCATAGCTGTCCAACTCAGTCTTTTCACTCTCTGGAGGGTTGTACAGCTCATCTCTGAACCAGAGCAGTTCCAGTTTAGTGAGTAAATATTATGAAGCTCTTTTTGTATAGCATTTCTTATTTTTTTGCATGGAAAAGGAGCAACAGCTCAAGTCTGCATAACTGTTATCTCAGAGAAACAAGATCTCCAGTAGCCTCCTCCTTTACTGCAGTACTTGATGTTAAGAACTGTCCTGAAGGTCAAAATGAGTGTGTAAGGGAGTTCAGTGACCCCTATACAGAAGTATTTTAATGATCTTTATATATTTATTATGAAAATTTATCTCCATTTTTATGTACTATTATTTATTTTTGGGCCATACAGAAGCTCAGGATGTATAGGCATCCCATTTTCTAGGAAGGCCGAAAGAACAAATAACAAAGATTTATTCTTCTTTGCCTCAGGTGGTACTATCTATATGCTCTTGTAGGCAACTACATGGAATTTATTCCCACCAAGGACCCATGTGTGTATATATGTACATACCGATTGGCAGCTGACCTTTGGATAAGAACTTTTGTGAAACTTGGATGCCGGTGGGAGGGGAGTTTCTGGTTCTCTGTGTGTGTGGGCACTCGTATTGCCCCAAGTGACCACAGACAAGGCAAGCAACGATTAGTGATGATAGGAAACTCTTCCTTGAACCTAGTGGTATGTATTTATTAATCACCATTTCAGTTTCCATTCAAAGAGAATTGAAAACAGTGGAAATCTGTCTTTTTACAGTGTACAGGTTTTTTTAACCTAATAGCGTATGGCCATTTTATAGATGATAACCAAATGCCTCTGGGCATGCTGCTCAGATAGCTTTTGCAGGACAGCTTTAAAAAGAAATGGCTATGAAATTATGTGTAAGAGGTGTCTAACCCTTTGACTGTTACAATATAGGCAGGAGGTACCATAAAGCTGTGAGATTTTATTAAGGATAGCAGAAAGTGTATTCCATGAGGATACTATCCTGTTGAATACAAAGGATCTGTTTAGATGTTTGATGATGCAGGTATAGAAATCAGATTTACATAGAAATACGTGTCTAGAGAGAGTGTCCCTGAAGTAGAAAGCTTGCTTGTTATACAGATTTCTGGGGACATCTAGATGAGAAAGAAACAGACAGTCACAGTCTAATACATACGATCGTGGTGGTGGCTGTTGGGCCTTCAACTGCAACCCACACAACTTGTATCCAAACAATACTACTACTGTAATTTCCATAGGAATCCTGGAAGAAGAGAGTTTTTCCTTTGTGTTCCTGTAGAAGTGTATCTTCAGCACATTTCTCTTCCTCATACCTATGTGTGAGTGTAAGACACAGGTAGTGCTGCCTTAGAAACAGTGTGCAGAATCTGCCAGGTTTCATTGCACAGCATTTTAAAATCTTTTGAGGTCTTCCAATGGTATGATGACACGTATTACTATTTAAAAGTATATGTATTCTTTACCCTTCACTTCTTACCATGTTATAAGTCATTATTTTAATATATTTTGTTAAATGTGGTGAGATCTAAGCCTATGATGTTAAAAATATTTTAACTGCTCTTTGTGCTTAAGGCAATTCTAGCAAGCTATGAGATCTTTACAGGCATTGACAACTTGTACTGTGTCTGTGGAGAAATGATTTAGAATAAAGAAAATATATTTTTAATACACCATAATAAACAAAGATTTTCACTGTGAATTAATAGAATTAATATTTAATAAAATCCCTGCTTTATTTTGTTTATGCAGCTTCTGTCTCTGTCAGTTTTGTCCATTGCTCAGTGCTATTGCCAGTCAGAGAGCATAAAAGTGATTTTTTCTTAGAAACCCTGCAAGTGATCAAAGTGCACATCTTTTACAAACCTCTCAAAATTCATAATACTGGTGGAAAGATGTGGCACATGTTTTTTTTTTTAAGCCAATTTTAATTTTAATGTTTTATCAGTCCTTTTGAGGCACTGTACAAAATGATACAGGGCGTCTGACATCAAAATCAGCAATACAGATTGCTCTTAAAAATACAGAATGTGTTGCCTCTGTCTGGGAACTAGTTATGTCTCACATATAACAGAAGACACCTTTTGTTCTTTAGTTAATTAGCTCATTATAGTGTAGGTACATAATTCTTCCTAAAGAAGCAAACTCATTTGAACAGGAATCACAGAAAAGTTATGGATGATAAATTCAGACAGTGCAAAAATGTTAAAGATGTTGACTTTCCATGAAAAATGCATGTGGTAGCATGAAAGAATTTAAGCTTGTGGAACCAATGCTTCTGAAATGTTTTAATTCCTATCAGCAGAAAGACTTTCTATTGTTTGTAAATAAAAAGGAAATATTTCACTGTGGCACTTCCATCTGTTACCTTAACAATAAGTGAAGTCATGCAGTTAATCACAGCATTTTCTAAAAAAGGATTTCAACTTGAAGCTCTGCTCTTATATCCCCATGCAGTTATAAAACACTTACTCACCAAGAACAACCGATTCTGACTGTTAGTGTTGTGTTTTAATTCCAGTATGGGCTAGTTCAGAACTCAAAGACATGGGTTTCCTACTGAGCACTGAGATCTGCTGCCAGGAATGGCTGTGGTCCAAGGAAATGTGCTACCTTTTCAAGATAAGTGTTCTCGGGTGAAAGAATGGCTTGACTGCAAAATCTGTTTGCTCGCAACTTATTTAGCGAAATGTAATCTTCCAAGTATTTAATTTAAGCGTGCTATCAAGCATCAGAATAATGGGGAAAGGGAAACCTTGAAGCTAGCTTGATGGCTCAGAACTCTAATCCTTTCTAGCACTTGTGGTTTGCTCTTCTGAGGGCTGCGATTCACATCAGCATGTGGCTCTGAGAGATGGGAATCAGGTTAACAGGGCCAGCACTGCGAGCCAGATTTCATCTTAGCCTGCTAAATAAAAGCTAATTTACAAGTTTCAAGTTAAGTTCCTTTTTTAAAAATGATTTTTCTTTTTTTGTTGTTATTTTTTTTATTTGTTTGGTTTTTGTTTGTTTGTTTGTTTGTTTTGGTTCTTTGTTTTAATTTGGTTTGATTTTTTTTAAGGTCATTGTACTTGTGCAGCTCACTGTGGACTAGACAATAGGCTGTTTTGGAAACCTAGAGTCTGTGGGGATTTTTTGCTTGTGGGTTTACTCCGTCACCAGGTCTAAGCAGTCCTAGTGGGGTTGTAGAGTCAGTAAAATGTTACATTCATTATAGAGCATTCCTGAGGAAAGCTGAATGAAAATTTTCAAAGGCAAACAGCAATTTAAAGAATGTCAATGACACTTCATACTGTCTCGCAGAGTGGGATCTGCTACAGTGAAAACATTCCCTGTCTACCTGGAACTCAGTGAGAGAAGAATTGTTTCCTTTAATAAAGAAAGTAGTTACATGAAAATTGTGTAATCTTTACCTTGTGACCAGCAACCATAGATCTGGGGAAGGAGATGTGTTTTAAAATACACAGGATTCACTACTCTGCAATTACCTTATGTCTGAAACACCCACTTTTCACAAAGAAATGTGGTGTACCTGAAGCAGGGCAAAATATTTCAGCAAACAGAAAGCATGCAAAGGTTTTTTTCACTCCGGAGTCTGAGACTCCCTCCCATCCCAACCCTAAAAGGGAAGCCCCCTCTGCTGGCTCCTGCTGTATATGGCTCTATGCCTTTAAACTGCGGCACCTACACAATCCCGCTTAGATTGCTCTGTTTTAGGTTCCTGATGTTCATATTTGATCTGCTGGGATCAGTTTGCTGCTCAGAGAAGTATCCATGACAGCTGTTTGCACAAAAGCTCTCTTGCATTCTTATGGTTTAAGGTGACAGTGCTGCTGGTAAACCAGGATCACAAGGTTGATGAATTATCTTTAAATAAGGATTGGGATTCTGTGTGAGCACTTGGAACCACTTACTCCCTTACAGAAAGTTTTATTTTGTTGATATGTAAAACATGTAACCTTGAGTAGGAGTACAGGGAGGTTTTTGGAAACTTATCTAAACATTAAGATAAAACAAAGGAGTAAGGAAAAATACAGATTCAACAAGTCAGATTCTGAGTGTATTAATTCACTGGTTTCTGAGAGTGAATGAGTTAATTTCTACATTGCACCAGTTCATATGCAGTTGTTTCTCTGTGTTACTGAAAGTACAACATGACTACCCCATATGTTTCTACCTGGTTCTACTATCAGTATATTATTCTTTTCATACTTTCTTCCCTGATTTTTTAAAATAAAAAATTAAATACAAATCCAGTGATTTTCATATGTATTCCATATGAACTGCTGCATATCAAAGGAGACCAAGGGTATATGCTGGAACATATCATAGGAGCAAGTACATTTCAGTCTAAAATAAAAAATGGACAGGACAGGATAATACAAAGGCTGTTCTATTCCTTTTTAGTTCTTTTTAGTGGCAATGACCTTCTCTTGGCTTATCCTTCTCAAACAGAGCTGAATTATATAACTCCACATGGTGGCATATATTTTCAAATTGCGTCCTAAATGAAGAATAAAAGGGCTTGATCCAGGACAGCACTGGAGCACAGGCCTAAGAACTGAATGTGAGTGCATGCCAGTGTGCTCTGACAGATTGAGCTCCTGAGCATTAGAATTTGCTCAACCCAGTTTCCAAAGAGATTTCATCTGTGCAAGATGGCTTTGCTAAATATCATAAAGTACATTTTTAAATAATAGGACTTTTTTCAAGTTTTTCCTGTCATTGAGAGAATCTATCAAACAGATGTGCTGTGGCAGACTGGGAACCTAAGCTTGTTTTGCTCTTTTTTAGGTATTAATTTGGAGTATGAAGTGAAAGAGGGGGGGTCTCCCAGGCCACTGGCTCTGTGGCAGCCCTAGAAGTGCTACTATGGTGTCTGGGCTGAGGGACACACTGGGCTCTATCAGAGCCTCCTTGCCCACACCCCTGCCTTCCCATGGTGGAAATCACAGCCAGAAGGGAGGGAAAGAAAACCTGCATCTGCAGTTAATTCAGAGTACACAGCTGAACCATGGAGGTTGAATCTATTGGCATACACACCTTTCTTCCTTCCTTGTGGAGTGTTCAGTACCTAAATTTTAGTCTTAGAGTAGCAGAAGATGTTATGATGAAGTAAAGTAAAGCAAAGAGTGGACTATAGTGTTTAATGTTGATACAAATATTACTTTAATATCAAGAAATTATATTCAGTTGTAAAATATTATCTTTCCTAAAATGATGTAAGTTATCCCTAGACAAAAAGTGGAGATATGCTCAAACATATTTAATACCATAGCTGTGAACATATGGGAGAAAAAGCTTAAGCCAATTATGTTACAAGAGTAAGACACTTTGCATTTCACAATTTTAGTTAATACTGGAATGTAGCTTGATCTGAAATGGAGTATTCATGTTAATGCAGGATTTTATAATACATATTTGGCATAAACATTCTAAAGTTGAATTTAATTTACAGAAGTCACTAGTTTGACATGGAGCTGGGCAGAATTTTTTTTTTTTAAGTTTCTCCTTAATGCATCATTTTACAACAAGCTTTATTATTTTGTTGTGTGTGAGAATTTTGAGAATCACTGTCTTTGATTATAGGATGCCTTTACATCCCTAAAACCTTGTAAGGAAAGTAATGGAGTTTGTTTGTATGAAGAAAGTCATAAGAATAGCAACATTCAGAGGGAAGAGAGAAATATTTATAAGATGACACAGTGAGGAAGACAGACAAGGCCTGCAAAGGAGAGGTTTCTTTCCTCAAATATGACAGAAATGGCTTAGAGTGCAGACATATTTAAGAATTAAAGCTGTTTACTGAAAGGCACTTAAAGCTCTTTTCTTGCTCTTGCAATCCACTTCACATTATACGATTTTGTACTACAAGTCCAGGACACTGCTAGCACCGGAGTTTTCAGCATCAAACTGTTGGAGAGTTATTGTTTTTAATTTTATCTGACAGCCAGGTACTTCTCTGACATGATCGTACAGAACTGACCAGAATGCTGAACCAGGGAAATTTCAGCAATAAGTTCAGCACCCTGATTTTTGTGTGAGTCCTGTGCTTTTCTTCAGCAAGTGGTGGAAGTGGGAGAAAGATCAAAAATCAAGTCATGCTGAGTGAATGAATGCTGGAGCAGCCACATGAGTGTTAGTACTTCAGCAATTCTTTCTTCAGGCCCAAGAGGAGGAGGATTCATGTGAAACACTGAGACACTTCATTTTTGCACAATAAATACGGGCCATGATAAAGAACGTATGTAAAGCCTAACAGAGCTTGAGGCTGTGATATACCTGATGGTGCTCGGTCTGGGACTCAGCTTTGTGGAGCCACATAAGAGCAGGACTTGTTGCCCACTACTGTGCCTTACACCATAGATCTGGTGTCCAGGACTTTGCAGCACTTCTGAAAAAAATCATTGTTCTCGTGAACAAGTCAGTGAGCTTAAGGCAGGGAGTTTATTGCTTCACTGAGGTTCAAAAAATGCATTGGTGCTAGAGCAAGAAATCCAATGTCCTGGTTTCCATTCTTCTATTCATCCCACAAGATTTTGCTGTCTTGCAGCACTTCATAAAGGTAAAACTGACTAGTTTCTAATTATATCTTTCCTTCAATTGTGTTAGTTAAAAATAACTTAGATAATTTTTTCTATAAATTAACTTCTAAAAAGTGAGACTTTCTGAAAGGCTAGCAAGTAAGTTCTGCAAAATACTTGTATATTTTTTTAGTAATTAATACCATTGTGAAAATAGTAATTTGTCTTAGATATACTGAATTAGCAGGTACTTCATATTTCTGTGTATTGTTTTTTTTGTATAGTCCACATTACAATTCTCATGATCTCTGCTTTATCTTGTCATAGGCATGGGTGTATTGTGAGCTCCACACATGCTTATCTCGAAACCTAAACAGCTCATGCCACTGTTCCTTCTTTGTCTGTTATACAAAGGAAATAAACATCCTTTTGTTACCTTTGTTTTTGTATGTGGAAAGTGCAACAAGATAGAATTGCAAGTGTCTGGTTTCTTGGGTTCCTGTTTCAGTGAATATGCTGTATTACAGAGTTATAGTAGCTTTACAGTGAAAAGAGATGGTTGTTTTTCCCACTAAAATTCCAGTGTTCCAATTAAGCCTTTGGTGCTCAGATAAGAGGGAAGTGTGGTTCTGTGTTAATGAGCTAGATTTTAAAAGGCATACCACTGTATCTACCCTAAATGCTGTGGTGGCCAGGTTGAACCCTAATATAGTTGGTAGACTGATACCATAGGAAAATATTTCAGCATTTTATTTTTTATTTATTCATTTATATTTATTTATTTTATTTTAATCTTATTCCTCTAACAGAAAGCTAGCATCTCCTGCAGAGATAATGATTAGTAATATTGCACCAGAATATGGCCTTTTTCTAGATCAAAACACCTAGATCATTTCAATTTAGCAGTGCAGATTTCAGGACATTTTATTCTCCAGCTGCACCTTCTGATGCCAAAGTATGTCCCAATACCCTGTGCAAATTTGACAAGTGGAAGCCACCAGAAGGATGAAATTGCATTCAAAAGAGCTTAAAAACTTCATACAAGGACCTTGTTAACACTATTTCTACACCTTAAGATCTAAAATCATGTGTTTTGATGGAATATAAACTTATGGTAATCATTTGTAGAGACATAAGTGTGTAGCCTTACTTAAAAAGAGGAGCAGTGCTTTGCAAAATCCCTCAAGAGAGCCTGAGCTGCTTCATAGTAATGAAGAAATGTCAGTGGAAGTTGATGGTGCGTGTGTGCATGTGTATGCATGTTGTAGGGAAGGGGAGAAAGGAAGGAGGCAGTCTCCAGAATTTTTACATTTCAAATGTCTTTTGGAAATCACTTGTGTACTCTAACACAGGGTCCCAAACTCTTTCTGTGCTATTAAAAACAGTCTGCATACAAATCAGTCTGCTGTAAAAAATTGCTTTGACAATAGCAGTTTTAAGTGGTTGATGGCTTCAAATATGCAGTATCTCCCTTGGCTCTTGATCCAGCGTGAAAGGGAGGATGTTTATCTGTTATATATGCATTTGTGTGATGGTAAAATAGAGCATATCCTTCTGTGTCGTTTCTCCTACATTTTAGTCTCTGTGTCTTAGACTTTTTGAGGATGATAAAAGTATTGTTTGGCTTATACAGTATCACTATCCATTACAAATTTAAATAAAGAAACTTTTTTTTTAAAAATAATACAGAAAGAGTCTGTGATAATAACCGTATGCAATTAGAATTTAATTTTGAGGAGTGAAAGCTCTAAACCCCTCACAATTGGATTGATTTTCCAGATCTTTATTCTGATATTTCTTGTTGTTCCACAGAGTGCTGTTTGCCTCACAGTGTGAAGCATGCTACCATACCATGTTGTTTTACCAGGCACTGAGCAGTTACTTGCATCAGAGCAGCTGCCGAGAGTCACATCTGAGTGATGCTGCCTAAAAGTGCAGCATAATGTGGCTGCTGCTTCTGTCCTTTCCCTCCCTTTCTGTTCTCTAGGTGCCTGCTTTCCAAAAGCAAGTTGAAGTCATCATCATAGCTTTTGCTGTTGTTGATGTGCCTTCTAGAAAGTTACCTGAAACTTGAGGACTTGGATGGGTGTCTGTATTACTTTATGATTCTTAAGTTCCTGGTTTTGTCTTTGTGTTCTTCTTATTCCAAACTGAAAAATTTTGAATAGGTTTTGCACCAGAGACCTTTAAGACATCATTTTACCCCTCTTTATTACAACATGGCAGCCAAGCATGTCAAGTGTTATAAAAGCATACTTGGTGGAAAGGGGAGCTATAAAGTTGAAAGTAGTAATATATTGGTAGTTGTTTTCAAAATTTTAGGAGGATGAAGTTTTAAGTTCTTAATCTTGTCCTGTGGCTGCTCACATAGATCCTGGTACACTGAAACTATTAATTTTATGCAATAAATGGGCTCTTTCCTAGTGAAATTTGTTAGTTCTCATCCTCCTATTTTCTCATTTAGAGATGTGTTAACAAAAGGCAACATGAAAAGATCACTGGACGTGGAAAGAACTTTGAACAATTGTGTTGCAAGCACACTGCAGACTTCAAAGCGACCCTAAGAAAAACTGTAAATAAGGACTAAGGCATAAAAATATACCAGCACCTGGGAATACTCAGCACACTGCACACAAGAACAGAATCCAAGCCCTGGCAAAGAGCCAGCTGCCAGGAATAAATCTGGAAGGACTTAATACATGCTGAAGAACTGATCCACTTGGAAACAAACTAGGTGAGTGTACTTACCTTCTTGTCACATACTGTAGTCATTTACTACTTTGAATATAAAATAGATGTCATCATGTAATAGACTGCAGCCTAGTATTCTAGGTGCACATTTGGAGTTTATAGGTAATGCTGGCACCTATCAAAAAATAATTTTTCTTTTGTTGGTAATTATTAATGGCCAGGTGGGTAGAGACATTCAGGCCTAAGAATGAAACGCAGAGCAGTTTCAGAAAGTAGAGATACTGTACTGGAGGCTGGGAGAGGTAATAGGGTGAACGTTAATACATCTGAGTAATAAAATAACATATCAAAAGTCCTGGATGAGTCATTTGTGCAAGTTGCCATAGTTATACAACAAAACATGAAGTTTCTGTTTATATATGAGCAAATTAACTGTTTCCTGCTCTACTGTAACAATAGTGAGTTTTGCAGGTTGGCTTAAAATACATTTTAGACATTAAATCTTACATAAAGAACTGACAGATAAAATGTTCTTATTTGAAATTGAAACTACTGTTTCATGTCAGAAAACAGACAATATGTATATTTTAGAATCTGAAGTGAGGAAAAAAAACTAGAGATTTTCAGCATCATAACTGAGCAGTAAAGCCTTGAGATATAAAAGATTTCCCTGTCAAAGACATCTGTAGAAAGTAATTATTAAGTACAAAATGAAATGTTAGATTTCTCTTAGGCTTGCTCAATATCCCAGTTTCTCTTTCCCTTCAGTATATATTTCTCTATTGTTGCAGGTTTCACTGGGGAAAAAACAGCTTCAAATTTATCCCTGAGCTAAAACCCTGCCAAAATGTTTGACAAAATATTAGGTATCTTGAAAACTGGGTTAAATATAAACTCTCTTGTTACTGTTGTATATTCTCTATGCATTGCATGTGCAGTTACTGTTCAGATACAATAAGAAGATAGTATTACCCAAATATATATCTTTTACAGCTCAGAGCCTTTTGAGGAGCAGCACAGGCACTGCCTATGTGTAAGTGTAGACTTCTGCAGATTTTTCCTTTGTACTGTGTATTTTTTGCCTCTTAAAATTCTATCCCTACTTTTCCTCTTTTCTTTCTCTCATCTTCCTCCATTCACAACACCCATTCCAGTGTTTTAATTTTTGGCCTATGTATGTAGTTATTGAAAACAGTGCAAATACGATGATCAGTGAAATCCTTTTACTTCTGCAAACTGTGCTAAGGACAGAGACCGTTGTACTAATAAAAAAGGACCAGTGGTATTTATATATGATTGCTATCTTACAAAGTCTTTTACGAGAGAAGGACATAGCTCATTTATTACAGACAGTTCTCTTTGAACCATGCCGATTTTTGCTTGTTAACCCTTTCTGTCAGGAGAGCTGTTCAGTCAAAGTCAAGAGATGACCTTCCAATATGTGCTTCTGTGGCAGGCTAATAATTTCCTATGTGGAATGGTAGCTTTCTTCTGACTGATCAGCATATAGATTAATACCTATTGAACAATGCATTAAAAATGACATAGGCCTGACAATTAATTCACGGGTAGGATCTAACATTCTGCTCTTGAAAAATCAGGCAGCCCTCTTCAGCATATTTGTTGGGCATAACAGCAGGTTTAGAGGGGAGTGGGCAGTATATCAGAGTGGAGTGGTGAGACATGAGCCTCACTTTTTGTCTCTAATGCACCCTTCTGTCTACAGCATGTGCTGTAAACTTTGGTTTTCTCTAAGCCACTGTGGTCATATGTTGATATTTGCTGTATAGTCCTACATCTACCTGTTGACCCAGGGATAGTGAGGAATAATACATTATTTTTATAACTGCCATTTGCTGTATTTACAATATTCTAAATATCTCCTGATATGTAATTTTTGGAGTATAAATTCTGTACAACAACATTATCTCACCATGAAAGATCAAGACAGAAGAAAACAAAAATAAGAATAGGATCAGTACTGGTTGTTCATAAGTTTTATTTGATCTGTTGACAAAATATTTAATGCAAAATGAAAGTTCAAGGTTGAAATTTAAGTTGATTTAGAACTTCAGCTTAAAAGAGTGGACAAAATCTAAATATTAATCAAATGCTTTGCTGTGACATTTTTCAAATAACATCACAAAGTTGATAATATTTGTGCATTAAAGGTCTTCAAAATAAAGTAATGAACATAAAGCTGAAGGTGAAAGCTATAGGTTTCCTAGTGCAGGTTAAGTTAAAGAGAAATCTAAATACTTTAACATATATATATGTACCTCAAGTGTTGTTTGTGTTTTTTTCCTTTGAACAGGCCCAAATGAACTCTTATTTTTGATGTCAGGGCATAAAACTAATTTATTATTTGCACAATTTGTCTTATAATAGAAATGTACATTTTAATCTATGTTATTAGGGTTAAGGAGCCAGAACATCTAGACAAAACACTTGGTGTCTTATATCTGTATATGTTATATGTGCAATAGTTTGGTAATGGTAGACAGAGAGACAGTCCAAAAAATATTAAAAATAAAAATAAATCTACTGATGTGAAGAAGAAACAATAAAAAGGCAGGGACATGTTAGGCTCCCCCTGCTAGCCTGTAGTGCCTCAATCTTAACCTTAGAAGACAATATCAGGTTGTGCAAATTATTTTGCTTTCTCTGACATTGTTAAGGTTACACTGGGAGACCTAAAAGTGTGCTGGTGAGGACTATTAGGCATTATGTTCCCTGCTATCTTAAGTTGCATGAATACCCCAGACCATAGCTTTCATTATCAATTTCCTTAACCCCTTCATACTGCCTGTTAATTTTTTTACCGTGCTTTGTTGGAAAGCTGTCACAGTCAATCCAGTTGTATATGGCATTACTCTTCCTGCTAGCTACTTAAGTGCATTAGAACAGCAAATACACTGAGGTGTCCAAAGTTAGTATCCACTCTTCACAGAAAATAATATAAATGACCCTAAGGCTTCTTGCCAGTAGTAGAAAAATTATGTTTTTCTGGAACCATCTATGCTCCAAAGAGGGATTTGTGCTGCTCACCACATCTGTGTTGGCCCCAGTTAGTTTCCACAAAGATGCACAGTTTGGCAAGAAAATTCTTTTTTACTCAGTGAAACCTTCCCTCAGCATGATAGGTGCAGGCAAATTCATAAAAGATTCCACTTTTGTGGTGGAATAACAGATGTGCAGAAGGCTCCTTCAGATGTGGAACAATTAGAGACATGAACAGGCTTACAGTTTCTGCCCACATAGTTTCTACTGTGAAGACATTCCCAAACCATCTTTGTCTTCAAAGAGTCTTTGGAACATTCCCCAGCCTGCTCCCCAAATCTGTCCAACTTTCACCTTACCTTTAGACACATCCTTGCAATCTCACATACTATACAGATGGCATTATTGGTGTGGCAATCTGAAATTCCCACTCTTAAACCATCTACACCTGCCCTGGTTCACTGATCATTTCCCATGAGAAAGTAAGGGGAAACTGCACTTCTAACTCTGGTTATAAGCATCAGCACCTTTGACTCTTCAGGCAAGCAAAACTGGGGTGGGTTGTAAGTTGGGCAAAGATTTATTGGTGAACAATAAATTCACTGAGCAATGCAGTTTGGGGTTATCTAGACATCCATGGATCTCAGTGGTGCTGGCCCAATTCAGAAGTGGGCAAAAAGAGAGAGGCAGCCTTGAGAGCCTTGGGTTCCATTCCTTGCTCTGCCTAAGGGTATCTGAAATCACAGCTCCCATGTCCCCAGAGAACACCTTAACTGCTAGTCAGGCTTAAAGAGTCATTCACACCCTCTTGCTCAATTAATATTTAAATACGCTGTGGCAAGTGCCACTGCTCCCACAGGAGGGATTTTGGGAGTTCCACACTTGAACACCTAATAGTGTGGTGGTTAGGCTTCTCTCCTGAGTGGCACAAGACCCCAGCCCAAACCCACCCTCTGTCTGAATTCAGGTGGATGCTGGAATCAAGCTCTCTCTGGGGGAAGCTGTTCCAGTTTGCCTGAGGAACCTAAATATTCATGGAGTAAAGCAGGGAAAGAAGGGCTTTTAGGCTTGTGGATGAGATGCATTGCAGAAGAGGATCACTGGGGTTCCAGACTCTGCCACAGTGAATACAAAGCAGATCAGAGGGGCTGGCTTGGCCCTGGCCACATGGCTTCCCCCAGAGCTTTGCTAGGACATGCTTGTCAGTACACTCTCCTAGAAGGTGAGAACTTGGGCTCATAGCTCTTAGTTGGAAAAGAGGTCTTTCACATATTGGGTGAATTTCTCACCAACAGTTATATTAATTCAAGTACTTGTTTTCTGGAATGGTGGTGAATTTATCCCTTCCTTTGCCTTGGCTTTTGTGGGTGTGCCCAAAGTACTGAGTTTTGAAGATAATATTTTGAACTGATAGAAGTGAGAATGTGATCTTTTTTCCTTTTCTTGCAAAGACTATTCTGCTGAACTGAACATTTTTTTCTTCAGTTCTTGGATGTTGATAATTTACAAAACACTTGTTTGTGTGTAGACAGTACCGAAGTGCATTCAGGCCTTTTAAAGCACTGACCCTTGTGTGAGCACCAGTTTTACTGCAGGAATTGCCACAGGGATGAAATTTGTGCCTATGTGATGAACCAAAGAGAACTGCAACTGAAGAGACTGTCTCCAGTGATGGGTCCATATGTTGTTGACAGGTATGTTAATGAGGTGAAAGGCCCTTCACCAGTTCCCTTTCTCCTTCACATTCTCTCATTCTCTAAGAAATGTCATGTCAGAATCAGTAGCAATGTGGCTCAGACAGAGCAAACGGATGACTTCTCGTTTTGCTTCATAGGCAACATTTTGTCCTAAATAGGCAGGCCAGATCCAAGGTTAGGAAGATACACTCAGTAATAAGTTCTCTTTGCTGTGCATCAAAATCCTCAGACAAGCCTCACTTCTGTTCTGCTGTGTTACCTAAATACTTATTTTGAGACCCAAGTATTGCTTATAGCATATCTTACATAAGCAAGTACACAAATTTGAATAAAAAGACAAAAAATTTTCAGTTTCTATAAAATTGAAATCCAGAAATAAAAATGTACCATTGTTACAGCATGTTTCATGAGAATACAGTCAGAGGAAGATGCCCACAGCAAGAGTAACAGATCTGGGCCAGAATCTCATCATTTATGAATACTATGTATAGTCTTTAAACTGTTACCTGGGTCATGCTATAGCATTGATTTATTTAAACAGAACTTCCATTGAAATCAATGTGCTGCTGTGCCTAAAAAATGGATAGAATATAAGCAAAGCTAAGTGTGTGTCTTGCTCTGAATAACATCGCTCATTTTCTGCTGTAAGATGTATCCTTAAATCCTCTCTTTGTTTAAATTTAGAAGGCCATGAAGGAAAGTCCTAATTTTCTCTCCACAATTTTTAGTTCATTCAGTGTAGTAGGAATAAATAGCTTTGTGCAGCATCTGAAAGTTGAATGCTTTTCATATTTTTCTGCCATTTACTGGACCTCTACAGTTATTGCACGTTCACAGTTGCATGACAGTTCCTACCAACATAATGAGACCCATGGTTGGACTGAGACATTATTAGAGATCTCTCTGAACTGGTCAGACAGCATATTATTATAAAATAAGAAAAAAAGTGTGCCGTTTTTAACATGGTCAGTAAATAAAAGACAGTGCTCTCTGGCTGCTGCTGATGTGAAAGACTAGAAATATTTCAGTCCATTGTGATTTATAATCGGCAAATATGTATGAATAATACAGATGAGATGAACTCCCTCAGCAGTTCAAGTGCTTTCAAACACACTGATTCTCACCTGATGACCTTTAGTTTAAAGGTGAACTGCAAAGGATTTGTTAAAAAAATTTAGACTTGTGCCTTCTTTTGCTTCATTCTGGTGTATAAAACAAGTGAAATGGCTCGCATTTTATATGGCTCTACTACTTTTTTTTTTGTTTTTTAGTGAAAATTAAAAATTAGGGGTAACTTTAATTTTGTTGGGCACTCTTTCAGAGCTTGGTGCTTACCAACTCAGAATTAAAGGTTTTGATTTTGTTCAAAACATTGAAATTAAATGAATAAAAATCAAAATGAACAATAAAATAGGCAACCAAAAAGTTTCTGAAGTTTGGGCTGTTCTCACAGTATTAATTATGAATTATCACTGAATAATCACGAGTAGTAGCCTACTTTTGCTGTGTATTTTTACAAGGGCATGCACATTGAGTGGACTGCTGCCCTCATTCATAACACTATGGAAATTAATAATAATAATAATAATAATATAATAAAGAAGTAAAAGATCTAGAAAGAGGAGAAAAATATTTCAAGATTTAGACTGATCCTTAGAGATGGAAGACTTCTCTGAAAGAACAGTCAACTAGCCATAGTAAAGGCTCAAAAAGGAAGGCAGATATCTAGTATTTTTTCAGCAGTGGATACAAGGGGAGCTGGGGGCTTCATGGCATCCTCATTCTCACACCAAGAGGAGCATTAGTCCTAATTACCTGTAAATGAGTCTCTGATAATTTGGATGTAACAGTACAATGATTATTTTTCTATTAAAATTATAAGAATACAGTAACTCTTTTTTCAACACCACTAAACCTATTTTTTTTACACATGGTTTTAGAATTACAGCAAAAACTGTTGCAGATTAAACCTGCCAGTTACATATGCTATCATACAGAACCAAAAATGTAGCTTAAAAAAGAACCTGTATTTGAAAATGCAGGATATTAGTTTTCCCCTTATAGATTTGATTCAAATTTCCATGTCTTTCCATAGATGATCAGTAGTTAATAATAATTAGTCCTTTTTCTTAAAACTTATTAAATAGATTTGACAATGATTTCACTGAATCTTTGCTTGGCATTTTAGTCAGTTGTCTCCTAGGCATGAAAGTCAGGACTGTTAAATGCTGATATGGTATCATGGGATTCATGATCAGAATTTTTGCTGCAGTGGAGCTCCTCATCCAGAACTGACATTACGCCCCACTCAGCAGTGTCAGGATCAGCTGCAGTATCATTATCTGTAACAACAGCAAAAGCAGTGTCTCCTGGACATAAAAGTTTTCCCATTTACTTCTATGGATGTTTCTGATTACTGTTGCTTGCATAATTGTTTATTCCTTAATATTAATATTAAACAAGAATAATATATTTTTATATGGGGTTCAAAACCGTTGAATTCAGTTTTCATTTATCACTCAGATTGCCCAAGTGGTCTTCAATAAGTCACTTAATTCCTTTCTGTCCTATTTCTACTAAACCCCCCTAGAAATTAGTGTATTTCCACACCAGACAGTAGTGGGTAGCAGACAATTTCTAAACTGATGGTGAATCGCTTAGACACTACATTATAGGTGGTAGTATTTGTTTAGCAAATCCTGTTTAGTAAATCCAGTATATATATACATATGTATAAATATATATATATATTTGCAGTATAGAATTGCACTATTACTAAAGTAATAGTGTCCATATCTTGCTGTAACTCAGTGTCTGCTTAATGGTGGTTACATCATTTGTATGTATTTTCTTGAGAAAGATCTAGTGGTGGTGGTCTAAACAGGCTAAAGTATATCAGATCATTAGGGCATGGGTGCTGTCAAGGTTTATTTTCTTGTTTATTTTGCTCACTATTTGGAAAAAATGTTGTAAAGTATTCATTTGGACAGATATCAACATAAGAAGGGTGCTTCAGTGGTGGTTCAGTGTGTTGAAACACAAAAATGTTCAAATTACAGCACATTTGACCTCTCTGAGATTCACCAGCATATGATGACAGATGGCATATATGGACATAACACTACTTTTACATAAATGTTTCTCTTTCCTTTGCCAGCTTTGAGATAGGAAGCATGTTATTAAGACAACTGATGCTCTTGCTTTCTGTGTTTCATATGTGGATCCTTTGAGGAACATATGTATTCCATATTTTATCACTCTGAGGTTTGTGGTGAATATCTCACTGTGTGATATGCTGTTCCTCTATTCTGGACACTTTGTCCTGAGAAACTTTTTAGCAAACAAGAAGATGTACCCAGCTGTCTGTAACCTTTTCAGTTGATAGAACAAATTTTGCTTTCCATGCAGATGTCTTAATTTCCTGTGTGTTTGTTATACAGCATCTGAAATGCCTGGATTTTATGTGCAGAATCCAACATGTTGTGAACATTCTTTGCATTATGGAAAAAAACCCAGAGATTTCCAGGTTGCGTGCATACGAAACATGATGTGAAAAGAGATCCAGCATCCTGGACAGCATTCAGTTCCATTGTTCACAATAGTGAAGGCTGGGAAAAAATGCCTTTGGTTTAATTGCAACCTTTACATTGCTCAGAACTATCAGTAGCTCCTTGGCATCATGACTTGTCTCTCTCAATGTCAATAACAAATATTAAGGCAATCATGGCACTGACTCTGCAAAGGAGTGATAAAGATGAGGAGGAAAATTGTTTTCTGTCATTTTTCAATGTGTTTCTAGTCCTTTTTTTTTTTGATCCAATGCATGCTGTATGATTTGATATTTTGTGGTTGTTCAGCTCAAGTCTATTGGCACATCTGCTGCTGCATTTGATTGCCATACCCCGGTTGACACATAAAAGGAATAAAAATCTTAGATTTAGTCATAAGATGTATTCTGTTTTCAATTGCTACATCAGGTGTCATCTTCCTTATGGAAGTCCATCAGGAAGTCCCGAAAAAAAAAAATTTTAGGCAGAATTGTCTTTCCAAATGAATTTACATTGCTGTTACTGCCATTTTGTTCCAAGAATGGGATAGCATGCAAAGGGTGTTCACTGACACTTGGCAGGCTGCTCATTTACAACAGTAAGATAACTTTACTGCTACAGTACAGGACATATTTTCCATAGTATTTTTTTCCAGTAAATTCTTTGTTATATATAAAGTTTTATTTTTATTCTAGAAATGGTTTATGTACTTTCTTTTCCTCATTATCAACAGAATACAAAGCAGATGATAAAGACAGAAATGTTCTAAGGAATGATGTGTCTCTAAAGAATAGGGTAATATAACCTCTGCTCAATGGTACATAGTTATATCTATTTATGATTTAAATAAATTATTTTTAATTTTTTTCCTGTTCTTAATATTTACATTAATGTATTAATTTGATGTGTTTATATTGATTGTAACCAGGTCACAGCTTTTAAAATTTGGAATTAAATAAAAAAATAATCTTTTTTGTGTTTTGTGTACTCAGGAGGATCCACATTTCATAATTTTATGAGAAGTTGTGATTGTAGTGTCTAATGATTTGTTGCTTTTTTCTCATAATAAATGACAGGGAAAAGTAACAACAGCTAGTCATACTTTTAAAGGATGTATTTTTTAATTTTTTTTTTTTAATATTGCAGTTAATAACAAGACTAAATGTATACTGACTACTTTGGTAGAAGTTTGAAGATCACTATGGCAAACCTCTCCAGTGTGACATCCTCTGGTTTCTTTATACATTCAAATGGCTTAAAAGAGAAACGTTAGTGCTGGATGATTTGGGGTAGACTTACATCAAGACTTATTGCTTGGTAACAGTTGATAACAAATAAAGACAGAAAGAGTTTGTTTGGAGTAGGAGAAATTTATTATCTTGGGATTATGAATCTAGTGTTCAAGTTGCCTATTAAAACTAAGTCAAAATAGCAAAAGTATTATGAGTGTGTTTTTCATGAGTTTTAAGATTACTTATTGACATAATAAAAGATCAGGAAGAAAGATTTTTGACCCTTGATGGCAATTGCCATATACATTTTTCAGTGTTGATTTTAAAAACTCTTTCTTTCCTTTCTTTTTCCTTTGTATCCAGAGAACATAGCAATTATTTTTATAAGGTGGTGGCTCTTCAAAATAAATAATCAATTTTTTGTTTTGTTTTTCATGGAAGATTTAGATTAAACAACTCCCACAAAATATACTGAATGCATGACATCTTGCATGTCTTTATCCAAAACCAAATATTAAACTAAGTATGTCTGCTTCACTTAAATGTTCCTTAGGAAAACCTCAGAAAGCTCATAGTTCCCTTTAAAGGTAGCTTCTAAGGTCCTTTTTAGTTTATTTCTGTCAAAATTTTTATTTTATGGCATATTGCTTTTTCCATTTTGAACATACTTAGGATCTATGATTCTAAGAGATCAAGAAGAACAAGAGTTAAGATTTCTTACAATTTTAAGATGTACAGTTTTTAAAGCCATACCTTCCCTGATTATTTGCTTGATTATTTTCTTCAAATAAAAGGTTTTTTGAGACATCAACAGCTACTTTTGGCTTGGGTGGAGACTTCTACCATACACTAAAAGGGCATAAAAAGAATATTCTGTCTTTCTTATGTAAACTGAGTGGGTTTATATCTATTTTATATATAAATCTGTCAGTATATTTTTTCTTTTTTTCTGATATAGAGAGTTTTGAATAGTTTGCACAGTGGTCTTTTTCTAGTTAGAAAGTGTCTGCTTGTGGCAAGGGACTTTTGCCTGGTGGACTGGTTTGTCAGGTCCTTTTGATTGGAGAGGTTGTCCATCAGGGAGCTCTGAAAAGAACAGGTATGGATGACCTACCACCAATCCTTGACAGAGATTGGAAGGTTTCCTTTCAATGGTCTTGTTCCTTGGGTTCAGTAGTTTTGGTTAGTTCTGGTTTTGTTTTCATTATGGACACGGGGAGATTTTCTTTAGAAACAACCAATGGCAGCTCAACGAACTCCACAATGGTCTAAATTTCATTTAAATTAAGAGTGAAAACACAAAAGTTAGACAGTTTTATGAAACCTTTTTTTCCAGTTAATAAACTGATAGTTCTATTTGAATTTCTTCTTACCCTTACTGAAAAAAAACTTCAGGAAGACTGGTAAAGTAGTTTTTCTCCAAAGGCTTCTATCTAACTTTTAATTTATGAAAGAGGTGAAATTTTTGCTGGTTTGTCACCATATCTTTTTTTCCCTGGTACCATTTTAGGACAGCTACTTGGCCCTTAAACTTTTCAAGCTGTGCTGTACCAATCCAGAAAATATTTATGAATATTATAAAATATTCGATTCCTTACAGGGTGGAGAGCTGGTCAGAAAACCACCTTAAACAGAGTTACTTTCACCACCCACAAATTTCTGTACATATTTATGTTATCAGCCTGACACATTCCTATCAGTTACTTGTTGTTATAAGTCCACATAGATGGATATACAGTAAACTGAGAGCCATTTCAGCATCCTTGGCTGGAATGGGGAGGAGGCAGAATTCCCAGAGACTCCTGAAATATCTACTTGTCAAAGTTCTCAATGTACAAGAATAGCCCAGGGATGTGTTTTGAGCCCTTACTGGGGTTTGTTGTACCCAGAGAACTCTGAAGTTTGAACAAAGGTCCTCTCTCCAAACAACCCAGGATCAAAATTGTGCTTCATTGACAAGGTGGACAAAGCTTTTCCAGAGGCAGCTGGCACAAACAAAGAAGGATGGGAAGATGAGAATTCAAGGGTGCTTTAGAATTTGTTCAGTATTGCTCCACCTCATTTCTTCCCTGCATGTCTGCACAAAAAGAAGCTGGAGTGATTTTCAACAGCTTGTGGTATAAACTGTTCATCTTGTATTGGACCCTCTTGTGCAGAGTCCCTTCTCAAGAGAGATCCTTTGTGTGATTATAAGACTGAGAGGAAAGCTGGGTAGAGAACTGCTTGAGCAGAGAAGCTTTGTTTCAGGTATTTTGATACCAGTTCTGGTCTTTGAAATAAGATAATCTAAGAAAATTTCCTAATATTTTCTTAGAAAAAGAAATATCTTGGTACAAATTCTTGGGGTATTTATGAAATAAATAAAACATAGACATGTGAAAAACTTGCTGCACTGTGTTGGTGATGTCTTCACCCCTCAGGAAAATAGTTATTAATGTGTATATGCATGTATATATGCAAAAAGTTATAATACATGAAATATATATTATGTATATGCTCACACCACACACACACACAAATACACTTCTATCTACATACACCCATACATACATTTAGAATACTGAGAAGTAATGAGCTTCATAAATGTAAGGTTTGATTTCCTACTAATATGCAATGATACAATCAATATTTTGAATAAATTACAGACAAAAGTCCTTCTGTTGTCTAACATTTGACCTAGAGTTTCTGTAACCTGCTGTTTATCAAGACATACGGTACAATTAGAAACTCTAAACACTTACAAGGATCTGTTGCCTGGGGGACTATGTACACAGCATCTCCATTAAGCAATTTAGGTATTGTTAGTGTCAGTTTTAGCTTCCATTTTTTTCACTTTCATTTCCTGTTCTAAGTACATACTGTGCATCCCTCTGCGTATTACATGATAGTGGATAGAGAAAAATTGCCAGTAGAAGCTTAGTTTATTTGAAACTACGTTTTGTCACCAGTGATTTCCCTTCCCCTATTGTATAACAGCATTCCTTCTGGCCATGGACAAAGGTCAGATGTTCAGAGTAATTTTGTTAGGTCTATCAACAGCCTTTGATACCTCACAAATGAGAGATTGATGACCTGCCCACTGATGGTGCTTTGTACTTTCTCTTGTGGATATTTTGTCTTAATACGTTGCTTACTTCTGTGTATTGTGGACTCAGATGTTAGGATGACTGAGTGTATAAAGCTCATTAAAGAAAAAATATTTTTATCTGGGCAGCACACTATTTCTGTATAAAGAAACTTGTCTCTGTTGTGTAAAGTATGGGGAAATCAGAGTTGCACAATGCAAAACTGGTGGTAGAAGAGACTCTTTGAATTTTTTTCTTTGATAACAGAATGTCTCATTTGAGTTCCTCTGGCAGGAAAGCCAAATATAAAGGTCACTTCTTTAGCAACTTCACAGATGCTAAACTCTAATACCAGCACTGCAAACGAGTTAATTTAGAGTGGTATTTGGTGTCGTGGTTAGTCTTTTTGTTGTTTCCATAAGAGATTTTTGTCGAGGCTTTGGAGCAGCTGTTACTCTGATTTTGAATTTTATTTGTAGATAGTGTTTCCTTTGCTGGGGATTCCTAATCAAGCACTTAACTGTCAACTGTTAGAGAAATTTCTTTGCACAAGGGCCCAACTGTGCAACAATGATTTCTCTTCATCTGCTATAATTCTCTTTCCTAATTAAATGCGAGTACAGGCTTAAATACATCCTAAAATACCTCATATCGAATACAATTCATGTTAAGAGTAGGATATTAAATTAACACTGACAGTTCTGAAGGAGCCACAACTGTAGGTTTATTGTGTTTCAAGTAAATCTGCATAGTCTGTACTCATATTCTATCTCTGCTACCTTTTCTCGAGACTTCCCACTCCATTTCTTAGCATGGCTGCTCTTCAAAAAGCATTCTACAGTTTCAGCTTTGGTGCCTAATTTGTGTATATTAAGGTCACATTATGATCCATAAAGGCCAGGAGGCTTTCACTGGCACATCCTGATTTTGGGGGGGTATTTGATCCTACAACAGCATACAGCCTACTCCAGAGGTTTGTTGTCTGGGATTCGGTGTGTCCTGAGACTTTGGGTACACCAGAATAATTTCTGGTGTTGCACAGTTACTGCTGTAGCAGACATGGTGATCTGCCAGCCCACATGCCTTGATTTATTTCACATGGAAAAAAGACTTGAGGGGGATGTGTGGGGGACCAATGGAAAGGAAGGGAAGTTCAAAGAGCAAAATGTACTCAGGACATAGGTAGGATGAATGCATGAGATCCTGGAGCACCTCTGGGTCCTGTAATACAGGGACAAGTGCTAAACTCCTTAGAGGGACTTAGAAGTCCTTTATTCCTATATGAAACATGAAAATGTGCTCTAAACCTGTTTATATGAATATATAATTACCCACTGCACCCTAACTACACTCTCCATTTATAATGGAATAAGTCCTCAGTAAATAGGCAATGTAATTAAAAAAAGAAACATTAATATTGACAGAACTAAAGTAGGCGTTTAGTTTAGGTACAAAAAAATGTAAATAGTCAAGAATGAGTTAATGATCTGTCTTGCTAGGGTTTTACCTTTGCAGTTATGGAACAATTGCAGAGATCGGAAAGTGTTAGGCACATTGGCTCCCTTGGATCCACATACTAAAGAAATGGAAAAACAATAGTAGGGGAAAACCATCTTTTTTTCTTTTCAATTCATTTTGAGCCACTTAAATGAATAAAAAACACTGGAGGCCTTAAAGTACTAAAATCTTCAGTCTGCCAAAATTGGCAACTGCATCTCAGCATCTGCTGACTGAACTGACACACCCAAGGCACTAGATTATATCACAACAGTCACACACCCTGTTGTATTTTGGTTTGCACTTAATGCAGTCACTTGATTACATTTAAATATGAACTAATTATAAACAGTTATCTTGTACGACTGCTCCAAAATGTAATTCCTATGCATATTCATGTTGAATCTGGTTTGCATACAGAGTCATCACTGGAGTCACTGTGATTTAAAACTATGCTACAGTTATTATAATTGTTAGGCTTTAAGAAGCCATTTACACAGTAGTTCCTGATTCTTCCTAAATATTTTTTTCTTCTACATTTGTATTTATTTTTTTCAGCATGTTATTTGATTAGACTTATACAAGAAACAATTTTGTGAACTTTTAGAATAGGAATTTGTTTCATTTATGCTCCCTATATAAAATATATGTTTTAACTATTGCCTCTTTCTGGTTTTCAAATATTAAAAAAAAAAAAGTCAGGGATCAAAGTTTTAAAAAATAAAGTACTGTGTTTTTTCTAAGCTAGAGAATGCCATGCTTTCAAATTGTTTTTACTTGTGATCAAACCACTTCATGCTTAATGAGAAACAAATTTTTTTAATGGAACAGAATTTTTTGCAATTGATGCAAAAAAAAAAAAAATCAGCCAAATGATTCTTTCATCTTAAAATTTATATAAATCAGGAGGCCCAGATGCATAGTTAAGTAACACGATGCTGCAACTTTAACAAGGACTGAGTTTGTCTTTAAGTCCACATGACAGTGAAAGCTTAATATGAAAAACTTTTGTCTAGCACAAGTGATTTGAAGATGTTTTGCTCCATGCATGTGAACTCAGCAGGTGATTCTTGCCTATCTTTGATGTCAAACAGCACAAAACTTCAGTGAGTAGTAGCTTCAGAAATGCAATAGACATAGCTGAGTCTTCATATGAAGCTCATGCTTGAACTACATCAGAAGAACTGACATCTATTATGGTGAGCAAAGACAAGTGTTTGAAAAGAGATTCAAACAGAAGTGTCAGAATTTACAGTGCATAG
This sequence comes from Calypte anna, assembly GCF_003957555.1. Taxonomy (NCBI): domain Eukaryota; kingdom Metazoa; phylum Chordata; class Aves; order Apodiformes; family Trochilidae; genus Calypte; species Calypte anna. The sequence goes on along the minus strand of NC_044244.1, from coordinate 25,293,152 downwards.
TTTTATATAAGTTGATTTTAACCAAGCATATCTCTATGAACTCTGCAGGATAGAAAAGAAATTTCAAAAGGCAGAGAAATTGTTGTCATCTAAGGGCATGGAATGTTTTAATAGCTTAAGGAAGAACATTTCTGAAAGGTTATATGGTGATCCATTTACTTTGACTGAGTAATAAGGCTTGTCATTGTCACGGTGAAGTTTTTAACCCTTAGAACAATGGAAATGTTCCAAATGCATTGCTGGAATTAAAAAGCTGAGAGTAATTGGCTGTTGCAAAAAAGTCTTTCTGAGATTTTTAATCTCTTCAAATACATATTTTACATTAAGAGATATGAATAAATCAAATGCATTTTTTCAGTCACCTTATATCCGACTTAGCAGTTTCCTGCCTCAATCTAGACTAAGACAATTCTTAGAATAAAGGCTAAGGACTTGCACACACAAATGATCATTTTTAAGGGGAGAGCATGTAGACAGGAATTCCATTAAACACATGTTTGTTCATCGTTTTCCTTTCATTTATGAATTTTCTTTCCTTGTCCTGAGTACATGCATCACTGCATGGAGTACATAGCACAGGAAAAAGAAAAGCCCTTTGTAGGAATGTAGTTTGCTTGAAACTGTGTCCTACAGACTTACTTACATCACTGCTCTGAAACTATCCCTAAGGAGTTCAGTGTCACAAACCAACCTAATTGTTCTTCTTGAAATGCTGCTTCTTTCATTAACAACTGGAGGGTAAAAAAAGGAATAAAAAAAAGTTAAAAAAAAAAAAAAAAAAAAAAAAAAAAAAAAAAGGCATAACTCCTCGGCTGAATCACACCAAGCTAGAAAGTAATGAATTTTCTAGGTGGTAATCAATATGTAAGAATGTGACGTTGTTTTTAGGCTTTCTTAATTTGCAAGTCAGACATGTGGGGTGATAGTAACTTAATTATTACACTCTAAAGTTTAATGACCTATTTTTTATGAATTTCCTGAGTTTCATTAGTCATATAAAGTCTTTTGCTTTTAGAGAAAAAAAAAATTAAAAAGACCAATTGACCAATCAAATTGAAATTTGTCTTCACTGTGGACTATGGTTCTTTATAGACATTGATTCAGATGGCAAACTCCTCTTTATTCCATGAAGGAGCCAATGGTTTAATTATAGTATATATAGGTTAGTCCATACTACATTCCTTAAAGCATTTTAAGAAACGATGAACATGCAATTGGACACCTATAGGAAATATGAAAATGATAATTTTTCCTCCTTTACTTGGAAAGACATTTAAAGGTTTCTCACAGTGTATTCAGAGATACCTGGGAGTTCCTTCCTGGATAGCATAATTTAAGATGAAGAGTTTATAATTGTTCATTCTTTGCTATAACATATAATTTCCTTGTTTCCTTTTCCTTTTGCTTAAATGTATATATAACATAAGGTACAACAACAAATAACTGTGAAACTATATCTATGCCTTTTCTTTTTTTTTTTATCTAGCATGCAAAATTATGTGTATTAATTAAAATCTTAATTTTGTTTTAGAATAAGCTATAAAAATAATTTTGGATCAAGATATGAATCTGTACTGAGACAATATTGTCTTTGCTATTTTCATGTATTGTTAATCCTCACGATGTTTTATTAATTATTTTAGTGTAGTGAACACTGTGCAGAACGCAGTAAGGAGTTTTGAAGCTATTTGAGCCTGTTGTTCTGTTGCCACATGATGCAAGATTTCTCCTAGATGCGAGTAATATGTCTGAGACATGAAAACACAGTAGCTTGAAACCATGAGAAGGTTTATAGAACATGAGCCTGATCTCAGAACAATTTGTTTGTTAGATGCTTAAGAAAAAGCCCATCACTGTCTGTCTCTCAAAAACATAACCCTGAACAGCCCCAGAGGGATATTTTGCAAAACAAGACCAAGAAAGACAAAAATTATGTAGATCCCAAATTCAGATCATGTACCATGTGCAGACACAGTTCTGGCCTAAGTCATGCAGCCTTAAGGAGTAAAAAATTCTTTCTACTTTTGAGTAGTAATACAGATATCTTTAGGCCAAAATGACTTGCTGTTTGTATTCATTACGAGAAAAGCATAGAGAAGGAAATGCCATCACATCATTGCTTTGTTTCAGGTTACTTTTCCCTAGAATACTTGATTTCTTTTTAGCAAACACTCTCTTCTCAAGAAACAGAATGTTGATTTATTTGAAATTATGCCAGTTTATGTTTTTGACTTAGAAAACTGTTTGAAAAAGATGATTAAGATGATTATCCCTTTCATATTCAACATCCCAGCTGGACAGTTTCTGAGTAGGTCCAGGAAGACCTGGGATCTGTCATCCCCTTTTCCTGAGCTGGAAGATGATTCCTGTCTTGTGGGGAGCATTCCTAACACCCATCCCATAGGATGCCCTCAGAAAGGCCTCTTTTTTCACCTTTCTTGTCACAAATATTTCACTTTACATGGAAGAGTTAAGAGCCCATGTGTACATATTCATAAGTGGCATGTATCGAGAAAGATGAGCTGCTCTAGGACTGGTTCTGTGCCATTTCCTTTGCTTTTGTGTGCATTTGAAATAGAGGCTGGATAAAATATATGGTTTTGGGTTGGTTTTTTTTCTTATAAATTAGTATAGCATAGTAAAACAGTTAAGTACAGTTTAATTGCTAGACTTACAGACTCCATTAAAGAGATGCAATCTATTTCTAACAAGATATATTTAAGAACTCGTTAGACTACCTAAAAATGGATAATCACCAAAGCTGTCCCTTTGGTTATCATATCTGGGCTTTCTGGAAATTTCCTCTTACCTAGAAACTCTGACTTAGGGACAAAGTTCCCCTGCTAAGACTTGAAATTTTGCGGATACCGTTTCTCTAGAGTTTTCTAGATTTTGGAGGGTATTAGCTGACCTACTTATTGCTGTATTGCAGGCCCTGAATGACCAAATATCATGCAAGGAGGACACGATACTGCTGTGTAGGGGGTACATAACTAGGCAGTCCATCATTAGCGTACATAACTAGGCAGTCCATCATTAACTGAATCCAGGTCAGTGTCCTGGATTCATGCAAACAAAGAAATCTGAAAACCTCCAATTATAGAAACTTCAAGGGTAAAAACTACATATTTTAAACTGAAGTGTTCACATATTGCTATTAGGCTTTTGTAGTAGACCATATCTTCAAGCTTTATTAAAAATGGTAACTTGCTTTAAATATCTACTAATGTATTCCTAATTATAATGGAAAGTCTATAAAAATCCTTCTGACAGCCACATGAATAGCAAAACAATTATACTCAGTGTAATTGCAATGAATACTAAGTGAATTAATAATGAAGAGACTCTTAGAAACAAAATTACAAACAAGGATGTTCAACTTAATCTGCACTGGGCCAAATCATTAAAAAATTTCTGGAGCAATTCCTCATAAAATCAATAGGCAATTTTGCTTTAAAATGTTGATAAAAGCTGTGTCACAATACTTTCAATAATTTCTGAGAATAGTCTAATCTGGAAACCCAATGCAAACCTTTCTAGAGGGAAGGAAGTTAAAAAATTGGCACATAGTGATTAACGTAGTGAATAGATTTTTTTTTTTTGTGTCTGCCTCTATATCCAACTTCAGTTCTCTTCAAGATTGTGCCTAGAATAAAGAAACATTTAAAGTATCTGATGGAAAAATGTATTGCATGAAATTATAAGCAAAATTGGCTAGAAATAAAAAAGGTAATGCTAACAAAATATATTGCAGGGAAATGTGAATATGCAAAGGAAATGACCAGGTGAGTTTTCAGGTGGTTTTATTTATTTTTATTTTGTTGGTGGGTTTTTTGTTTGGTTGGTTGGTTTTTTTTTTTCATTTTGGTTTGGTTTGGTTTTATTTGTTTTTGTTTTTTTTTAATAAGATCCAGGCCTCTAATTTCAGACATGGTTGAAACATACCTACATCTCCAAGAACAGTTTCTAATCCTTCTGTAATCACTGGAAAGAAAGAACAGGTGTAGAGTACAACTATTCTTCTTTCAAGATAGATGTGAAAAATAAGTGATATGAATCATCCTCTAGAAATGTCCATTGCTCTCCATGAATATACAAGGAGTCTGGTTGCCTAAGTCAGGTGGAGAATTCTCACAGTAAGTGAGATGAATCCCACTCTCTATGCAACAAAGTTTGCATAAATAAAGTATGGCACACTTTTGGCATACTCCTGCTAATCCTGACCTTTTTTTTTTTTTTATTTAAGAGAGCAGTGAGTCCTTCTGGACCGTGGCTGAGGACTGAATAGGAAGACCAGGAGAAAGAACTGTTCACTGGAGGAAGACACTTGTCCATATGAAGGTATGCCCTTCAGGAGAGAATTTCTGTGAGGCTTCTAAGGGCAGGAGACACTTTGTTCATGGCTTCACAAAATCAAATAATTTCAACCAACCATACCCTAAAGACAATGGAAAAACAGCTAGTTTTCACATTTCAGCCTAGTTTGGTGTGTTTTCTGTTATACATCGATCTCCTATAAGCAAATTTGAGATATTTACATGGGAATAACTACTGAAACGTTAATTAATCTCTCTTAAGAAAAGCCAGTGGAAAGTTAGGCAGCTAGTCTGCCAGGCCCTAATGGCAAGAAGCATATTCACCTACCAGAAAATAGATATTTGGGTAGGTGAAATGACTTGCTTTACTAATGTACCCATCTTTCACCCCTGAAAAAACATGAGAGAGTTTCATATCAATATATAATAAAGTACTAGATGAATAATTTCTAGCTGCATTTAAATGAGAAGAATTAGTCTTTCAAAGAACTCAGTGAAAGCCAAGGTTGCAAAGGAAATTTTTTATAGGTACTTACTATAGCCTTCAGAGCCTTCTCCCAGTCAATACTTGCATTATGGGAGTTTCCAAAACGTGTATTCACGTTAATGACTTTATGTCTATGTCTTTGCACTAATTTTAGCTTTTGTACCCTAACTGTACAAACAGAACATTTATTTAGATATTCTAGATATAATAAAAAAAAAGAGATGCTGCTTTGCATTCAAAAATGTTAATTTTCACACTTCAGTAGAGATTTTATTTTGTTTTTAATATTGAAATAATGTATACTTTTATGAGTAATATGTCCACAAAATTTATTACTAAAAGAGAATGCTTATTTCAGTAATGAGTGCTAACACTTGTCCAAATCCAATTTGCTTTATTCTTTTTTACTTTTAACAAATTCTTCTTTATTTTAACAGAATAATTATTCAGCAGCTGAAACACTAGATATAAAAGGTTTGGCCAAAGTTAATTTTTACCAACAAGTTTTTCTGCAATTGAAACCTGAAGTTTACAATGAAAGTTTTTCTACCTGCTTAGTGACAGAAATATGAACAACTTATAATATAACATGGGGAATGAACCACCCTGTAGCTGTGGCGAACACAGACTTCGCTACTTCAAGGATTTGGCATTTTTAGATAAAAAAGAATCAATGTCATTATACGGTCTCTCTCTAGAGCATCATGATTATTCTGCATGCATACAATATTTATTTAAAACTTAAAATTAAACTTCAAGAGGTGGTCATTTGAAAGCTGGCAGTCAGTGAACGGATCCTGTCTTCATAAAAAAGAGAATATTTCTTCTAAAAGTTAAGAAGTAGATCAAAACGGTCTTTCCAGTAACTGACACTTAAGTCATACAGATGCTTTTTATGTGTCAGATTTATTAATAAAGAAGGTCCATGGGAACGAACAGAAGAAAATCTTGAGGATGTGACTGTCAGTTTTTGATATGTCAGGTATAATTTTGTAACTGTGATTTTTGGATAGCAGTACACACAGCATTGTACTGATGTTTGTGTACTTCTTTGTACTTTTCATTTGTGATGACTGAGAAAGAAGATGAGGCGGAGATGTTTTGATACAGGATTGAAACTTGAAACTGCAGTCCTTCAATTTGAACAGCATTCCTTTTTCATCTTTCTTTTCATGTTACCTTTTTAACTTTAGCCACTGATGTAAAGAAAAAAGAAAATTTGAAAAGATGCCAGGTGTTGGTTCTTATCTAGGTGAAAGATCACAGACATGGAGAATAGAATATAGTTTTATTTTGTCGCTGTGATAAAATTATGAGACAGATCAAATAGTTGTCAACAACAAATGTTTGTCCTCCTAAAGTCAATATAGAATAATTTTGACAGAGACATTTGTTCTTATTTCTTGTAGAAAATATGTATATTATTATAATTAGCTGAAGGTGGAATATGCTATTACTGCTATTCTGTAAATAATAGCATCTTCTTTGACTACTCTCTGTACATTCGTGGTATTTTTTGCTTATCAAAATGCATACAGCAAAGCTCTTCTAAAGAATATCAGAGTTCATCAGCTGAAGAAAAGGAATTGAATAAAGAAAGAGCCCTTTTCCTTTTTTGTGTTATTCATCTTAAAAAGCAGGTTATGTTAGAAGGCAGTATTCAAAAGTCCTTATTTTCAACAAATTTCTGTCTGTTATCAGTGAAATTTTTTTATAAATAAAAAAGGTTTATAAGCAATCCTGTCATTTATGGGTTTATTAATACAGATACACATCTGCGTAAGGGTTTTATTGTTTCAAGTCATAAACAGAGGCAAGGTCTGGCACTGTAGGATGTCTAGTGACCTGAAACCTGCTCCTTGATCTGTAAGCCAGAAAAGTTCCTTTTATTACTCCATAGATTGTTATAATTAATGTTTGGATGCTGTCGAACTGTTTATTGCAGTGCATCCAAACTACTACTTCTGTTAATGTTTCTTATAACCAATTATTAATTTTCTCACACACCTTACACAGAATTTATCCCTGGTTTAGATTACAAGAATTTATTTTCAAAAAATGGTGATAAGTGTATTTTAGAGTTGAGAGTTTTTTTGAAATGTGTTGGTTCCTAAGACTCTTCCTGCTTAATCCTTAAACTCTTCCCAGTTCTCCATATGGTGCTGCTTCAAACACATATACTTTTGTAAACATCAGTCAGAGCCCAGCTGCCCTGTCTACTTAAGAAAGGTCAAAGTTCATTCATTCATTTGTTCCTTCCTTCCTTTCTTGTGAGATACAGCAGTCTATTAATTCACTTCAGTTTCCTGACATACGAGGTATTCTGTTCCTTTCATCTGGTTTTATCAGCTAAACAAAGATACACAAGCAGGATGACTTGGAAATTCCTAAAAATTGCACCAGGCTGCTGTTGTGTCTCATCAGAATCATTTGGTTTTATAGCACCTGAATGCATAAAATACTGAGAATTAAGCTTGGATCCAGGAAACTATTTTTCTGTACAAAAGCTGAGGTAATGCTTAAAGTCTGATCAGTCACAGCAACTGAGGGGAGCATCATGAGCTCCCACACAGCTAATGGATATTAAATCATGAGATTGAGCAGCACTTATAATTTATCATTTAAAGAAGAAGCCACTCAGCCTTCACACATGTGCAGGCTTTCCCTGTAGTCTCAGCCTTCCCTCCTCCTCTCCAGACCTACAGGGAGGGCTTGCCATTCACAGGGGAAATCCTCTGGGCTGGCTGCTCTTTTCCATGCCTTCCCAAAGGACAAGCGGCCAATCAAGACTGCTCTGCGCTCCACTCTCTTCCTCTGATGAGAGCTCTCATTCACTCTTGAATGTCTGTTAGCACATTTTCCCTTTTTTAGGAGCCTAAATGCCTTTTCCATTTAAGCCCTGACTCCATTTCAAGATTATTTACAGTCTCTGGCAGTGGTGTAGATGAGTGAGTAAGGAAGTGCCCGATTTGTATTGTCACATGCAAAATGAGTTTCTTTTGGCTCTGGGGGAAGCAAAGTCCCATCAGTTCTGGCTCTCTGCTTGCTCCCTCTTCCTTCAGCTACTTTAAAATTTTCCTGGCTATCCACCCCATCCTGCAATTAGCCTCCCAGACTGCCAAGGAAGGAAGGCTTGAGGCTACAGGAATACCCATCCTTCTGCTTGATGTGGGGACACACAGGCATCTGCCGGAAGATGCAGGGGCTGCAGTACCCTCCTGTAATTTCATTCACTGGTCGTAATTAGTACCCTTTCCTGCTTCTCTGAAGTACAAAGGGTGATTACAGGGACTGCACAGTACATCTCCCAAGAGCACCTGCTTGTATGAAGAAACATTTAGAGGCTAAGAAGTCAAAGTAGCTGAAGGAGAAGGAAAACTCTTCATGGATCCAGCTCCTGACAACTCTTAGGGCATGGTAGGTGCACGTCTGAAGTTTATGTTTCTGAACATCTTCCATATGAATAAATATAACTGAAGATGAGAAAACCAAAACATATCCTAAGCCAATGTAACAGCAAATATCTTGATCTTCGATCATGTTTCAGTCTGTTTTAGGTGTTTCAGGTAGTATTAATATCTTACCTGGAAGGAAATATTGACCTGATATTTTAATAAAAATAGAACTGTTACTCTAATGGCAACATCACCTTTAGCATCCGACACATCTGTGTGTGGGGGCTGTGTGTGTGTGTGTGTGTGTGTGTGTGGAACTGCAGCTTCCTAGCAGTTGCTTTGCTGACATCCCTGCCAGTCAGCAGCTGCACATACCAGCCAGATCTCTTTTGTGCCAATCTGGTGGTGAGTGGTGCAGAAACATTTTAATTAATGTTGAACTTCTTAAAGTTGAAGTGAAAACAATTACAGCTCAATTTTATTTTGCCTCCTCACTTTCATCACTTACATTCTCTCTTCCCCCTCCCTCTCCATTAGAGGGCTTCATTTCACAGACTGTGAATTATAATCTAATTATTATATTTTAAGAAGGCAGACAAGGCATTGTTTCTCCATCCTTCAGTTAAAAAGCTTTGAAATAACAAAGGAGAAGCTCTTTCCTTGAGTGCCATGAGCACAGAGTCACCCCCACCACAGACATCTCATTCTTCCCCATCTGTGACTTTTTTTTCCCTCTTTTTCAACAGAAGGGATCACATCTTTCCCTTAACAACTGTTTGCACACCAGACTCAAAGAAAGTTCACAGCACAGATCACATGTTCGTTGGATGTGTAAGTGAAGTGATCTGTAGCACAGCTAATTAGACCTAAATTCTTGATTTACTATTTATAAAACAAAATTGATTATTACTTCATCAACAACATTTAAAGCATCATTAAGAGAGGTCTGCTCCAGCAGCCTCAGGTTAAATTTTTTAACAAGCACTTTAGTTGCTAATCTGTGTTATTGCCAACATATGTAAACTTCCTAATGCTAATTGCATTCAGCTGTGAATCAAACAATGTCTAATTCTCTTCAGGATTAATTATGCACATGTGCTGCTTGCATTCCTAAACATGGTTCTCATAAATAATAAGAGATATATCTAGGCAGATGGGATTTTTCCAACTAAATGATCTGTTTATCATGAATAAAACAATTGACATATACTAGACTTCTAATGCAAAGTCACCACAACATTCCCATGTTTTTTAATCATAAATAATTGCTGCGACAGTTGTTTGTGTGAACTTGTTTTTGTACAGCCAAGCACTAAAAGGCATGTCCTTCAGTGAGCACAGTTACCTTTGTGTGCACCTTTTTTTCTTCTTTCTTTTTTTTATCTCTTTTGATTTGAAGGTGCATATCACAGTGGTTCATATCAGATGTTTGATGAATGAACTAACAGTCTCTACTAAATGCACAAGTTTTGTAAGCCTTGGGGAAATCTAGTCTAAAAAGTGTACAGGAAAAATTGCTAAAGTCTTATGTATTCTGCTTGTTTCAGGAAGAAGAAATGAATTTCTGGCATCCAGAGCCAACCTTGGGAGTATCTTTAGCTATTTTTTTTATAAGTATGAAAGGGCTGATAATTAGCTGAATTGGTAAAATTGACTTGAAAAATTACTTTAAATGCTGAATACAAGGCAAGTAGAAATACATTTAAAAAAAATAAACTAGACAGCAACAAATAAAAGTTTTCCACCATTGATTTTAATCGAGATGTCTTCTTTTAAACAGAAGTTAAAATCCAGTCTCAGAATCACCCTAACATGTCCCTTCTTATATGTCACGAATAGCTTGGTTTCTGCTAGAAAAGACTTAAATGGAAAATGCATCAGAATACTGAGAACTAGAAACTAGTAGAAGCTTATAAAATTATACTGTGCAATTATATATTATTGTACCCATTATTTTCAGTATTACTGTGGAATGTTTTAATTTGCCCTCAATTCCTAGGTCAATTTGAGTTTTAGACTGAGTCAGTATCTTTTCTGCCTTTTTCTTTCTGAAATAAAAATTGGAATATCATGGCATTTAAGAAAGGTAATAGACTAATGGCTTAGGAGTCTGAAATCTTTCAGCCTTAGAATAGGTGGAACCCACTTAACCCCTGGCAATATGACCTTAAACTTATTTTCCAGGTGCCAGTTGTTGATGTGAGAAAGTGGTTGAGCACCTGTGCCTCATTCCATTCCTCATTTCTCTGTTGAGCAAGAGAGGTTATCAATTGGTTTAATGGTTTTTATAATAAGAACATCTGTCCACTAGTCACTATACCAAGACCATCAGCTAATTTCATAAGGCCATCAAAAACTCAGTTGGTTATCAGTGATGACCTTTGCTGAATTTCAGCTGGTGACATAGAGATGAAAAGCTCTGCTTCCTATTACTTGTCAGTGAGTCAGCCTGCCCTTTGCTCAGTTTGGGCAAGATAAAGTTTGATGAAGCTATGGCTTATCTGTGTTAAAGCAAAATTCTAACGTGAGAAAGAGCTTGATAATCTGGAAAACACATTTTAAATATCTTGAACAGGTTTATTGCAAAGAAGAGACATTTTCTTTTCTTTGAAATCAGCTAAATCATGATACAGCATGTAGCTGGAAGAACAAAAACAACTGAAGAGCTGAAAGAACCCAAGCATCCAACTGTGTTTCATCAGTAGAACGATGAAAAATATGCTTAACATATTAGTGTAAGGTGCTGTACTGGAACACGAGAGACAAGAGCATGTGGACAGGACTTTATCCCTGGGTGACAGTAAACTTTCCAGGGGAGTTTTTTCTTGATTGTTCATTTTTTATACAAAGCCTAGTTCATTGGAGCCTGGTAAAAACAGCTCAGATTTTGATTTACAGAAGAATGACTTTAAAGAGTTGAAACAAGTCCCAAGCTTATGTTTAAATGCAATTTGAACTTTCAAGTAAAGGTGGGTTTCATTTTAATTTCTGAAAGGTTATAGGAGAACAGAATGAAATAAATAGTTTTTAAATACAACTTTGCCATTGAAGAAACCAGACAATACATCTGGAGGATATTGGACCTTTGGAGACACTTGTTCAACCTGCTGGCCACTGGGCTGCTTCACAGCCTGCTGGCCCCCTCCCAGGCAGACTGGCTACAGCCTCAGTTCTTTTTTGGATGAGGAAATTTAGACCAGACAGATAGGACCTACCTACCTTTCCATCTTAACTTCACTATGAATACCGCATTTCAAATTAACTATTAGCAAAAACTGTAGTTCCTGACAAGGAATTCAAAGTAAATTAATTAAACACAGCAACAAAACAGACCACTGGCGTTTCTGCTAGTTTGACTTGCCTGCAAAATGAAACAATTTGGTTTTAAAATTCTCATTTTCACATTGTAGTGGCTCCATTTAATTGTTATTGTTGTCAGTTATCATAATCTATTAATGTCTGATGTGTTTTTTATTTCCTCACCAATCATTAAAAGAGATGGTATGCACAGAGGAATCTCTATACTGAGTGGGAGGGACTTGAATTAATTTAAGGGGAATGTTTTCTGAGCAAATGAGGAGGGAAGAACATCTGTTTCTCCATCTCATTTTGCCTCCTGACATTACGAAACACATTCTGAAGAACTTAGTGTAGTGATAAAAGCTGGAGAATATTCATGAAGATATGCAGATACTTCATTTGTTCGGGGCTGGTGTTTCTTAGCTATGTGCACAAGATGGAAGTTTGTAACAAGCCTATTGGTTAAAAATTTGACTTTTAGTAATTTCGTTACTGATACAAATATTTTCTTTTACTTCCTGGAAAAACAAGTGAAGGTGCTTTGCACAGAGCCTTACCCTTCACTTTAAAATCAATATTAGATTCTTCAGCCACTTTTGGATAAAATCAGACTGTCATTCTAAGCCTTGTCCATAGCTGCTTCATATGTTGCTTTTTTTCTTTCTTTCTTTTTTTTTTTTTTTTAAATCAGTTGAAAAATAAAATGGAAAGGCGTTATACATTTATTTTCTACTTATTAAAAATTTTTCATAATCAATCTAGGAAAAATTTTGGCATGTCCCTACATACAAGCCATTTAGTGTCATGCATAGGGCAAGGACTGAAGCACCTATTTTTACACAGCTTTATATTTTGCCAATAAGCTGTATTAACATATATTTTATGGTCATAGCTTCCAATAGCAAAAATTTGGTAATTTTATGTGACAAATATCTCACAGCTCTTACCAGAACCTGAATCTAAGAGTGCTTCCATGCTTTATCTACAGAAATACCAAATGAAATCTTGTTTAGGATGTGATTTTATGCAAGAGATCAGCACCTTTCTAGAAGCAGTATAACGTAGTTGCCATCTGTCACACTCTGGCCTGCTCTGCAGACATGCTGAAGCACCCTACATTTGCAAGTCCTCAATGACATTCTCTCAATTGCTTCTGTGAAACTGTTTGGATGATACACCTAAACTGATTAGGTCACTATTATGGACATTAACATACTCAAGTGTTTGAAAAGGGCAATAGCAGGGCCCCTTTGGATGCTAATGACAAAAGGCATATAAGAAAGGATAACATTGCTTGTAAAATTTGGTTTTGTACAGTTGGGCCTTTTTCTACCAGTTTCTTGTTTATTGAAGCTTACTGTTCTTTTATGAGTTCTTGTTTAGTGATCAGCCAGAGAAAATAAAATAGACATGTAATTTTGAGTATATAGAGAGGGTCATGAATGGATTATTATGGTTGTGTCATCACTTGTGAGGATGAAGAAGCTCTGTCTTTCTTTACTCTCTCCCCCTTACTCTGGTTGCATTTAACAATCTGATTTTTTTTTTTTAATGAAAGATTACAATACTGATTTTCAAAGAATTTTATTTATTTGGGGTTTGTAACTCTACATAATTTAGTATTATCTCTGTTCACTATAAATGAATAAAGAGTTTGTAAAAATTAAGATTTTTCTGTTGGTTACTTCGGCAAAGCCTTCTGTCATCTTAAAAGCCATTAATGAATATTTCTATCAGCATATTTTGTAAGTGTACAAATGGCTGCTCTATTGAGAATATAGAGGGCTTCATTTATGCAGTTACTGTCGGTAAGGAGATGCCACTAGTTGAGTGACTTGCTCCTCATCAGAAGTTGGTTGTTACTGGAAAAACTGATACTCCATTAGAGTTGATAGCATAATCCACATGTATGAGCTTCCTAGAGAGGGCTAAAGTTGAGGTTACATGTTTCCTGAGCTCAGGGTATATACTACACTGTGTTTTGCTCAAACGGCCTCTCTTACTAAGTGGTTGAGAAAAGCTAGAGAAGAGGTAGAAAAAAAAATTGCAGAAAGATTTTGTATAGGAAAAGAAATAATATTCATGGAGGACAGAAGAAAAAAAAAATCATGAGACTACTTAAAAAAAGGACTGAAGGGTTTCAGGAGAAGGTTGAGTTGTATGGATGTAGCTACCTATTGTTAGTAGACAGATACTCAAATATGGCGGTTTGTCCCTATGTTCAGTGTCCACTAAATACACTGCCCCATTAATGATCTGTATTACCTTCATATTTCTATTAGTATAATTTAATAGTCATATTCATCAAATAACATTATTAGTAAGCAATTTAGAACACACAAGTTATGTGGCAATGTCCATTCTTCAATAGTTGACAGCCTAATTACTGCAACTAGGGTATGAGCAGACAGGGCTGTTAAACTGGGCTGGAAATGGCAGAGAAGCACAAGCTGGAACCTGTAATTAAGAAAGATCAATGTCAAGAGTCAGAAGGAGTCTTAATGCTCTGGTCTAGGGAGAAAATGCCTTATGCAGAAGTCAGGAGGGAAGCTCAGAAGACAAAGCATCTGCATACCCCAAGCATTAGAGGCAAGACAGAGCCTAATACCAGTGGAGGCAAAGATCAGGGTGCCAATCTGAGGCCAGGGTACAGCAACAGGGTCAGGTAGTGCTGGCTAGGTGGGGACAGATACTTGGACAGGTGTGATGCAAAATATACCAAGAACTACAGATCAGAGGGCAGAAGGCAAGAATCCAAGTGAGGAAGCAAGTAGCAACAACAATACTCAGTCAGTCTACAAGCTGCTGAGAGTCTTTTCTCTAGACATCTGAGTCCTTTCAGAGGCTTTATCTGGGGCATGATTCAAATAAATATGCTGCTTTCTGAAGTAACCACCTTGATCTCCTTTATAACCAGTAGGTTATAAAAGTATGCACCTGATGGGTTCAATTAATCTCTTCCTAAAGCAGATGTTTAAAGTAAGACTGATGAATTGCACCCTAGAAGTGTCTGTTTCTCTCCATTAATTATGAAGGGGGCCTACGGTAACTAGCTGAGATATACCCTGTTGTTATAAATGTTGGATGTCTGATGCTGGATGAGTCCTACAGCCTCAGGTGTCCTAGTCATTCCATTGCACCACAGCCCTGTCCTCTTCAGCTGAGGCCCTGATCCATCAAGCAATGAAATATGTACATAGTTTTTTGAGAATGGATGTGATTAAATGTACTAGGGGACTGTAGGCAAGTTGCAGATGAGTAAATGCTTCAATGTGGGAAATGCTGATCTTGAATTAATGACGTAGTTTGTATTCTAGGAATCTGCCACTGTTTTTTTAAAAATTTCCACCTTCCCTGCACTTCAAGCTGCATCCTGTTCATTATGAAGCAAATCATCCCTGCTATCAATACACCGGTGTGCATGCACACACTCGGGTTTCTGGTTGCAGTTCAGCAAAATTCAATCACCCAGAAATTTGGAAAAGGTGAGGGTTGGAAGAGTAGTCAAATGAAATTAATCTTTCAACTTCAATGAATATTCAGGTGAATTTTATGTATTTTCACTAGTTATATGAGAATTGTGATGTGAAGTAGTATAATAAGAGACTGCACAAAATCTATGGTTGGTGGGATACAACTCATAAGGCCTTCTTACCAATTGGAGCAGCTATCACCTAGAAAGTAGGAATTGGGTTAAAAACATTATTTTAAAATACTTCTGTTGCGGAATACTGTGCATATATTTAATTAGATTTTTCATAGTGGATTGTTGCCACTCACTTTGAATTTAGGAAGGATTTTGATACGATAACCAGGACACAACCAGGACATTACACAACCAGGACATTACAGCCCAGATGAGTACATTATTAGGTGAAGGAAAACCTAGCTGGTTGAGGTGCACATGTTCCCCATTCAAGCTCTAGCTTAGGTGACTGGTTACAAGTGAAGTTTCTAAGGCATCTGTCCAGAAAATGATCCTGTTTAATATGTTGTTAACTATTTGGAAAAGACAGAAACACCCTCATTGAGTTCACTTACGACACAGGGGGTGTAGGGGCTGTTCATGATGATAGAGCTGCCTTTCATTTGGACCTGGCAAGACAGACAAATGTGCTGATAGGAACCTCGTGATAGTCAACAAAGACAAATACATCATCCTGCACCTTGGACATGTTAACCCCTGCATCAATGTGGGTTGGGGACTGATTTTCTGGCTGGGCAGCAGCTCTGCTGGAAAGCCCCTAAGTGTCCTTCTAGACACAGGTCTGACCTGGCTGTGATGAGAACTAGCAGTGTACTTGGCTGTAAAAATATGACTGTAGCCACTAGATCAAGGGAAGTTTTTAATCACCTCAGCTTGGCACTCATTAGATAATTTCTGGAGTGTTGTATCCAGTTTTGGGATCCAGTACAGGAACAATGTTGGTCAACTGGAACAAGTTCAGCAAAGAGCTACTGAGATGGTCAGGGACTGGAGTATTTGCTCTGTGTGGGGAGGCTGAGGGAGCTGAGCTTCTTCAGCTTCTTCAAGAGAGGAGGCTTTGGGGGACCTCAAGGGTTATCAAGAGGAGAAAACCAGGGTCTTTACTGAAGCACACATATTCGAAGCTCCATTTTTTCCATATTTAATATTTTGAAGACAGAGGTGATACTGTCACTACTTATTTTGATACTGATGATGTTGCTTCAGATTATGTCATACAGAATAGATGTATTTTTTAGGGCATCCTCTAACATTTTAGTAATTGTTTATCTGATGTATAAAGACAAATGTTGAATGTTGGTTTTAACTTGCCATTACAGACTACAGGTTTCTGTGAAAAATTTACCAGAAAATGTTAAAGCATTAAGCTAATGCTGTGAGAAAAGAAAACAATAATTCATAATTTCACACTCTCTAAATATGTGGGGTTTTGGTCATCACAATTACACATACCTCCATGATGATGTATGTCATGGTAAAATTATAAACATATATATTACTTTGAAGTTTTAATATTCTTTTTGAGGTACACAGCACCTTTTTAAATTTTTATTTATGATAGAATATGGCATACAAACAATGGAAAGCTTCCAAAGATATATTAATTGCAGGTGCTAAAATGCACTCATAATTATGCTTTTCAGCATCCATTTGAAGTGACCTGTTATTTGGTATTTTTGGGGTGGAAAGATTCCTGTTCATTTCATGGAACATTTTCAGTTATAGTAGTCCTAGTATGTAGCAACATTTCTATGTAGACATAGATACATAATATTCATGGAAATACTGGAATGGAGTACTATGAAAATTAACATTCTGCTTTTTCCCTGTAGATGTCTTGAATGAGAGATTTTATATTATTTTTATAGAAACTTGATATGAACCTATATATATATAAAATATCACATTCACTTTATTTGCAGTATGTTTTAGCACAATGCCAACATCTTGCACGTAATATTTATTTTATGTGAAGTGTAGTTATGATAATTCAGATTTTTAGTACACCATGTGTATTTAAAATATCCATACTGCACAAGATCTTATTACAGCAATATACATGGTATATGGTACTGTTTGTTGGTTTTGGGTTTTTTGTGTAAAAAAATGTAATCTCAGGAAACTTCTGGCAAGATTTCCTGCTTTTTCGCCCTTGAAATCAGTGTTCTATTATGCATTTTGTTGCCTAAATATGTTGTGATGGATTTTAAAATGTTCTTTACAGGCTTAGTTTTGTTTCCAATGAAGTGGATGGTAAGAATTTGACACTGTAGTGCTTATGCTTGGCAAAGCCACAAGTAAGTGAACATTAGATTCTACTGGTTTCATTGCAGTAGCACATCAAGGTCAATCCTGAAAGCATTCCCCCTCCTGGTGGCCTCTTTTCAAATACCTGGGAAAAATTAGTCCCAGCTCAAATTATTCATGGCACCAGCAGAGTAGGCAGGGCAAGGAAACTGCATTCTGCCCACTCTGATCCCAGCGTGGACCCCCATGTTGCTTCCTGGTATGGTTTCCTCACCATTAGCATTGCCTGTAGAGAAACATTGTCAACCAGGTGCCTTGAGTTGCCAAAGAGTGGGTGTGAGTCCACCTGTGCCTGATTAGGACAGGCCCCTATTGGGCATGAGCAAGGCCAGGGGGCCAATAAAGGTGGGACACACACCCACAGAAGGCACCTCAGCTCACTCTGGTGCGAGGTATGGAGAGGCCAGCAGCTTGTTGAGCCTCTGGAGCAAGAAAGGCTCTTCCCACTACACTTCTACCATGGAAGTGCTGTGTGGTGGCTGGAGTCCTGGAAGAGACCAGCAGCTCGTTGAGCTTCAGGAGCAAGAATGGCTCCTCCTGCTACAATTGCCAAATAAATTATTCACAGAAAATCACTGACTGCAGGTTATACTTCACCCTATATCTACTTATTGTGCATTTTATGAGTTTCTACATTTATAATTGCACAGGATTCAAGAAAAGCTATTAAAATTGCTGAAAACTTTTAAAATGTCTGAGCATCCTAGAACTTGTTTCTTATTCCTGAAGACTCAGTATTGTTTGTTTCACGGTGATGGAATCACAGCATAGTACTTTTGGATAGGTGGAATACCCTTCTTTCCTGCTAGCTTTCTAAAGGTGTGAAATACAGATTCCCACACTTGGATATGCAGCAGAAATGAACATCAGCATCTCAGGCTGATTGCAGTTTCTGTTTACAATGGCTAAAGTAACTAGGTAATGAAATCAGCAGGACTATGGGAATAGAAACAATTTGATAAAAATTGGGAAATTTTCAGTGGTTAGCAGATATTAATGGCTTTTTGATGTTACCCAGATTTTTGCAATAATAATTTTTGGCTTGGCAAAGTGAAAAATAGTCAGTGAAACCTTTAATGATTTGTTCCTTAGGAGAGACAACATTTTTTATTCTTTTTACACTGTACCAAGAATAGTGGCTCCTATGTGCCAGGGTAAAGGAGCAAATCACCACGACCACCAGAAGTAATAATAACTTTGCATTTATGTAATTTAGCTATTATCAACTGGCTTCACCTCTCCTGTTTGGTTTGTGCATAGGATTATATATCATTTCCTCTTTTTATACATCAGTAAATAATTGTAGTGACTTACTGTAGACAAGAATTTTCTCTAAACCTTAGCAGCCTCATAATACCTCTCTTATACTCAGCATTTCACAAAATAGGTACTGTATTATGATGGTTTTCTAAAAAGAAAAATAGTTTAGTAAATTCTAAGTAAATTTTCTGCTTCCTCCATAATTAGATGCCCTCTCATCTTTCTTCCTTACCAATCTCTGGAATGCCAAACTTCAACTCTTATTGTGATTCCATTTTCTAGGTCACACAACAAGTCATAAAGGGAAATTATCTGCTTTTTCACAACAACTTTCTGGTTGCTTTTTTTAATCACCACCATCATTAACAAAAATGCTTGAAAACTGATTATCTAGCCATAGTTCCTGGGTGTTTACCATTTCAATGAAGTGATGAAAAGTGGCCATAAGGAAAAGGGAAAGGGAGATTGTTTGGTCAATTTTGTCATTTTAGATTCAGAGATTTTATGTATATATTCTTCAGAGTAATCTGCAAAAGGGGCTGCTGAGAAGCAATTAGCTCCTCTCTCTCCAAAACATCAAGTCCAAGTTTCCCACTTCTTCTGTCAATAATCTTTCCCTTGGAAGAGGATTGAGTCAAGCAGGCTGAAAGGAAAAGCATTCTTCTCCGTAGCAGAGTATTTATCTTCCCTTTGAAAAGAAAGGCAGATGTATAATTTTTGACCCCTTTTATATTGGCATCTGTCCTGCATATTCATTGCCTTGTTTTTTTTGCAAACAACTGATACAGCAGAATTAAAAAGAGTTGCTCAATATTTGCTCAGTGTCTTAGAGATACATTGGTAAGTGCTGCTCTGTTTTTAAAATCATAATTCTGCAAAAAAGAAATAATGACAAAACACTTGACACTGATTCTGCCTGAATATACATGTGCATATACATGGATATTCACATAGCAAAAAAAACCCCATATTTCTATAGTATAATCCTTGATCTTTTCCTGAAGTTTGAGGGATTTCCACATTCTTGTAACTCCTCTAGTCTTTTTCTGTTTTTTGGGGTTTTTTCCATGCTTTGCCTAATTTTACTTTAAATTTTTTCCCAGCATGGCACCAAATACTTATTCTAAGTTGCCATAAATATGAACTTCATTGTTTTTCCATTTATAAGGTAATTTTTTAAAATTTTGGGTTCCATTTTATTTTGTTTTCCAGTTGTCTTTGATAATAAACTGAGGAAATTTCAGTAGAAATCCAAATAATCCTGTTCTCCCTTATGTGTCTATATTTGGTCTGTAATTTCAAAGATTACTTCAAAATGGACATCATGAAATCTAGATTGTTGTATCTTTTTTTTGTGTGATGTTGTAGCATTTTTTTTAATGCAAAATTATGGAAAAGGGGGTTTCATTGGCAAGATTTCCTTTTTCATCACAGCTCCAGCACCGCTGATCCACAGGTGGATTGCTCCCTATCTACAATCTTGATGTTTCTTTTAAACAAATGGGAATTCAAGACAGAAGCAAATCATTTCCATATTGTCAGCAGATGAATGGAATCTGTCCATGAAATTGTATGTTTATTTTGGAGTTTGAAAAGGGTTTTATTATCGTTGTTATTGTTTTTCATCTACTAGAAGATGAATCTACTTTAGAGCTGTTACATTAATCCAAATTCTGAAATCCTTAACTCATATTTAATTTGAAAATACCATATACAGTTAATTAAATTTTGTTTTGAGCTCTTTGGACATAAACTTCTTGTTATTGATGATGTCATTAGAGCCAGGAGATATGCGTTTCCTGTGAAGGGCTGTAATAACCCACTGGGATTTTTTTTCTTTTTTGCAGTCCCTGTATGGTAAATTAATAATTCAGATAATTTGTTTATAAACTAGGCTGTAGGGGGACATTGCTGAACACTACAAATAAGTTTTTGATGTAGTTATAAAATTATTTCCTATGCTATTTATCATGTCTTAAACCAGACACTGTTGATGAATATTCAACATCTGCATAAAGCACAGGAAAACCTTTTTAATCAGCACTAATACTGAAGTGTGAATTTTCTAATCAGCATAACTGGTGTGTGGTGTGAGAACCTATAGGGCTGGTGAATTTTTAAGATTAGGGAGTGTTAATAGATGGAAGAAGGACAGGCACTAGCAGCCAGGCAAAGCTCTTATTCATTTTTAGCACTTCTCTGGCTTCCAGAAATGAAATCAAGCCACAGAGAAAGAAATTGTCTTGTAGGGCAACAAGGTACTATTCACAATGACCCCTGGATCCCTTTGGGTAGCAGGCTTGTGTCAGCCTCTCTTTCAATAGGCTTTGACCCAAACAAACTGGCTTCTTCATCATTTGTGGATTTGCAGTTAAAAAATAGCAACCTGTAGTGTGGGGCAGCCCAATGGATTTAAATGTGTGACCCAGCAATGAAACCCAAGTTGCTCATGGTTCTCTTGAACTGTACCTCATCCACTCATGCACTTGTTTTTGTGGACTATAATTATGCAATTAGATTTGATGTGATTTCACAGTACATTTTCTCTGTCAGAAATAAATGCTGATTTTGTCAGGCTATAGAGTGGTTGGTGCTCACAGAGAAACAAGAGGTGGTTACAAGGACCTTCTTTCTCTTTGTTTCACCTGAGTTAACTAGATGGTGATAAAGATTTTTTTTTCTTTTCTTAAAAACAGAGCTAAGCCGTCACAATAATTTTTCTTTTTATTGATTTGAGAAGGCAGCTTCTCTCTCTAGCAAAGATCCATCTATAGACGGCAGTTCTTTTGTCTCAGCTCCCATAGGACCCAGGATCTTTTTTATCTAAACAGTGACCTAGGGAGAGGTGCAGAGATTACGGCACTGCAGATGAAGTTGTCTACTGCAGTCCTTTGCTGAGGATTCCCACTTCCACATTGCGATTGCAGAATTGAAACCCCTTCCAAGTTCCAAGAGCTGATTGCACAATCTGACAAACTCAAGGTGTTCCTGTACATGGATCTGTAGTGGAACAAAGCAATCAGACGCCTCTGATTACCGAGAAGTGCGTGTGAGCTGGTATCAAATCCACCTGTGCCCAATTAGGGCAGGCCCCCTATTGAGCATGTGCAAGACCAGGGGGCCAATAAAAGATGAAACTCACAGCCACAGACTAGCTCACTCTCAAGCACTGTATTACCTTTATTGCGTCACTAGCGCTCATCGCCTCCAAGGTGAGGCTTTCGTGGCGCAGCTGGTTAAGACCCAGTACTGCAATGCCAAAAGCCCCGGGTTCGAGACTCCACAGAGAGCCTCACCTTGGAGGCGATGAGCGCTAGTGGTGCAATAAAGGTAATACAGTGCTTGAGAGTGAGCTAGTCTGTGGCTGTGAGTTTCACCTTTTATTGGCCCCCTGGTCTTGCACATGCTCAATAGGGGGCCTGCCCTAATTGGGCACAGGTGGATTTGATACCAGCTCACACGCACTTCTCGGTAATCAGAGGCGTCTGATTGCTTTGTTCCACTACATGGATCTATGGAGTTCTGGATAGCAGACTGAAGCACAGTTACATTCATACTGATGCAGATGCTGCTGTCAGTCAGGAAAGAGCCTGCAAGAGAGGATGAGGGTACGGAAGGAAGGACAGGAAAGTTCCTTTGTCAGAGCTGCTCTACCAGAACCCTTAGAAAACCACATTACCAAGATATGTGACAGATCTGGTTGATGAACCTATGTAATGACTCCCAAACATCTAACCTCTAGCTGTAGACTGGTTGTCATAACAAAATCTCTCCTTGTATTTCTTTTTATTTTTAAGCTCTGGCAAGGGATATATCATCTGGAGCACCTTAAGCTATGTCTGCTGAAAGCCATTCTGAGCTGGCTAAATCTAATATAAGCAGGCACAACTCAATTAAAGTCATGCTTGCTTACACCTGTAGTGAATTTGATATTGGTGTATGCATTGACTTGTACTAAATATGTTGTCTGAAATGATTAAACACTAACCCAGACTGCAGCAAACCTCTGAAGCCTATTCAAGTTAGGTGATTTATGATAATTTTCATTGCAATTGTTCATTTCTGTGCTTGTCTGTAGTGTCTGCAATACACTCCCAGAATCTTTCTTGTTAATCTGTTTTCATAAAAGCTCTACCTTTGCTTCTGTGGTCACACTCACTTACAATAAGCTGCAGAAGCTTTATACTACCCAGCAGAAGTACCAGTGGTAGTACAGTTTCAGCAGCAAGGAGCTGAGTGGGGGCAGTAGAAGCTACTGGAGGAGCAAATTTAATGCTCAGATGGTTACACCAAGCTCCTTGTGGCTCTGTCTATCTGGTGACACTTCCACTTTAACAAATTCCAAGTTAACCCTGATGTGTCTTCAACAGCAGCAATCTTTGCAATGTAGACATCCCAGGAGGGAAGGAAATAAAGTCACAGATGATAAGGCCAACTTTTAGAGAGTTCATCTTCTATTTTATCATCACAATATATATTTACAGTATGATTCCAGAATTTCATGTTTTTTCACGTGCATGGTTACTTTGTGAAAAGAAACATAAAATATCTACTCATATAGAGTCATTATAGAGCTCGTACATAATCATATTAACTGCTTATGAAAGGACTACATTGCAATACCATTTTAAAGGTAAGGCAATTTAAGAATGGTCTATAAATTGTACACACTACTGCCTGCATTAATGGCACTTCATATGGAAATGCATGTTATTTCAGTTGGAAATACACTTTGTAATGAAGCCAGAAACATAATAACAACTTGGAAAGACATGTTAAATTATAATTTAATCATTGTTTAATAAAATCAGCTTCGTTAATAAGTATGAAAAAAAGCCAGCAGGAAAAAGAGAACTGCTGATCCATTTAATCCTACTTGGTAACCACTTTCAGACTTTGTCAAAGTATTGGCAGAAATACTAGACTAGTCTATCTTTAGCACTGCTTATCCTGCATGTAGACACAGGGATGAGATACAGATATTAGAAATAGAACAAATTATTTGCAAAAAAACCTTTGGTATAGGAAGAGCTATGTTTTCTTGCTGGTATTTTTTTGAGAAGTGCTTTGCCTGCAATAGACATGAAGCCCAGGGATAAAAAATCAGCACTAGATGGAACCTTTCTATTTTGATCCCCTGGGCCTGCTGATGTAGATTTAAATATGAAATCTGGATGTACCAACAGCAAGATAACCATTGTAATTACAGGATCTAATTCTTTTCTTGGTCACACCAAACATTTTTTGTATTTTATTGACAGATATGCTTGAAAAATAATGGAAATTACCAGATAAAATGAGATTGGTTAACTGAGGGGATATTTCAGTTATCCCGAGAAATCTCAGAAATCACACCAAATATTTATTAATATTTCTATTAATGTTGCTTACTGCAACTGGAACAATGTCTTTGTTTTGTGTAAAAGCCCAGGTCCTTGTTCATTTTATGCTCAGGCAAACATATGTTATCTTCCAGACATCTGTAATCATAGATGCATGTATGACAATAGTCCAACCAATATACTGAAACTAATGTAGTACGGTCAATTCTTTTGTTAATTATTTGTTTCTACAATGTGGTGACATTATGTCCTGAATTCTGAAGAAGTGCCATATAGAGTATCAAGCTTTTCCAACACAGTATGCTTTTTGTAATTATCTCATTGTATTTTCTAGGAGGTAGGATTCTACCTTGTAGAATCCCCATAAAATAATACAATTGGCAACCACTGTTCTGCAAAAGAAGCAGATTATAATGGCAGGTGAAGACTAACATGTACTGACAGAGTTTTGTAGGTAAGTTCATAATTCTTCCCATTACTAAAAATTCTCTTAACATGATGATTCCCAGGTTCATATTTTCTGTTTACAAGCTACACAGTAAGCTAAATAAAAGCTATGTCTAATTGGAGATAATACCTTAATAAAATGCTGCAACCACTCTATACGTTGTATTATTCAACAGTGAAATAGCCTAATAAGCCCACATCTGTGGTGTGGATGGCCTCGTGAATGTTGTTTCTTTGAGACGATATCTTCACAGCTTTTCATCCATATGTCCACTTTAAGCACACTATTATAAGCTCTGGCCTCTCTGACCCTTTTAGACTTGTGTTCTTGTCAAATGTTCTTTTTTAACATGTCATGGATTCATCAGTACAACATTTTTTCCATTCTTTTTTTTAAAGAATTATCTTCAATAGCTTGAAAATCAGCTTAAGCTGAGGATTTCCTTTCCAATCAATGAGAAATAGCAGACACTATTGAGTAATAATCATTCCTCAATAACCATGGCAAGAAGAATCTATTTTAAAAGTCACAGAATCTGGATTATTTGTCCTCCCAAAATCACTGAAGCGTAAGTGCACCCATTAGTTAACAGAGGTGGGAATAATGACTACAACTAATAAGACATACCACAAAACCAGGACTTTTCCAAATAGTTAGCTGTTATTACACTATCAAAATATAGAGCCTTTTTTGCTATGGAACTATTTCATAAGCATAAACTATCTATCAAAGAAAGCACAGTATTCCACCCTCTGACTGCCTGAGACAATCCTTTCAGAGCTTCACCTCATGTTCATTTTCTCAAAGAATGTCTGTATACGGTGGATCTGTTTTTCCAGAAATTAGCTGTTTTCACAATTTGGAAATGTTTCTAGAAAATTATTATTCAGCTAGATACTGATCTATAGTGTATTTTGAATAGGGAATGATTTTTTTGAGTTAGCATTATTGCAGTTTTTTTATCATACAGTTGTTCTGCACTTCTTTCACAGCAAGAACCTAATAATATAATGTGTGTTCTGAAGAACACATTAAAATGACATTATGTGATCAGGATGCCAATTACAGTATGACTAAAGACTAGCTATCAAGCTACAGAAAGTCAGTAATTGTGCTGATATAAACATAATGTTTATATGTCTTGAGTAGAAAAGAATGAATTCCATTTTATTACTCACATATGATTATTGACAAAACACTTAGGGATACATTTTCGAAGTGTTGTATGGGTTTTTAGCTGCATGACTCCCATTTAAGTCAATAAGAGTCACATAGTTAAAACCCCATGCAACATTTTGAAAAATTACCAGAGAGAAACCTCTCTTTTATTGCGTAGCTGCACAGATCATTTTATTCTCTAGTAGTTCTTCCACATGGCAAGCTAGTAGTGTTGGCTGCCAGTAGTCCTATTTAAAAAAAAAATATCTACAGGCCTCCAAATATGGTGTTCTATTTATATGCAGATTTTTTTAAAAAAAATAACATCACTTGTACTTCTATTGTTCCTTTCATCAGGTTATAGCCCAGCACTTTAAAGCTATTAGTTAATTATGCCTCACATCACTCCTCCAGGCAGGTACACTGGTAGCTGCCACCTTTGGTGGCTCACCCAAGGAGACAAGGTGAGCCAGAGGAAGAACAAAGAGTTGAACCAGCCAAGCTCCAGGTCCTTGGTCCCTTGTTCCAGCTACAAAATAGTCCCAACCCACAAAGATTCAGCATTCAATAGTATGTAATGCATATGAAATGCCAACATTAATTGGAAATGGCACCAGAGTGACCTCACTTCAGTCTTCGGAGGTCTGATATTGCTTCTTTTCACTCATTAATTCATTAATTAGTTTAAAAGGGCTAATGGAAAACAAAAATATTCCATTTGCCAGGGTAGATTGCTGCTGAATATTTATATTATTTTTTTATTATTCATACAGAATTACGACTGCTTCGCAGAAAAGCCAATGTGGGCACTTTTGTCGTTGAGATAAACATAATCCACAATTTTTAGAGCTCATCTGTTTAAGGGACTGGTGGGATCTTCAGTACAATTTGACTTTGCAAAGAAGCTCTAGGAAGCTTCTGTTTTAGTCAAAGGAAGAGATTTCAACATGCTTTTTGTTTAGATAAAGAAGTAGATTATTAAATTAATAATTAATATTAGTACCTAAGCATGGAAACAGTAATTACTATTTTTTTATCAATGCTTAAGAAGTTGAAGGATTTTTTAATACTTTTCCATTAGCTAGGATATTCAAATCACCAGTCTAGAGTTTTGGTTTTAGAACTTTTTCAGTAGACTATGTGTGTGTATTTAATTATACCTTTAATTAGGATGTGTTTCATTCAGTTCAGCTCTCCAAACTCATAGCCTTCGATGGATAAAAGAGAATTAACTTTATCGGGCAGATACCAGTTTGTTCTTCTGAATTAATATGTGTTCAGGTTCCCATAAACTGTGACTGAGCTATTTATTAGCAGAAATATAAGCCACACCCAGGTTTTCTTAGAATAGGAAGTCTATGTTAGAGCATAATAAAAGTCATGATGATTCAGAGTTTTCACAAAAAATCCTAAAATTCATTAAGATTCCCCTTGCCATCCTGATATATTTCATTTAATAGCAGCAGACATTTTTCTTATTTCACTGTAGTAGCACTTAGACAAAAATTGTTTTTCCTATCCGATTGTACCCTTGTGCCTTTGTTACTTGTATTTCTTCAACATTGAGTGCATTATCCACTGTTAAATGATTGATAAAAATTGTTAAATAAGGCAAACACTACTTTCAGTGTAGTGTAATGAGGCCTATCAAGCAGGAGAAATACGTCTCATCGTGATATTAAAATTAAATGTAGCATTTTAAAAATTCTTGACATAAATAAAAAAGTTATTTATCTGGACCAGTGATCTTTCTGTAAGCCCACTGTTCTGTATAAGTAATTGACAAAATATATATTTTATTCTGTCAAATACTTTCGTTTTCTTCTTCTCAAATACATTTTGAATTTGCAGTCATTAACCCTAGCACAGTCCACAATTGTATGGCCTTTTCTGTGTAACTGTTATAATAGTCTTACTCCACCTGCAGCTTTGCATCTCCGTTGGAATATTTTTTGGTTGTTTTAATTTGTTTGGTTGGTTTTTTACATGAAAAATGACACATCTCTTTATATTTAATTGAATATAGTAAACACAATGTTATTTCTGATTACATAAAAATATCAATTTTAGCAGATGTTTCTGTGTTTCTGTGTTTCTGTGTCCAGTTCTGGGCCCCTCAGTTCAGGAAGGATATCGAGGTCCTGGAGCAGGTCCAAAGGAGGGCAACCAGGCTGGTGAAGGGATTTGAGCACGGACCCTATGAGGAGAGGCTGAGAGAGCTGGGGCTGTTCAGCCTAAAGAAGAGGCGGCTCAGGGGAGACCTCATCGCTCTCTACAACTACCTGAAAGGAGGGTGTAGCCAGGTGGGGGTTGGTCTCTTTTGCCAGACGACTTTCAACAAGACAAGAGGGCATGGTCTTAAGTTGTGCCAGGGGAAGTTTAGGTTAGATATTAGAAAGAATTTCTTTATGGAGAGAGTGATCAAGCATTGGAATGGGCTGCCCAGGGAAGTAGTGGATTCTCCGTCCCTGGAGATATTTAAAAAGAGACTGGATGTGGCACTCAGTGCCATGGTCTGGGAACCGCAACGGTGGTTCAAGGGTTGGACTTGATGATCTCTTAGGTCCCTTCCAACCCAGCCAATTCTATGATTCTATGATTCTATGATTCTGTGTGCAGTTACCCACACACCCTCCCTTCCCTCCTCTCCAGTTCCAGTCAAGGGCATTCCCAAGACAGAGCATCCTATCAAGTAAGTGAGCATAAGGCATGCAGTACCTGTAACTACCAAGTTACAAGGCAATGATGAACTTAGTATCACATCCACTTGTCTTGGGGTTCCTTTTTCAGATGACGAGCTAGTCACTCATAGCCAAATCCTTTGAAATGAATTTCCAGTATCTAAATACCTGCCTACTCTAATTACACAGGCAGTAAAAGATCTATGTGTAAATAGCATGGACTGTTTTTTTATTTTAAATCCATGTTTTCAATCTTTTTAATGATGTTGCCTTTTTTTTTCTCTGCTGCTGTTCATATGAAGGCACAATCCAATGTAGGTGAGATATTTAACTGAAAAAATGGCAGCAAACTAAAATCAAAACCTGTATTACGTCTTGCTGTAAAAGACCAATATATATTCATAATTCTGAACCACTTAGGGACACCTAAGCAACATAGCTGCAAGTAGTTAACATAACATGTCCCAACAGGAGCTTACCATGCCAAAACTGAGGGTTCTTTCCTTCTTTCTCTATGTAAATTGCTTTCCTAATCTTATCAAATGACCTCCAAATCTGTAATGTATTTAACTTCCATGAAACTTTGTGAAACAAGCATCCTATAATTCAACTAAGGTTCAGTGAGATTAA
Organism: Calypte anna; assembly: GCF_003957555.1. Taxonomy (NCBI): domain Eukaryota; kingdom Metazoa; phylum Chordata; class Aves; order Apodiformes; family Trochilidae; genus Calypte; species Calypte anna. The sequence continues at coordinate 25,264,341 of NC_044244.1, read as the reverse complement.
TTGGTTTAGGAAGGGCCACATAGGAAGATGATGGTAGAGAGAGTAACTGATCATAAATCCTTTAATTAACAAGGTATAATAATATATATATTCTCTGTTCATAATTGCATCTACGCAGCAGGCCTGCAATTTAATTTTCTTTTTTGGTTCTGAGGAGACTTTTTTAAGACCTTAACAAAAGCTTTTAAATGCAAACAAAAACCTGAGACAGCAGTGATGCTCAGTTACTTTCAGCATTATGCATCAGAGGATTCACGTTTTTTCAAGGCTGAAGATTTTGAGCTTAAACTTGTTGTGCTTTTCTGAAACCAAAGCTCAGTGATTTACAAATAGAAGTTCAATTTTCAAAGTATACAAAAAAAATAAAAATACTGCAAGAGTCAAAGCCTTCTTTAGGTTTAAGCAAATTTCAACACCACATTAGCAAACAATATCATAATTTTTAATGTTATGTCATTATTTTTCAAGTAGAAGACCACAGTGGTTTAAGAGCACAGAAACAACTCTAGGTAGTGAGGAAATGTTTGCATCTATTTGAAGCCTAGAACTTATAGCCCCAAAACCTTTTCATGTACAATTTACATATTCTTAAGAAAAAATCTCCAGAACCTCACAACCCAAGGATGGTCAGTTTTGCTTTCAATAGTAGTGGTTGTTCAGTGATATATTTAAATTTAGAGAACTAATTCAAAGAACTGGGAGTATGACAGAAACAGAAACCTCACTTTTCCCTAGTGAACCAATTCTTTTTCTAATGCAATTAAAGTTTTATTCTGTTTATACTTCAGCAGGATGAAATTAAAGTTAGATTTTCTCGAGTCTTTTCATTCCACATTGACTCATATTACTGGCTATGCATTTTTCTAGGGATTGTAGGTGCTTGTTCTTGCAGAAGGTGGAATAACAAAATCTTTCTCCTTTTGAGTGAATTCTAGAGTAGATTTATACATTCATAACACTTTAATTTAAATAATCTGTTTAATAGTCTTTTAAATTCATATTTGCTTATGTATTTTCCTCTAAAAAGAATGATTCCCACTAATTGACAGACATCAAAATACCTTGTTGAAGCAGGTCCATCAAGTAGCAAAATAGAGAAATAGAGGTGTGCATTGCTCAGTAGAAGCAGCAGCAGCTTCTTTCTCAGTGTTGATGTATTACTGACCCAATTATTTGTTTTTTTTCTTGGGGTTTTCTACCTTTCCATATCAGAATTTTACTTCATGAATCCTCAATCTATTATGACCACCTGTATAATTTCAATTCTGTCTTCATTTTTACCTTTCCTGTCTTTTGCAGTTTTAGCTCATGGATTTTCTCACACCTTAAACAATTTTTTCAGCAAAACGTGCCCAAGGTCACAGAGTTGTGCCACATCAAATTAAGCCTTAGACCGCAGAGAACACCCTGAGCCAAAGGTTGCTGACTTATCTAGAGAGGAAGACTGAATCACTTCCTTTTGCCATCATAATCACTGGGATTTTAGCACTGGTGGATCTCACCCTCCTGCTTCTGGTTTTAACAATGGGCTGGAGAAATAAAACAAACCTTTAGAATTTTTTTCAACTCCCAGCCAGTTTCTCACACTTCAGGGAGCTAGTGATTCAACCAATTTGACTGAAATGAAAAAAATATTCTCTGTGCAAATGTGATTGATTTTACTTCTGTCAACAGCTGGTTTCCATTTCTAGGTCCAGTCACCTTCCTAGTAATTTCCACTAATTCAGATTTATCATTCAATACTTTGAATTGAATCTATATCTGGTATAATTGTTTTACTTAACCGGATTATCATACATGGCATGTCCACTATTAGTCAAAATCCATTAATTCAAGTTTTGGTTTAAGACTCATGTTCATATTTTAAAATAGACTTTTTTAAAAATTAGAAGTTTTCTAGAGTCAGAAGCCAGTCTTGTAATGCTCTAGAACAAGAACGATTGAATCACACTGGGATGGCAGCAGTGGCAGTGTCCTCCTTGCTACCATCACCACAACTGCTTGTTGAATTAAATATGTCGTGATAACTCTGAGATTATATCCCTATTTGTAAATTAAAGATGTCGGGAGGGTACTTTGGCACTGTGTTGACGAATGTTAAGTGTTCCAACTATCAAACTTAGCTTTTAAAACAGTATAGCTTCATGCAAACTGCCTCCTGTGAATAGTCTGTGAGTAGCATTAACTCCATAACTCTGCCTGGCAAGTGCCCTCAAAAGCAAGTTCTAGACAACCAGGGACACAACTGTGCCTATGCCAATGAAAAACTTACCAATATGGATTTCAGAATCACAAAATCACCATGGTTGGAAAGGACCTTTAAGATCATGGAGTCCAACTTTCAGCCCTACACCACCTTAGCCACTATATCATCTCCCTAAGTGCCACATCAGCCCATTTTGGATGAAAAAGAATAGCTTAAAATTGTAAGATATTCAAGTACAAATTACCAGATCTTTGGATCTATCAAAATAGATTCACAACTTGAATATAAATTCTGTGTCATGAGTGTCTGACTTGTGTCATGGTCATCTGGACATTTGAAACAATAGATTTGTCTTCACTTGACAAAGGAGAGTGGGATCACCACAATTCATCTGCCATGACTTTCTAACAACATATTCTTTTGGCAGAAAAAATCCAAGATTGCTACAGATTAAAACATTAGACAACCAGTCCTACGGTGCTGTCATTGTCATCCGCATCTGTAACCCTGCTCAGTTTCAGAGCTCTAAAACTGTCTCCAGTAGAGGGTAGACTGTATTCCTGCAGGCTTTTGGAAGGACATAGTATAGCTAAGAGGATCCAAAATGCTCCAGAATAAGCAAGAGGGATGAGAACCTCCAAAGCTGAGTAAACAGCAGGTGTGTGCTCAGCTCATATAATTTAAGCAGCCTCACAAAATTCTCATTGTAGTTTAAAGAATGACAACATCAGCAATATACTACATAATACTTAGAAGACACAGACATCCTCCTTAAAATTTACTCATTTCTGTTTTCATACTGTTACTTCCTATCTCAATAATGACTTTTCATTAGTTTTAGTGTATTTATTAAATACATTTAGCTAAATCCCCATTAAGCAACAAGTGCTAAAAAAAATTATTCAGTGTTATTGTTTTTTTGGTCATGAGCTAGAGACTTTTGAAAGGAATTGTCAGCTGCCCTTTCCTGGAGGGAAATTTATTATAAATTTTCAGTAAGTATATATAAACCAAAGTATCTGTTTATCTGTAATTGTCTTCACATGTTTATTTGAGTGGTATTAACTTAGGTGTGAAACATAGATAGTCTCAAGGTGTCAGAGGTATCCTGTTGCTCGAATGCATTGCTTTTTATTTTCTTTTTCAAGAAAAAAAAATAGGAAATTAAAATGCTCTTTTCATTCACAGAATATGACCCTTTCTGACAGCACTCCTAATGAAACCCTGAGTGGTTCTCCTGCTGACCTACCTGTGGATTTCTGCCAGGATTACCTGTGACAAAGCAGAAATTGTGTTTTACAAAAAGTAGTTTTGTTCCAGTAGTGTTTGTGCACTTGAATTGCTGGAACTTATACAAGGGATAACTTGTACAGGATTCAAGAGTCTATACATTCAATAATATATATGTCACCAAAGATCCAGGAAAAAAAAACAAAACTCAGAGTAGGTGTACTAAGAACATCTATAGATTATTTGCTTAGTGTACACTGCAGCAGTGCTCAAAGAAAACTTTCAACCAAAAACTTTACATTCTTACTATTGTGACTTACATATATATATATATAAATATATACATATCATATTATATATATTATATTATATATAATATATAATAATATATATAATATATATTATAATATATATATAATAGTATATATACTATATAGTAGTATAGTATATATATAGTATATATAGTGTATATATATATATAATAGTGACTTACATAGTCACTATTAAGTGACTATGAATGTTAAATTCAGCACTGAGAAGAATGACACCATACTGACAGGAGTTGAAATAGTCAAGAGGTGTGGTGGCTTAGCCTGGTTTCACCAGCACAGATAATAAAAGCTAGCAAAGTTATCTACAGCAGTCAGCCTAGCAAAGGAAGCTGTCAGGTTCAACACTGTTGAAACTATGGCCAACTTTGAATGTTGTTGCAGATATCAAAAGTATAAGGTCTAAAAGCAGATGGTATCTGTCTTCCCCAGTGCTGTTGAACACAAGTCTCAGAATTCTTTAGTTGCATGTTCTTCTAAGCCACATTGACTTCAGTTTCAAGGATTAAGAGAAACATATTTTTTTTCAGGTCTGCTAAGAAAACAGTGCTTCTTGCCATTAAGTTAGACTTGTTTTCTGTAGATTTTTATTTAGCACAAGCAGGATTGACTTTGAAATAAAATCCAACAGGTTTTCCAGTTGATTTTGATTTAATAGGCATCTTTGGTAGAAGGCCTCAGGGTAGGCTGGCTCTAGCTATTTATCTTTATACTGGGTAGTTTATATATTTTAAGAAAGTGACAAATGGCAGCTTTAAAAAAACTCATTATGGTAATTGATTATTATAGGGAAACCTCGGAAACTTTATGAAAGAGAGCTGTATTCTCTAAGCTTCTTACCTTTAAACCAGACTTGTAATTAGAAGAATCCATAAACATTTATCACATTAGGAGAGGTTCAGTCAGTAAGTTTAGAATAAAACTCTGGAGTCACTTTATTGTCCTAGTTTAGTGATTTTCCCTAAGTAATTTGCCCAGCTGAATAGAGGACCACACACATTTTCAGAACCTGTCTAAGCAGAGTTTGATAAGCAATTTGGAGTGCATGTCTCCAAGGGTAGCTGTACTCTTTGACTAATACATTTCTTAATTTTATAATCAAATCATATATTCTGAGTAGAATTTGTTCAAGAATTTGAGCTATTATCCCTCCACTTCTTCTTGGCCTCTTCTGTCTGAAACTTTGGGTTCCCCAGTAGGCAACTCATTGACATGAGATTTCTCTCCCTCCCTCACCTCCCTTATTTTAGCTGTGTTACAGAACCACAGAATCATGAAATCATACAATGGTTTGGGTTGGAAGGGACCTTAAAGATCACCTAGTTCCAACTGTCCTGACATGGGCAGGGACTTCTCCCACTGATCAGGTTGCTAAAAGCCCCATCCAACCTGGCCTTGGACAGTTCTAGGGAACAAGCATCCACAGCTTCCATGGGCAACCTGTTCTCTCACCACTCTCACAGGAAATAATTGTTTCCTAATATCTAATGTAAATATACCCTTTTTCAATTTGAAAACATTCCCCTTTGTCCTGTGGCTACATGCCCTTGCAAAAAGTCCCTCCCCCATTTTTTGGTAGGCCCTTCCAGATACTGGAAGGCCACTGTAGCTCATTCTGACCAACTTCTGAGAGATTCCAGCCCTGGAGCCATATGTAAGATGGCCTTTAGCTTACATGCAATTCAAAACCTTATGGTTTAGTGACTGATTTATTTAAGCAAACAACTAGTTTGTTAAATTGTAGCTAGTATGTCTGGGAGTTTATTGCTTTCGCTAATGTGATAAATTTCTCAAATGTAAAAAAATTGCACCAACTTTTGCAGTCACTACCTAATATCACATTACAAATGCCTCTAGAAGACAGAGACAACAGTTCTGGTCTTTCTCAGAGACAGCAGTCCAGAGACTCACACACTACCTTCAGAAATGCTGAATATAAAAAAATTGTCTCTGATTTCAAGCATAGGAAACTTCTTAATCTTGTCCTAGCTTGAGGAGGGGGTTGGTCTCTTCTCCCAAGTAGCAAATGATAGAACAAGAGGAAATGGCCTCCAGTTGTGCTGAGGGAGGTATAGAATGGATATTAGGAAAGAAATTCTTCACCAAAAGAGTTGTCAGAGGTACTTTAATAGGCTGCCAAGGGAAGTGGCCAAGGCACTACTCTGGAGCTATTTAAAAGATGTGACGACGTAGTAATCAGGGACATGGTTTAGTGGTGGACTTGGCAGTGCTGGGTTAGTGGCTGGGCTTGGTGATCCTGAAGGTTTCTTCCAAGAAAAACGATTCTATGATTCTATGGGTGGCTGCTGTCCCTGCGTGCAGAAAAGTAAATATTTTCAGTCGACTTTTTAAGAACTTCTGTTCTTGAGTTAGATCTGCATTATGTGACTCAGTTTTATTTTTAGTTTAACCAAGGGAGCTTATATTTCATGTTTCATATAAGAAAGAAAAGAAAGGGATGCTTACAAGGCAGAAGATACTTGCAGAAGCATACATTTTACTATGAAGTGTGTGTGTGTGTATATATATATATACATGTATACTTCAACAACTTTTCAGTCTAGAAAAGGTATTTATGCAGTATGGCTTCTCAAGCATGATCTGCCATATTTTTCTTTTAACTGGCTTTCATTGTAGTCATCTTCAGCATTTATGTTTTTTTCTCTCACATTACCAAAGCCTGCAATCAAAGGGCTGTGTAAGAATGCCATCTTTCATTTCTAAAAAGTAAGTTTCTAGCTTATAAAGTTGGTGTGAAAGATTGGCTTTGCCTCCTTAGTTATTTGTAAGCCTCAGAAGGGAGAACACAAATGAAAGAAATATAAAAATTTGCTTTCTTAAAACTTTTTTTTTAACAAAATCATAATTTTAGAAGAATTTCATGACATTTTAGCATACGGACTTGACTGACATAATTTTTCTCTCTTTAAAAATATTTTATTGCTTCAGGTAATGTTCTACATATAAATTTACATATGACTATAACAAGAGTAAACCACAAAATCTGAGAAACAACGTGAAGTTTTCAAAAGCAAGGAGTTTTTGACTGTCCAAAGCAGACAGCTTCTAAAAACATGCTCACAATAATTACATTTATTCTTTCCCCACAGCCAGCTACATCTTTTTACCATTAAAGTTATTCGTTTTCCAAGTTTGCTTCAGTCTGTAAATGCCTCTTTAAACATGAAATAAAATTCATTGTTCCTTTGGCAACTGTATGGTTTCTTTGTTGAAAGCTGCTTAATTCAAATATTCTGCTCACAAAGATACGCTACTTGGCAGTTTGATGTATACAGTAAAAGTGAGTGATATCTGCTAATAGTGGAGAAGAAAATTCATGTTCTTTGTGCTTACCTACAATGGAGCTTTTTCCAGTTAGCCAGTGTTTCAGATTGATAAATGTCAGGTAAACAATGGAACATACAAAGGTCTTACCCTTGGAGTTCTTTGGGCCATACAGTCAGTGTGAAAAGAGCACACTGGCATGTGGCAGGATCAGGCCATAAAAGGCCAGAAAGTGTCTATGTGATGCAAATGCTGGTTAAGGTGCAACTGAGCTGCTTCAGTGCTCATTTTTAATGTTGCCTCAGTAGATGGATATTTTTTCTCTGTTTTTATTTTGTGTAATTAGCTGTTTTTGAAGTTCTCCCGGTGACCAAAATGCACTCCACTAAAACTCTAAAATGAGGAAAGTGGCTTGCAATTATAGCTGAACGATGTGTTAATGCACAGGAAAAATATTATCTGAAATAAATTCTAGAAAGGTGTTATCATATAATATAACATATTCACAGATTTTTTTCTTATTCAGGTTTGTTTTGCATATATGTGCAAGATTTTTAGCTAGATGAAAATATTCATTAATGTAATAATGGTGGGATAGGACAAAATAGGAAGTCACTGAGCTTTCCTTTCTAATCTATAACTTGATTGTTATTTCTTTCCATTTTTTTTCTAGAAACCTTTGGCAACAAGATACTGAAATGGATTTGGCTTTCCTGAATCTCACATTTAATAATTTGCCTGATTTCCAGGTCAGTGAAAAATAGTGTATAAGTTTTAGAAGCATTATGCTATTTGAAAGTTAAATTTTGTTTGTTTGGTTGGTTGGTTTTGTTTGGTTTGGTTTGGTTTTCCCAAGTGCAGCTGTGCTTACTGCATTCCTTTATTGCTGTTTATAAGAATTTCAGACCACCACTCAGCCTCTGGAGAAACAGTATTGTAATTCCAGTAAAGAGTGCCAGACTTGTCTGTTCAGGAAGGAGTTAAAACTCAATACAGAGTGGAAGCAAGCCTTTCATCATCCTTTTCTCATTTCCCATAGGAAAATTTCCATAGGAAAGATTTAGTGTATTCCTGAAAGTTCCTCGGTTTGTCTGGTTGGGAGCCTGGACTGGTGAATGCTTTGCATTCGTTGGCATAAGTGAAAAGAAGGCTTCACAGTCCTGACTTTTGGAATGAGATTCATCTATCATCAGAATATTAAAAATTAGATATCTAAAATGCAGTCAGTCTCTGTTTGCTTCAACAAGGGAGCGTATTTCTCTCCCCGGAGCAGTTGGTCTCACAAATATTGAAGCACAATAGGTGGGATATCAAAAGAAGACATACAGGTCTGGCCTGCACATGTTGTCTTTTCACCCAGGTCCACACATTTCTGGTGGTAGTGTTATATTTACTATGTACTTCAGAGGAAAAATAAGAGAATAATTCCATTTCACACCATAAGTTGAATTGAGACAACAGTCCAGTGACTGCAAAAGGTCTGCTATGCCAATGCAACTCCTGATTACTGAGAGCTATGTTAGTATGGAGATGCCATTTTCCTTTTTTTCTAATGTATAATGGCAGAAAAGCCAACAAGAACTCAATCCTAATTTAGTGCAATTTATTGTGAATGTATTTGCCCGTACTAAACAGTAATATTTTATGCTTAAAGGACAGAATTTTCTCTCATTGACCCTGCAGAGGTCAGTGGGACGTAAAGAAGCTCTAGTAAGCATTAATTTTGTATCATTCTCATACAAAAGTTTTATCAGGCATTTCCAAGATCCAAAACACTGTCACATGGAAATGCATTCAGCAATAAGGTATTTCCACAGTACAAAATGTTTATTAGGAAAACATATGCCTCATAGTACATGTGTTCCTGTGTTCTAATGCACATTTTATAAGGATTTTTCTTTTTAACCTGTTACTTTATTCTTCTGTTTTTGAAAGTTGATTCATTATTTTTAAACAAAATCAAAGTGGTGAAGAAAACAACATGTGGCAGCTCTTTTTTGTTGCTATCATCTTGTTTCATTATTTGAATGCCTCAGAAGGTGACTATTGTACTTTTATTGAGCAAGGAATAGAATCCCTTTAAGATCCAGGTGTTGACCACATGTTTATCAGACTTTCCATAAACAACAAAGAGTTTTTCTTTCCATATCTGCTTTCTTTGTGAAAATCCAACTGAGCCTTGCAAATATGTTAATCCAGGTCTGCAAAATCTTCAAGCTCTTGATTTGATTCATGCATGCTAGCAAGGGTCAAACTGCGGGGAAATAGTAAAGCAGCATTTCCTCTCAGGTGATTGTGTTGCTCATGCTTTTGTATATTGCTGGCAGCAAGAATGGAGGCAGGTTTTCACTACTGAGGATTAAAATTAATTTAATGTTTCTAAACACATTGGGATGCAAAGTTCAGATCCAAATAGCAGCTTTATCAAGTTGTTGTTCAAATAGAGTGATTGAAATTTGCTTAATATATAAAAATCATTTACATACAGCTTTTTGAATTTCCTCATATTTGTTAAGCAATGATTTTCTAGTACACTGTGAGGCTGAAAACCAGCTATATTTTAAAAACAACCCTCTAATTTTGTACCTTTTCTTAGAGCATTCCTGCTTGCTAAGACAATAAACTCCAGATAAAAATAGTGGATTTTGGATACCCAACAGACGTTTTCTGCTCCTGAAAATCTCCACTTGTAAAATATTAGTTTATATTGAGTTTATTTAATTGCTAATCCTTATATAAATTGCCATAACCTACATATAGGAAAAAGAATTCTGAAGAAATACACTATAATAAATATGGATTTTTAAGGTATGATATAAAAAAACTAGCAGAATAGGTCTTGAATGAATGGTCTCCTTCATGAATGGCTGTAATAATAAGAATCATAATTTAATTAATTACTATCCTTCCCACAGCTCCCAAACAGGTACTCAACAATAAAAGGGAAGAAAGAAGGACTCATTCCCCTAGAAGACCCTAAGAGAAGGTAATGAAGCTTTGAAAGAGTAAAGTTATGAAAACTATGCAGTTATTGCTTCTTAGATATGTTATCAAACTAATATCTTTATTAAAAGGTACATTCTTTTTTTTCCTTTCCTTCTCACTTTCACTCTCTTTTGCTATCTCTTCCCTCCCTTCCTCTCTCTTCATTCATCTCTGCATTCATCTCTTCTTCTCTTTCCTCCATTCCTTTCTCTCTTCCTTTCTTTCATGAACAAACTTCTTGGGTTTGTAGGACTCGGGGAATCAATTAGTTGTAGTATACCCACTTACTTTAGGGTTGCAGGATCAGGCAAATTTAGGAAGAATTTCTGCCCATTATATTTCCTTCTTAATTATGTGTGAATGTGAGACAAATTTATACTACTTTGTCTAATTATCACAACAAACCTTTCTACCACTATTAAAATTTAATTAGTCTTCTTATTTGTTAATTTGGAGCAATGTTAGTTTATTTTTTTTTCTTACAATTGATTTGTGAAAATATTTTTTCCTTAGTTCTTGGTGTTTATTTCAGCAAAGAGTTCAAGAAGACCAAGGTTTAAGAAGTAAGTTTAAGAATTTTAAGTTATTTAGAGGTATAGTTGTTGTTTTTTAAATAAAATAACTTTATGCTGACAACTGAGGTTAGACATTTTTGAAAGTTCATTGGCCATGTAATATTTTGGTCACTAACATAAATTTTTAAGTTTGGGGTTTTTTTTAAATTAGAGTTTTCGTGATATTTTCTTAATAATGAAATAAAGAATGGTATTTAATATTAATAATGAAATTAATTTATAGTCTTTTAAATTATGCCATTTTTAAACCATCAAATGCACCAGCAAAATAGAGAGCATTGTGCTGATCTTGAGATGTACAGACTGACGTGCTCCTGAGATCTGTAAAAACTGAGTGATTAGCAGTTTTAATGTCTTGATGAGTTCAGGTAATTCTTTGGGGATTTGGGGGGTAAGGTCATTTCACAGGGAATATTTAGACTCTCTGTACTCTAAAGCTTTGCCGATTAAAGATAATTTCTCTAAAGATTAACTATAGAAATTTCCTTGTCAGTATATGCAGCACTACATATCTGAAGAGGTAATTGTTCCTATGGCTTGTAATTTGGATTTAAGCTCCAAGTTAATTGTGAACACAGAAGCCTTTGGACTAAAAGGAACAGCTAAGGTTTTGTTATCTAGAGTGACATGTCCTCTCTCCTGAAAAAAGTACTATTTTCTACAAATAGGCAACAGGCACATGGCCTGTTGGATCAGGTTACATCAGGTTATGTTGTGTTACATGATATGACATGCCCTTCAGTGACCTGAGGCAATGTCATCTTGTGTTACCTTGGTAAGGAAATCCTGTTCTTTATTAGGCAAGTGAAGAGAAGGCTAATCATCTCTAGTCATGAGGAATTTCTGTGCTCTCTGTGGGCAGAAGCAGTTAATGGCAAGTAGCCTGTTCTGATTTTCTTTCAGCTATTTCTAGGCAGTCTAAACCCCATATGAATTTTATCTTACTATTATTTACTAGTTGGCATGTGCTTTACAAATCTAATTTAGTATTTTCCAGGGTACACACAGAAAAGAAACTCCTGTAGTGCTACAAAGATGTGTAGTACTTGGAGAGTGAATAGACAATGGCACCTATTTGGTTATGGAAATGAGAAATTTTGTAAAAGAGATATTAAGTAATCTTCTTAGATGAAAATGCTTGGTGTTGGAAGCCTAACTATTTATACATTTTTATGCATAGACTGGTCATTATTACTCTTCTACAGTTCTTATAAGCTTCTTGCTTAAATAGTACATTATGAAAATGAGCTATTGCAACTGCAAAGTATGATAAAACTGAGTCTACAGCGTGACCCTACCCGTGACTCTATCAGGATAGGTACTCTCAATAAGTAAGTCTTGAGTTACTGCATTAGGGGATATTATCAAAGGAAGCCATTGTATTTGGTCATTCAGTGTAATGATCTTTAATATTATTTTCTATTGATACATTCAGCATGTAAATTCACTTTTAAAAGATTTGCACAAAGAAAGTGAACACCATTACACAGGTACAGCTATCTACTGATTTTACAGTAAATTACTGGTGCGTGGTACAGAATGTAACCTCTTGGTTATATTCTTCAGTAAAAGGAATGGGTTAGAGAGGTTTTTATGCAAATTAGTAATGCTCTGTGTTGGAAGCCTAATTGTACTTTTTATTGTTGGACAAGTCAATACTGCTTTAATACACATTTTATAAGCTTCTTGCTAAAATTGTATATGAAAGGGATTAGTTCCCATAGATGAAAGGCATAATCTTAACAATGAGGCCACGTAAGCAGAATGGTTGAAGTACTGATAAAGGATTTGTTAGCTCCAACATAGAATAAGTCTTATTAGTCTTATTAGTCACCACTATTTGACCCACTACAGTTCATTGTACGAGTCACATATACTCAGTGATGGAATGAACAACAGCTACTGTAGCTGTATTCTGGTCAGTTACAATAAATAGGAATGTGTGAAGTACCTAGCTGTAAACCAGAAATAACAAAAAATCATTTTTCTTTAGTCATTCTTGAATGGAGAAAGCAAAAAAAAGTAATTTAAAAAATGAGCTGTTTTATAAAAACTACTAGGTAGCACATCATGAAGGAGGCTGGAAAAAAAGGTCAAGGTTCAGGTTTGGCTTGCTGTCTCACTTGATCTAAATCTTCCCACATGCTCAACAGTGCTCATTATCACAAATAATAAAATTCAGATGTTGAAGAGTAAGAGTTCAGTTCATCAGAGGAAAATCTGAAGAAAATTATCTTCAAAATGCAGGTTTCATGTTATAAAAAAATGTCATTTGTTATGTATGTTTTCCTGGACAACACTTGCTTTTTGAGTTAAAACCAATACAATGTGCTGCTTTTTTTTTTTTTTCCCCCCCTCTTCTGTACAGTTGCAATAACAGTAGGGACAGTGATAGTGAAGAAAAATGGAAGTATAGGAGTCATCTCTACATTATGTACTTCTAAGAAAAAGGAAGCCAGTCCCACAAAATAGAAAAATAGTTTGGTTTTTTTTTTTTAAAAGTGATACTTAAGAATTTCTTATATCTCCCAGCTTTAAAGAATTCATCAAAATATGTAGGAATGATGGAATTATGATAGCACACAAAGTACATATATTATAGTCTCTGTAGCTACACCATTTAGACAAAATAAACATCTGTCCTATTTCTAGGGATGATATTACTCAGCATCTGCAGGTTCGTAGGTAATATATCTGCACATTTGGTCTTTGTCTCCTGGAAAGAGTCCTATCTGTGAGCCATTGGTACAAATTAATATTTACTGTCAAATTGCTTATTAGTTTGACTTGCCTAAAGAGGTGCCCTCGATAGATAGGCATCCTTCTGTCCTGCCCTGTCCTTATCAGTTCTTCATGCTAGGCTTGCCTTAACTTTTTTTTTTTTTTTTTTTTTTTGGCTACTTTTAGCTCTCGGTCTAGACTTCCAAAGAAAAACTTCTTTTGTCTGACCTCTACAAGACTCACACTTGTGCAGCCCCAGTCTTACAGAAAATAGAAGGCATACAGCAGTTATTTGCAATAATAGCACTTGCAATTCAAGACTCAAATGAAGCATTTCAGAACAGCAATTGCAATATGTTGTGCAATATGAGCTTTTGGCAAACCAGAGGATAAGACGATATCAAATTGTCAGAGAAATTGAAGACATTCTCCACTCCTTTTAACAATATAGATAAGGCAGTCACAAAGGAGATATTTATGGCAATGAGGGGGAGGAGGACAAAGGAGAAAATCAGCAGAGTTTGGTTAAGCCCTGTGCCTCTTCCTCACAATGCAAACAATTGTTCATTTTATCTAACATTACCAGTTTAAAAGACAGGCATCCAGGCTAAAAAAGTCATCTGGTTCCCACTAGAGTCAATGAAGAGAGTTAGGCTCTTCCAGAGCTAATTTATTCCATCCCAAAATATATTATAGACGGGATTGATTATTCTCTGGAGATATCTATTTCTTCATAGATGATTAGCTTAAACAACTAACTTGTTGACAACTCGCAGTTGATGCTAGACGAGATGAATTCCCACTTGCAGAGTTTTGGATAGTAACGACTTCACCTTGCCCACTATTTGATTTGTTTCTTCCATTTTATTCTGTGCCACTTTTCATTCTCCAGTCAATCCTGTTCAAGAGGATAAAGTTCTATCAAGAGTGATAAAGTTCTACTTTTTCTTTCTCACTGAAATGGTTTCCAAGTATTTAATTTGAGATATAACAGATTTTACTCCCAGTGTCCCTATTCTGGTATTGTATGTAGGAGAGGGTGAGGGTGTTTTCCAGATCAAGACCAAAGTGTCTAGGAGTAGCAGGGTGGATCTTCAAATATAGGTTCATTTTCAGCTATCTGCATATGGAGGTCAAATTTTAACAGATAAATTGTTAAACATTTGGGGTTTACAGGTGTCCAGGCTAATTCCCTTAACACTGTTTCTGTTAAATGCTTATGCTCACATGATATTTAATGGAGATAAATAAATATGTGTAGACAGCAACTGAGATCTTAGATAGAAGGAATATTTGTTCTGTAAATTCTGTTTTTAAATAGCTTTATGCTTTAGGGATTTTGGTTTTGGGCAGCACTTGGGGAGAATCGATGAAAGTATCATATATCATCTTCTCCTTGTTCTCCATACTGAAGGTTTCCATGGCAGAACTTGCTGGATATTTGTCCATCATGCGCTTTTTGACATAATCCATTCCGCTGCTTCATTGATGGCATTTGAAATTAATTTTAGATTGATTTTGAAATACTAACAGTAGGAAAGTTATTTAAGGTAAAATGGTGACTCAGTACAGTTGTCTGATCACCTAAACAATGTTTACAGGACACTGCAAATTATATCTATAAAAGCTGACATGACTAACTATTGAAGTTTATATCATAGTTTCAGTAATTTAAAACATGCTAAGCTTTATGGATCTCAAAACAGTCTCCAAAAGTCCCACAACAGTACTTAGCTCAGCTAGTTATCAAACTTTAATGTCCAGCATTTCATATGCTTATCTGCAGGGTTTTTTTCCTGGTACAGTATACTAGTAATAACTATACATATATATACTATAATTAACTAGCAGGGAAAACCTTTTGCTGATATATCTTTTTTAAACAAAAGATGTTTTCTGTTGTTTTGTTTTGCTTTCTCCTGGTTCTTTTAGCAGCTCAAAGTCAAAACTTTCAAATTTAAAAATAATCTGTATCTGAATCTTGTTGTCCACATGACAGAGAAATCATCAGGTAGCTACCAGGTTCCTTCACTCTGATGCCTGTATCCACCACAGTCTCCAGAGACGGTGATGTGAGATCTTCCTTTGGTCCTCCTCCCTTACATAGTTTTAAAAATCCTGCTTTGATGGCTTTGCCTTTAGTGAAAGGTCAGTGATTGTGTCCTTGTTTGACATAATTGATGGTGTAGTTAATTAGAATTATATGGTACTTAAAATTGCCTGTGATTCTAAGATCTGCAGTGGAAGAGCTACCTCCTGTAGAGTTTCTGAGATCTAAAGACTGGTGGCTTCCTCAAGAACTGTTTACAAGCCCATTTAGCGTGCTTGTAACAGCTATAATCTGTAGAAGAAAGACTCCCTCCTGTGGAACTAATAAAATCCACAGGAGAAATGCTGTGGATTTCCCAGATCCTGGTTTGCCTGTAAGAATCTGACAAGGTTGCAGCCATCTTTCTGTGTGAAGCCATTCAGTTCCATCATGTATGCTCTAAGTCTACAAACATGGGCTCATGGTATAACTGTGTTACCTGACTTTTAAGATGGTATCTTAAGAATCTTACTGAATACCTAAACCCTCAAAATTTCATAAAGTCTGCATAATACATATACCAATCAGAATCTTTAAATATCCTTGAGTATTATAAGCAAAAAAAAAAAAAAAAGGAGCATTCCTGAAACAATATGCTGAACAAACCTTGCCATTAACTTCAGAAAGAACTGGTCTAGATCCCTTTGTATCATGGAAGGTATTGATGTTATTATGGTCAGCAGCAAATTGACATACAGATATAACAGTTGCTCTGCCTTTAGTTAAAAATTGCTTGAAAACCCAAATGGTTAAGGTATAAATTATTTAACAAATGTCTTATCTATTCTCACCCTCCCCCCAGCCACCAAACCTAGCAGTCCAGCAAACCAAAATGTTTTTGAAAGAGTGATATTCAAGGAATGTGTGTGACGTGCCAAAATTAGAGGAGGCTACTTCACAATTTTTTTTTAATATCGTGGAAGACAAGTAAAACATCACGAAAAAATAACCATTTCTGTAACGTAGCATTTTCTGTTTATGTCCTCTATGAAAAGAATTTAAGGATAACAGACTTTAGAATAAAATTGCTGTATCTTCTGGTATGTGTAAAATTCAGTACTAGCTATTGTAGTTACAATATCATTTTAGCTTCAGAATCATAGATATCTTCCTGCATAAAATGTGTTAATTTAGGGATAAATAAAAAAATACACTAAAAAGCAGAGGCTTCTTTCAGTTCTTTCCTTCCAAGCAAGCTGCTTACTTAACTCAGTACAAGAAGCTAGTGTGAGTTTCATTGACTGGTTTTAAAAAAACAGTTAATCAAAGAGTCATGGGTAGGCTGTCTTCATCTGACAATATCTGTTGATCTGAAACAGGAGAATAGCCAGTGTGACAGTGAAGGTGTTCTCTACTTCTTTTCCAAAGCTGAAAAAATGGGGCATAGAGCTGTACAACCCATAACAATGTGCATGTCTTTATATGATGTTGTTCACCAGAGACTTGTCAATAGACTGAGCCATATTGGTTCTGGCAGTCTTTCTATTGGGACAATATTTGCCTTGAAGTACTATCTTTTCTCTTTTTCAATGTCAGCCTGAAGGCTCTTAGGCAGCATATGTTCATTTCATGTCTTAGAGATATTGCTTCTGGTATTGCAAATGCATTACCACATTGAGCTTTTTTGTAAAACAGATGGTACATATTAAGGTCTCAGTTTCTTAGACGATTTCTGCAACAATTGTACTGCATTCTTCACATTGACAAAAACATCATCAGCATCATGCAGTGAGGCTGTAGATTATGTCAGAATGGTAAATGAATGCCCACAGCAGAAAGAGTTATGAAGGTGAATTGGCTCCCTTAGAGAAACAAAGGGTATTATATTTGGTAGGTATTCTGTTAAAACTTAAATCCCTGATCCTTCAAGTGATTTGTTTGGGTGGAATTTAGCTTGCAAGGGGTGTTGTTGTTATGCAGGAATCACATTCAGAATAGATTTTATCTTTTGTAAGCATTGGTCCTTAGACACACCGGAGGACATGACGATTTGGGCAAACACGAGAGACAATCCATAAAGTGGTCACTTTATGTGAGGTATTATGAGAATGACAGTGTAGCAGATTTGTGGGCCAGCAAGCTGTAGTACACAACTGGGCCAAATTAGGTCATCTAGGACAGGCTGTCAAAAATTTGTGCTTGAAGTGAAGAGGCAATGAACAAGAAGAAATGTAGTCATTTCACTTGGAGAGAGTTTAGAAGGTACTCTCTGGTCACATGAAGGTGCCTTCAGGCAAAAGTAGAGAGACTGGTCTGACTGTGATTGTGTTAAAAAAGATCCAGGCAGTAGTCTATCCTCATAATCTCAAAGTAGCCTGCTTTGGGGGTATGGCATCTCTCTCCCTGACTGCAACATCAGCTCCGTTGAGATGTTATTATCTCAGTACCTTAAATCTAAGCTTCATTTCTTTTACCTCTTTTCAAGGGCCAGGCCAAATATGGAAGAGTGGAATGTGGGATTTTGATAAAAGTAACAAGTTGGGTCAGAAGTGAGGTTAGCTGGCACAACTGGATACCAGAATGCACACAGAAAGGTCTGAGTTTGCCCTATGGTCATTTTTTCTTCGGTGTAACAGAAAATACAAAACTTTTTTCCTATGCTCCTACAGTATAAAGAAAGAATTTGTTTCTTTACATGAGCAGATCACCTTCATATGAAACCTACATGACTTCTATGTGTGAGATTTGAAGAACATTGGACCAAACAAAAGAGGGGGAAAGCAACAGTCGAGCACCAGAACAAGACTTTCTTGTGGCAGGTGTGTCATGCAAGGCTGAATACACGTGTAAACCTTGAGCAGACAACCACTATCAAAAGTGGTTAGTCCCCTCCATTCAACCTAAAAAAGCAGTTCATTTGAAGAAGTTGTGAGACAGTCATGTTATAACAGTTAGACAAAAGGAGTCTTATGTCCCAAAGAGCTGCTTTGCACATGAAAAGGTCAATGTGAAACACTGCAGATAGTGAGCACCATTTGAGGAGTGATGGTATTGTTCTGAAGCTGCATTTGCCAACAATCAGCAATCTCTATGAATAACTCAGGATGTCAGGTTCTAAGCAAGTTTTGAATTTGCTTCTAGAAAGGGATGGATTTAGTCATGACTCGTAAAAGTTGTTGGCATTAGGCAAGTATTTCCAGTGATGTATAGAATTGCCAAACTAATTTGTCTCATGAATTTGCCATTTTCTTCACTTCATTAACACTCACTTTTGTGTTTGATTTATTTTTCCTATGCTCCTCCAGTCACCTGATAGTTTTTTCTATGCTGCACTCTACTAGTCCAAGAGATATGGGACCTCAGAATTCAAAGTTGGTGTATTTCATAATTGTAAAACTGTTGCCATCACATATTGATATGGCTTTGAAGTAATAATTTTAAAGCAAAATTTCCCAAATGGAAAGTGTACCCAAGTCCTAAAAAGAAGATGGACAAACTCAGATAACTTCATGTTGTATTAAATGAATTAATAAATAAAATAAGAGTTCAAAGCATAGTTAAAAAACCTCTATATTTCTAAGTGGCCAGGAATATATGGTTGTATGCATGATGTTATTACACTTGACCATAATCTACTTTTTCAGAAATAAGAACTTTTGCTCTCTGTGTTGATGAGAACAGCTGAGCCCAGTGAAGGATTGAGGAAGACATGATATTTTGCCTCCTCCACTCTTTGGGATTCCTTTTCATCTACGTAGATAGGGTCAAATTCTTGGCCTCTTTCATATATCACAAGTCACTGAATGACTTACTCAGTTCAGTGTCACAGAAATTTTGAAACTCTTAATTAATCTGTTGTCCCAGATTGAAATAACTTAAAATGGCCTGATTTGATAAACATGAATGTCAAATTTGTGACAATCAGCTCTTCTGAAGGTATCTTACACCACCAACTATTCTGAGGACTTCTCATTAGTATTTAAAGATTAATCAAATATTTTTTCCACAGAGTTAAAGCACATCTACACATTCTTCTGAGTGTGATCTGACTAAAGACAAAAGTATAGATTCCTGAATCTAAAGAGAACCTGAAACAGGAGCTCTGATTCTTCCCTATAATTACAGGGGAATCCATATACCAGGATTAGGCTCTAGGGAGGAGTTCTAAAAGACAAAAAGACTTGCAAAGTGGCACGAACAAAGTGTTGAACAAATGAAAATATATCAATTGCTACAAAAAGAGCATTATTTACACCAAAGTAAAATCTGCTGGGCACAAAAAACAAAATTAAGACAAACATCCACCTTATCCTGCAGTTGAAGGTGAAGCTCTCTTGGAGATTTTGACAGTAAGTACAGGGTTTTCAAGGATTTTCAGTTTACTAGGACAAATGAGTTTCCCTGAACTTACTGTGTTTCAAATTAATGATGGCACCTTGTTTTCCTAGTTCTTCTGCCCATTAGGGAAATGCATAATTCATTCTAAAGATGTGCATGGATTGAAGTACTTGTGTTTGTGATCAGTTTTTACAAACAGGAAAGAATTGGCCACTTTATGTAAACAGCTGCTGAAGCAGAATGTATATTTAGCTCTTCCAATTTAATTTTAGCCTTGCTGATTCACTCTGTTATTCTAGTTTCAGAGATCCTGAGAAAAAGCTATAGAGCAGAATTAATATTCAGCAAGAAGGGCAATGTACGTGGTCTGTAGCTGAAAAATAATGATTATTTTTTCTAATGACCGTCTTACTTTAAAATAAATGCAGATAAGAGAAAAAACACCTCTGATGTTTGTAGAAGTCTCAAAAACATCAGTTTAAGGTCTGTGTTCAATGGTTAAATTAACAAGCAAGCCATTCTGACAAATTCCCAGTTTTCGCAAATTAAAGACATTTTAAATGTTGATAAATCCTTTGTCTTTCAGCAATTCAGCACATGTGCTGTGTTGATATTTTCTGATAATACTGTGCAAAGTTTATTTTTCTTTCATTGTGCTTCAGCTAAACATGGGCACGAGGTGAATTCTTGTGAAAAGAAAACAAAGGATATTTTTTTTGGAAACCAAAAGAAATTCCTCACATATCACTTGGCCCTATGAGCAGAAGGTGTGAAGGAAGGGGCTGAAATGCTAGAGACATCAAATGCTTTAAAAGCCAGCACTTGAGTGTTTAAAAAATAGACTGTCAGCTGAAATGCTTCAATGTGAGAGAGAGAGGAGAGGCTCAAAGGTGTTTGAAAGGGGTGCCGGCAAGACTTGTATCAGCAGCAGTAATAGTGAGAAATCCATCGGTGCTGATGATAGAGGGGGCAGTATCAGAGATGACTGAGACACTGAAGGTGCTGGCACTGGAGATGCAAATGGTGACACTGGTGGCTGTGGGAGGGGTGGAGGTGACAGCTTTGTTAGCAGCCTTGTGCCTGGCGAAGAAGTGAATGCTTCTCTAAGAGTCCACCCTTCACCTTTGTATTAAAAGTAGCATTTGGTAAGATATTTAAAGGGATTTGGGGGATTCTGCTTCTCCTTTGCCATATGGGTGGCTGCTGACAACACAGTTGGCATTTCTCTTCCCTCCTGAACTGCAACATTATAAAGAAAAAGGGAAGCTCTGAATCTACTGATGTTTTACTCTTTCTGACTTTCACAGGAACCATCTCCCTTATTTTCTTTCTGATTGGTCTTTGTCAGAAAATAATCAAGAATCCCTTAACTAGACACCCCTTCAATAAAAAAGAAAAAGCCAAATATGAGTTTTGAATCAGATTTAAATATGAAATATGTGACCTGGGTTGTTAGTCTTGCTGTTGCTGCAGTTGGCAGTTTATTTCTTTACTTACGGAATAAATATTGGCCACTTTTTAACTTCCCTTCCCTTCCCTTCCCTTCCCTTCCCTTCCCTTCCCTTCCCTTCCCTTCCCTTCCCTTCCCTTCCCTTCCCTTCCCTTCCCTTCCCTTCCCTTCCTTCCCTTCCCTGAATCTACACCAAATATAGAGAAAATAATCTGGTTTCTAGAGTTTTGATGCTAGTTGTTTTGTTTTTCTTTTAATTATGTGCAATTATTATAGTATAATATTACAATAATATGTGTAAAAAGTACTAATAAACACGTGAACTCCTTAGAAGTTTTTCTTTGGTGACAGAAGTTTGTTCCCATTTATGAAACACTGATATTTAGAATTTTTTACTCGATTTTTCTATTGTGGTAGCAAGGGATATTGAGGAATGTTTAGTCACTAATAGGCTGCTTCTTTTACTGTATTGCAAAACTTCTTTGAAAAATGAGACAAAGTGCTATGTCTTCAGGACATTTCCCAGAAAATTAAAAAGCTAAATCCTAGAACTACTGTTTTAGGGAAAAAATGTTGCCATTCAATTTGCAACAATATCAAAATACAATGTGCCATTTGTTAACAAATAGTTTTTAATGTACAGAATGTAATGTAATATGCACTTTTGTTATGGTTCTAAAAGTGCTTTTGAAAAAAACAAAGCAAATCTAGGTAGCAAACCTATAAGTGTTCTTTATACATGCTTTCCTACTTTTGTTGCTTTTAATCATGTACGTAAATAAATGAAAGTGTTAATATGCTTTTTATTTTAAAAGACAGATGTGAGGGGTTCTCCCTGTGATTTTCTTTCAGACAGCATCTCCATTTCTCTAGCAGCACTCCATTATATACACGTGTGTGACACTGGTGTTTTGAGAGCTGTAGTGACTGGCACTATGTCAGAGGGCTGCTGGCAAAAAAATTCTAGAGATATTTATAGTTAGTAGCATTCCAGCCCACAAGTAAATAGTTGACCAGTCTTTTAAGCTTCTGGCTAAATGGTAAATGTTAAGATTGCTTCCAATGGGGCACAGGTATTCATAGCAGACACATGTCTTGGTCTTGTTTCAATTCTCTGCAGAGTCCAAAGAGCTGTTTTTAATTCTTGTATGAATTTATAGACTTTCTACTTGGATCTCAGACTGGCTCAGCTCTCAGTGCCAACTGAACATGGAATCAGCATGGCATCTTATTTTCAATAAAAACTTTTAAAATTAAAAAAATAATAATTTAGTAGCACAAGTACTAAACATTTCAACTTCTGGAATTGTCTGTACTCTTTTAAAAGGTTTTTTCTTGCCTGTTCTTCAGAAGTTGATGGCTTTACAGTATATTTAGATCATGTTTTTTATCCTACTGCCCTACTGCTCTTTTTTTTTTTTTTTTTTTTTCAATTGGTGTTGTAATGTACAGAATATAGGTTACAAATTGTAATATTTAAACCAAAATGTAGGACAATGTTTGAAAACATTGTGTTCATTGTCATGAACATTATGTTCATGGTTGTATCGAAATTTAAGGGTGTGGAGAGTGTGTCTACCAACATTTACATGATATCCAAGATTTCTGGAGTTCATAGCAGTTCTCGAAGCTGTCATTACAGTTACTGGAAGTTCGTCTATTGTGAGCTCTTTTTCCTCTTACAGTAGTGGTTTAGCCATATGAATGCAAATCACTAGCCCATGTGGATTGAAATAGGGATCTGTCAGACTGCGTTGTAAATCATGTCTACCTTACAGCATCCAGGGCAGCAATTTAAAGAGCAGCACTGCTTTTTGACCTCTTTCCACTGAGGATTAAAAAAACATGAAACCAAACCAGAGCAACAGGATGAGAAGTGGCTTTTCTCATTATGGCTACTTTAAGAAGGAAGGATTTGAGGAGGAGATTTGTTTAGGGCCATTTCATGATACCATAGGGTGGCTGGCTAAAAGAAGAGAGGAAAAGGTTGCTTTCTGACTTTGCTTTTCTTTTCATTCTGACTTCTGTTTGCAGAAGGGTTCTGTCAACACCAGTCTCTTGCAGCTCACCTTTTCAGCCTCTGAAGTGGTCCCCACTCCAGCTGGTCACAGGTGGGGCTCAGACTCACAAAGTCTCTTTTTCTCCCACATGGCAAAATTCCTGACACAGCACTTGTAACACTGTGGTTTACAACAACTGAAATCCTACCCACAGCTGTCTCCTTTCTTCTCACTCAATTTCTTTCGGTGGATGGAATAAAAATTATGTAAAATGAAATAAAAACAAAACAAAACCAAACCACAACCAAACAAAAGCAAAACAAAACAAAAAGGAGCAAGATAGAAAAAACATTTTAGTCCAGAAAAAGTAAAGACAAGTAAGAGAGGTTATGAATACCTGCTGTTAGATTTTTGAATGTGATGCCTTTTGGGGAACATGAGGAAGAGCACAGGTAAGAAAAAAAAAGAAGACTCCATCAATGTATCAAAAAGTTGACTGACAAAAATAAAGGTGTGACTGTTTCTGGCTCTATTATTTTTGCAGCATTTGGGTCTGCACTTTTTTCATTAGTCTGCACTTTGTTGATTAACTTACTACCCACCTCATGCTGAATTCAAAGGAAACAACCACCATCACCCAAGGCGTTTGGACAATTAACTGTGAATAAGAGTGTCTTCCACTTTGCACAAGCTTCCTGTGCTGCTTCAACCCTCTTCCTAATGCTTTTTGGAATTCCTGATGGTGCCCCCACTCATCTCTGATTCTCATCTGCTCCCTAAGACTGCAGACCCCTACATGTTCCTGTGTCCTGTTTTGCTCAGAAAAACTCATCATAATGAATATCAATTTCATGCAGCCAATTCAAAACACTTCTGAGCAAACTACCTAAAAATCCTCATGTAAACATTGTATAAGTTATTCATTAATAGATCCCTAAGGCTGATATCCTCCCTTTGCATGTAAAAAAAAAATGTGCAGCCTGTGTCTGGGAGGTGGAGGGAGTGCAGAGGGAGAGGTTCCTCTGCAGCTTTTAATCTATTCCCACGTTGTTGTGCGGGTCCTTTGGCAGAAAAGGCAGCACCATACTGTGATGGCTGAGGGTGTTGCCATCAGCTATCACAGCAGAGGTCTTCGAAACAACAGGGCTCCTGCCTGCAGATCTTTGTCCATATACGTATGAAGTATCTACTAAGCAGTGGTTTATCACAGCTGGTTTACAGAGTATTTCCAGATCCTCTTCCCAGTAGTAGAGTTTCTCACAAATTGCAAAAAGTAAAACTCCTTGGGAGTAGTACAATACCCTGGACCAGGTCTCTCAGCAGCTTCTGAGAACGTATTTTTTTACCCACTTGTATTCAGGAACACAAATCCCTACCTATCCTCTGCACAGACTTCAGGTATGCCTTTATCCACTCTTTCTTTAGTGTCAATTCAGTTGTGAACAGGCCCACAGAAAACTGGAAGGTTACTGAACACAAAGGAAAAGAGGCCAATTACAAGTGACCTGTAGGGAGCAAAGTAAGTGTGTGACTGAAGGGTTATGGTGGAATGACTGGCAGGAGTCAAGGGTAATTTTGTTCTAAAACTCTAAAGGCTTCTATCAAAGGGAAAAAAATTATACATAGTGGAATTTAACCAAACAGACACACCTAGCTCATTACAGTGTGCACATATTTATTTTTATCTTATTATTCAATGGCAGAAAAGGTGAAATTATGATTGGAAGGTTTGCCAGGTGTGGATCTGGTTCAGAAGTTTTACGTAGGACCTACAGTTCAAAAATGTGACTGTGAAATAGAACCTCCGTGTTTTACATCACTACAGCCATTCTGCACCCTAAAAGCTGCAAGGAAAAAAAGAAGAAAAAAAAAAAAGAAACTGAAGCTGTAAGCACAAAATTTCTAAAATACCTTGCAGCAACTACCAAGGTACCTTTCAAAGTATTATTAATGAGATGGAAACATATATAAGCCAAATGTGGCCAGGGAGTGACTACTGAATTTTCAGTCTCATTAAGAACATTAAAACTTTTAACTTCAAAAAGATTTTCAGCAATTCATGTGCGTTTGTAATTCTATGCAGAACCACGTATTGCATGCTATTGTCAGACTGTTCTGTAATTCTTTCTGATAGGAAAAATAATCAAAATGTTATTCAGCTTTTGAGAGCCAGTAGGTTATTTCATAAGCAACAAATTAAAATGAGCCATATTAATTGTGATGTGACTCCCTCACATGACTTTCCTACATTTGGAAAGCAATCTCAGGGGGCAGGATCTTTGCATAACAGCCTTGGTTTCCAGGCTTCCTCAGGAGCTTCTTTACTATAGCCACGGAGAGGGAGGTATCATGGAAGTTCTGGTTCCTTTGCTCAGCACTTTCAGCTTCACATCAGATACCTCAGAGCATGGGCTCTGCACTCATAATTCCAAGGGAACCATTGTAACTTTGAAGGTCTTGGTGAATGTATGTTAATATTATAAAAGATAGTTTTCCCTCACTCCTGAGGATCCTATTGGTTCTGCTGAATTCAACTTTGCAGTTGGGTAGATACTACTGGGATTCCTTGTCCCCTGGCATGACTCTATGTAGGGATGGATAAAGCAAGGTTCAGTATCAGAGTCTGAATCAGAAATATCTCTGCTTTCATGCTGGAAAGCCAAAGAGAGATAGCAAAAATTTGCCTTTGAATATTGCTGTGTGGATTTAGCCAGACCTCAGTCTGGAACGTGCAATGTGTCTTCTGCCTCTGCAGTATTCCCAACAAAGGTTAAGCAACACCTTGCCACAGCAGGCATTCAGTCATCACAGGAAAGAGCATGAGGCAACTGCATGTTCAGTCCTCTGTGCAACAAGCAGGGAAGAAAGGAAAATAGTTTTATGCAGCTTCATACCCAAGCCCAGAGGAAGCTGGGCAACCTTTAGGAGTAAAGGGGCAAATGGAAAGACAATACTTCCTAACTTCATGGACAAACACTTCAGCAGGTTTTCCTTAGGTAGCTGTGGATCTCTTTTTCACTGTTTGCCAGCTCCATGCAGGTAACTTCTAAGCTACTAAATACTCTTACTAGTACAAAAAAAAATTATCTTAGTCTGGAATCAATGTGCAATTTCCAAAGCAGATTACTTATGTTGTCAATCTAGACTTCAGGCATCCATCTGAATGTCAGAGCAAACTTTTTGCTAGGTTTTCCAGCTTCCCCTGTAAAACCCGGCTGCAGTGACCACTGTCAGCATGCACTGGGAAACTGCTAAGGAGAGCGGCTGCTGTCAGGCAGGACCATCAACTATAGGCAGAGTAAAAAAATAGAAAAAATTATACATTCTCTTCCACTTTAGAAAAATGACAAATTATACAACCATAGGGTCACACACAAATCTAGAATATTCTGAGGTTAAGCAGGCTGTTCACACTGTACAGAGCTATTGTTTCTAACTGCATGGATAGTTTGTTCATTAATTCCTTTTAACTGAGTAGTATCATGATATTTAGCAGTATCAGGATACTTCGTTTGATCTCAAGGTGGTGAAAAATTCAAATTGTATTGGCCAGAACTACCCACTGAGTCCCCAAATAATCAACAGAGATAGATAAGATTTTCCTGTGAGTGATTTAGAGAAGGAAACTAATTTTTGATGCTCTGACTCATTCTCAGTGGAGCTTATCTACCAGTGCTGAGTATAGAGGAGTCTGTGGAGATTAGTCCTTGTAAGACAAAATCAACTTTTTTTTAATTCTTTTGCTTCCAGGTAGTTATTTCAGAATAATAATGGTCAAAGGAAAGAACAGAAAGAGTATTCAGTGAAGAACACTAGCAGGAGTGCAAACTGGACAAACATCATGCAGCTCCAGATTCTCAGCACAGAGTCACTGATCATCATAAATTACTGTTCCACCCCTTTGAACATACAGGTGTGTAACATGTGCAAAAGAACAGATTCTATTTTAAAGTCTGTTTGTACATCTGTAAAGTATACTTTCTACAAGGTACATGGAAGACAAAGATGCCCAGAATGCTGATGCTGTGAGGTTATTTATTACATTTCCCTCTCTCTCTCCACCCCATTCAGAATAGAAATTCATAGTCACTAAAAACTTACTTCAAGGACTGACAAACACTCATTTCTGCATGTTTAATACTACTTTTTTTTTTTTCTTAAACATTGAGATAACTTTATTCTCTATTGGAAAAATGTGATAGTGATTTGCGATTTGTAGGAATCACTGAGATATTTAGTGAACTGCTCTTTCTAAGTATGACAATACAGTATTATTTTCTCATGCTAGTCAGACAGAGCGATTTTCTTATGGACAGGGTACCTTTTAGACTGACTTATCATGCACATAGACAGGACTTTTATAGCTGCATTAAGCTAGCCTACATTTTAATGCACAGTCTTCAGTGTGAAATTAATTTTTTTTGTAGTCTCTATTCAAACAGGCCTTTTTCTATAACCCTTTTATGTAATTTGTTATAATTTGAAGTGACTAACAATGACTGATAATTGTAGGGGTAAAATGTACCCCTAAAGAAAAGAACTTTCATAGGTGAAGGTTGGGATCCTATATCCAACTGTGTTGGCCAAATTGATATTAGTTTAATAACCTGTAAACTGTACTAGAAAAATGTAATTGTCCTGCATTACAAGGGTACTCCTTTAACTGCACAGTTTATTCAAATGTATAATCTAAATAATTGAGTACCTATGCATACAATAGAACATTGCTTCATATGCAAACACCAGTTAATAGACAGTTATATCCAAACAGATGGATAAAAAATATGCCTGAATATAATTGGTTTGCTTTTGATTATTCCACAGATACAAATTTACTTAAACAATAAGTCTAGACAAGGTAGGATTTATTGTCAGACAAAATTCAGTTTGGCAAAGTGAAGCTTAGGGATTTATGAGGCACTTAGTGGGACCGTTTTTTAATCTACTTCTCACCTTACTGTTTAATAAGGGTAATAGGAGAAAGAGAACAGACTTATATCATAAGATCCACAATTTATTTATTGTTTTAAGTAGGTACAAAAAAAAAATAGTTTTCAGCTTGTATCACAAAGTTATGCCACATAAGTGTGCATGTGTGTGTACAAACATCTATGTGACTGAATTGTTTAAAATAAAAGTGAAAAATAGTGGCAGAGAAACTATACAAGATAGCTGAGTTTCAAAAGCTCTGGGTACCTAGAAACATATTTTATAGTTTCAGACGCTGTAATTTATATTATACCCAATTGTGGCATTTCTCCAAGAACTTCCTACTTGCAGAAAAGCCCCATTGAAGTAAGCATTACCCTCTGGATGAGAACAGGAGAAGGTCTGTCCCACAAGTAGCATTCAAACAGTATCTGAAGCTGGGCTTACAACTAGACCTCTGGACATTTATATACAAAGGCCACAACTGCATATTATCACAGACCAGCCTAAATTCTTTTAAAGTCTATTTTACTCTTTCTTAAGCAAAGCTGTAAGAGAAGCCTTGGGATAGTCAAATAAGAAACACCACATGTAGAAACTGCTGTGAAATTATGGTTGAACTTAGCTATATTAGAGGTTGTTTCCAACCACGGCCATTCTGTGATTCTGCCCTCCAATATTTTGCTGCTTCAGAGTTTTGCTCTGTATGAATATAGCCATGGGATTGCATGTGTATGTGTATATGTATACTCATATGCCTATGTAGAATACATTTGTATATTACAAATTGATATCATATATACAGTCAACAAAAAGATACCAAATCAACAAGGAAAGATAAAGAGGTTTTGCTTAAGCCCAATTTTCTGAGACACTGGACTTGACTGGTATCAGAAGATGTTGACTATTAATCAAAAAAAACTATCTAGAAGCCATCTTGTGTCAGAATTTAGATAGCTTTCATTGGTGCCTAATTTACCCATTACAGATGTAATGTTTTAGTTCAAGGGAGACTGAGTAATTCTGACTACTTCACATGTAGGGCTATTATATTCTTATTCCTGAAAGTGAAATGAGGGAAGTAATGCCAGTGCCTAATTTAGGCACCTATACTATTTGATTGCAGTCTTCAATCACTTAGAAATATTTTTCATTTATTGCCGTTGTGGTCAAAAGTCCAGATGATATTTTATATATCCTATTGTATCTCGTACTATTTATAATAAATTAATAATACCAACACAGTAGATCTATTTTTGCCAGTTTGTCTTTCCTTTTTTTCCCCTTTATGTCCTTACTTTTTAATGTATAAAAGCTGTAAGTTCTGTTTTGGTTTTGTTTTGGTTTTTTTTTTTAATAAACACTTTCAGCAAACTGAAATAAGATATTGCCACTGAGTCCTGCCAACTTTGTAGTATGATTTAGTAGCTTTCCAGAGAGCTACTTGCAGTTCTAATAATAATTTGCTTTAAGTGTTCTGCTTTAGAAAATGTCTTCTTTGTTACTGAAGTTGCCACATGTACATATGGACATTTTTTTCTGAAAATATTCCTGGGATTTTATTACCATTAATCTTTTCTGAGGGTGTATATAATTTATCTCACAAGCCATCAGAATTCCCAGAGGGTAAATTACTCTAGAGGTCTCTGTGCCCTCATACTGTATCAAATTGACCTGCTTCTTGTTTGCCATTTTTGTGTACTACATTGCTTATTTAACAAGAAACAGAATGATTGTGATTCTGAGAAGGTCCTTTGATAGTAGTTTTGACACTCTGCCTGAATAATGACCCTCATTATGGAGCCCATGACAGGCTCTGAAAGTACTGATTTATGAATACATCACAGGCTCAGCACTAGAGCTCCCCCTACTCACTCCTGATATAGGACTAGATACAGATACAGCCTTTTGAAATACAGTGAAGATGAGATAATTGCATGATTATGACCATTCAAATAACCTTTTTTCTGATTTACCAAAGCACAAAGTCAGTTAATTTTGATTGTCTCCCAAGTTATTAGAAGCCTTTGACAAAATGAAAATCTATTTCATGTAGGGTTGCTAACCATGTCTTAAAGGACAGTAAGGCAAAAGTTACACATAATCTTTTTTGCTTGAGATGCTTTTCTATAGCAAATACTCATTAACAGTTGATATGATAATAGACTGTTAGAAGCAAGCTTAGCTAAGAGCTAGAAGTCTGTGTCCTTGCTAAAACAAATTACAAGACACTTTGTAAACACTTTTTTGTGAGGATTCTTGTTGATTTATTGTTTTCTCCATAGCAGTTATTTAAATAAATGTAGCTAATTTAGTTCGTTTGCTGCACTGTATAATTTCGTTCTTTGTGTGATGAGGTTATATGTAAAAGCCTGAAGGAATCACATCCCTATTAATCTTTTTACAAGTGCAATAAATAAATAAAGAGACATGGTTTAATTTTGCTGGTTAGGAGATTTTAAAAGGCAGTGGTAGCTAACTGATTTTCCTGTTCTCACTATTCTCCCTGTCCTTCTCTTGAAGACATAGTAAATATTTATACTTACTGAGGTAACAGTTCTTAGTAGGAAAAATGTATATCATAGAATCATCAAGGTTGGAAAAGGCTTTCAAGATCATCAAGTCTAACTATTAGTCCTACACCACTGTAACCACCAAAACCATCTCCCATAGCATCACATCTACCTGATTTTTAACACCTCCAGGGAATGATGACCACCACTTCTCTGGACAGGGTGTTCCAATTCCTCATCACTCTTTAGGTGAAAAAATTTTTCTTATTAGAAAATCTAAATCTCCCTGTCAAAATTTAAACCTGTTTCCTCTTTTCCTATTTCTAGTCACTAAGAGAGGCCAACATCCACCTCAATACAACCTCCTTTCAGATAGCTGTAGAGAGTGATGAGGTCTCCTTTTATCCTCCTGTTCTCCAGGCTCAAGAGCCTCAGCTCCCTCAGCCTCTCCTCATAAGACCTGTTCGCCAGACCCCTAAATCATCCTACTTGCCCTTTTCTGCAGCCTTTCCAGCACCTCAATATCCTTTCTACACCGTGGTGCCCCAAAGTGCATACAGTACCTGAGGTGTGGCCTCACCAAGGTGGAGTACAGGGGTAAATATGGACAAATAAATCTATCCACAGAGGCATATATTTTAATCAACAGCCAGAAGTGGGGTTTTTTCCCCCCAAAATGCTCATTCTGGTCTGTGTTTCTTCCTACCTATCCCAGGAAATTGTAGAGTTTCCCAACAGAATGCAAAGACCATTGTGGTGGGAAGGGATGTCAGTGTACCCATGGAAGGAGCTTCCCCAAGGCTGACAGAGTCTCTGCCACCTCAGTTGTAGTTAGGTATCAACAGGCAGAGTCAAAGAGGGGTCCACCTGAGGAGATGCCTAGGAAGGAAAGGTTGAAGCAGTACAGCAAGGGTGTGTCACCCATCAAGCATCATGTGGAAGATTGACTGGTGAAGGGAGGTGACCTGTTCCCTGTGACCTCAAACCCTGTCTGGGGTCCCCTTTACCTATGTAGTACCTGTTCAGTCACCTATAGGAATGCTAAACCAGAAATCCAGGATACACGGCGAGTAATATGAGCATGCTGAGTAGAAAACGCAGGCCAGACTAAGGCAGATGCACTGGCATTTTGGGTTAGTCTTAAAAATGTAAAGATTCAATGGTGGTTACTGATGTTTGGATGAATACAAAACATACACAGATGCAGGGGCTGACAGGCTTATGCACCTGAACTGGAAATGGAAGAAGCTACCTGAACCTGAGCTGCCTTGACCTTTCTGTGTTCTAAAAGTGTCAAGAAAATAGTTGGTTCTAACAATCAGTTTATCAGAAAAAGCAACAATTTGGGAACACCTTATTGTGTCATGAAATGGGATTCATCTTTAATAGCTGTTTCATTGCCACGTGTATGTAGAGTCCCTGATAAATCCACAGAAACCTCCTACTGATTTTTAACTTTGTTTACTCTGTCCTTTGTATTAAAGAGAAATTCTGAAAAAAAGCATAGTTGCTTGGGAGGTTTTTTCATGGTTAATTGCTAATTAGGTAAAATTAAATTATGATGGCCATCAGTGCTCTTTATGAAGTTTTAGTCTCATTTTGAAAATTTTTTAATCAAGGAGATCTCATCTTTTTGTTGTTGACTGTCTTTTTAAAGGCCATAAAATCACACAAAATTTTGTAAACTTGGTCTATTTAAAGCAGTGGCTTAATATATTAGTATCTGTTTGGCATTGTTCAGGAATTCTAGTGATTAAATAAATATATTAAAATTAGTTTGTGTCTGCTGCACAATGTAAGTCCATGGAAATCTGTTGAAAACTTTGAATATCCCTTTCAAAGACAGCAAAGGCAGGTGTTGACTTTGTTGCTTCCCTGCTTGGTAAAGCTTGTACAAGAGTATTGTAGTTCTATAAAAGTATTTCAGAGCATAACAAAACCTTCTAGACTTTAATAACTATACATGACTGATCTGTCCTCTCTGGCAAGGTTAACTGTTTCTCCCAAGGAGTTAAGTGGCATATAAACTATTGTTCACACCATTTGTGCTAACAGCTTAGCATGACCTCAAATACTGTAGTGGTCATACAAGGTATCCTGTACAATACATTTATCAACAAAGGTAAAAGGACCACAGGGGCAGTGCTGACTTTAAGTGTATAGGGATCTATAAGGATAAATGCCTACCCTCACTCCACAGCAAAAAGTAATTACTGAACCATTGTTTCTACAGTGTTAATATTTTTTCATGGTTCTTTAGAAATATAAGCTATTTAGTTCTTAGGCTGACATCTGTACTGCATTATATTTTATACAATGCATCTAGACTAAAGGGTAGAGCAATCACACAACTCTGAGATCATTTTACTTTTACAAGAAATCATCAACAGAAATAAAGCATAGAAAAGGGAACAGATTAAATTCAATAGTTATTTTTTAATAGATTTAAATGATCTAATTAACAATAGCCTGAGCAGCAGAATTTTAGGGCTTTCTTTTAAAATCGCATGCCCCATTTGCAGTGTGTATAATCTTGCATACTTATTCACACTTAATTTTTTTTCCATCCATTAGCTCTTGGATGCACCTGACTCCCAGTCCTTGGACTTCCACCCACTTCATAAAATAGTGCCTTACCTGAAAAGAAGGTAAGATCTTCTCTAGTAAAGAATGACCACCCTTGTGCTTCTTAAAAAAAATTAATTCAGGACAGAAGAAAACAAATTTGTCAAAATTCTCCAGATGGAAATGGCATGCTGGAAGCCTGCCTAAGGATATCCCTGATACCAGGCATTTATGATTTGCAGGGTATTTGAAAGCAGTAATTATTCTCATGGTCTTGAATAATGAATAATTATCAGAACAATCACTGTCACATGGCAGATATATTTACAAAGGTCATAGTCCCACACACTAACTTGAGGAAAATGTCCACTGAAGCTGATTTAAAAATTATAATAAAAATTAAGAGGAACCTGGCTTAATAGGGGCTGGAGTCAAATTAGTCTATCCTGTGGGATAGTCTGTGGGAAATCAAAGGAACTGTTAATAGCTAAGGAATATGGTCATGTTCTTTTTGCTGTCCTGTTTGCAGAAAGGGTTAATACCACATGCTTCAGAGGGAGGCTTGAGAAGCTCCTAATGGACAATTATTACACGAGACCCCAAAGGGAGGTTTTAGTCTCAACAGCAGTTGATTTTTGCACTTATAGTCATACACAGAGTGTTCTGTTCTTTGCAATGTTTTGTCCATTGCAGTGGTAATGTGTTTCGTTGTTCACATAGATGATCTGAATCCTGAACAGTTCTAAAAGTATCTCATGACACTAAACCCCCTGGGTTATTTTCTTGAAAATAGGCATTTTCTTTACAGTTTTCAAATGCATAGCTTGTTCATTTCAGAGTTCCCATTTTATTCCAGTTATATCATGGATAAACGGAGGTTTTGGTTTCTCCTTGCATATATGCACATAAATATGGACAACATTTCTCCTATGAACCCATCTTCCTCTTTACCTAAATAAACTGGGCCTTTTCACTCTTGCTGCATACAGAATCTGCTGTCTTCTCTGAGGCATCAAGTGTCAGCTGCCCCCCCCCCTGGGAATGGGCATGGTGGGAAATATCCACTCTTCTCAAAATAAAGAAAAAATAAAATATTGGTACATATTTCTGGTTGTTTTTCAGGCCAAGAAAAACATTTTGCTTTTTACCACACTTATATCATGGAGCTGACATCTGCCCTCAAGGTGAGGTGTCCTTTTGCTGCACTTCTGGGTATATCAAACATTTCAAATTATTGCCAGTTTCTCTCACTTAAGCAGGAACGTTCCTTTATATGTTTCCTATCTAACTGACAATAATGCAAACTTATGAGGGCCAGACTTTTAGCCAGGCCTCCCATTTTTGAGTCCACCACCTTGGAAGCACAACATAGCTCATTTGGACATTAAACATCTGGAGTGCAGCAGTCATTGTTTGCTCTGTTCCTTATGACAATATGGCCATGTGCCATTATGAGAAGGACATGAATTTAAATTGTCAGAAGGAGATAGACCCATGCTGTGTTTGTGTTATTTTCCCATAGTGAACCTGGAATTTGGTTTTTTTTTTCTTTTTTCCTTTTTCTTTTTTTTTATGACTACTTCCCTTTTAAGAGCTCATTAAAAGTGTTTGCAAAATCAGAAATACATTCTGCATTACACAGTGGAAAGAATCTTGTTCAATATTACAATA
Organism: Calypte anna; assembly: GCF_003957555.1. NCBI lineage: Eukaryota > Metazoa > Chordata > Aves > Apodiformes > Trochilidae > Calypte > Calypte anna. The sequence continues at coordinate 25,229,515 of NC_044244.1, read as the reverse complement.
TATGTAGTCAAAGGCAGATTGTGATTTTGCTCTTACAGAATGGAGTTACCCACCTAAATTAAATGGGGTTTTTTCAACCAAACTCCAACAAAACTATGTTAGACAGCAACATCCAAGGCAAAAGTAAAATCACAGTATACAATGGAGGTTAATATTATCTAATATCCTCTTAATTTGGAAGAAAACAGACTATAAAGATACTCATATGTGGATGATCAAAGGCCATCTACATTATTAATTATCAAAAGATACTGCTAGGATGATGAATATATTAAAAAACTAAAGAGAAACTCTTTATGAATTAAAATCTAGTCTTTCTCTTGGGTCTACATTGTTGGGCTTTATTTAGGCATATCATAAGATATTCACTGCTGTTCTCTGAATTCAAAAGCAACTGAAATTGGAACTTACTTTCTATGGCACTCTATCATCAGCACTTCAATTACTTATATAAAGTCCTACCTTTCTTTTGTCTATCCTCACATTAGAGCTAGTGCTTGCTGCCACACAGAAGGTTTGTTTGGTACCTGTATGCTAAATTCTACAATCTGTTTGCTCAGCATCACAGCTAACTCCTTGGAATTTCTCTTATTCGGCCTCTTCCTTAGCCTTTTGGTTGCCTCTGGTGCTAAATGTGCTGTTGGCTGTGAAATTGCCTCTAGGGCTGCTGTAGGGTCAGACAGTTTATGGTCTGTATTTTCTTCATAGCTGCCATTGATGGAGAGCTGTTCTTACCTTAGAGAGAGCTGTGATTAAAAAGCCAGGTACTGAACTTTCTAAATTCTCCCAATTGCCTCTAGAACCCCCATAGCCAAGTGTTGAAGAAATACCACAGCATTCATTAAATAAGTGGGGAAATTCTTTTAAGACTTTTCCTCTCTTGCTCTGACCAACATAAATATCTTCAGAGGATTCTTTGGAAACAGATTACACAATACTCTTCTTATCATTTATTCTCTACATAACTTTTCCTCTTGTACACATTATTGTTATTGACAACAATTCGAAAGGTCTTTAAAAAAAGAAATTAAATAGTGAATCAATAAAGATTAGCTATTTACTGTAGACTATTACTTTATCATTCCCATAATTACAATAATGGTTGCTGATGGAAATTCTATTTATGTGAATCATTTTATACTTGTTATTTATTATTATTAATGTTACCATTATTATCTTCTTACCCTTCAGTTCACAAGATGTATCTTCTCAGTGAATTTTAATTTCAATATCTTGCTATTATACTGTACATAATCCTATCAAAGACTGTCCTTCATGCAACATTTTCAGTGATGTATTATCACAGAGACCATTAATGAATGAGCTTCATATCTTACTAATACTGTTTTAGATACTATTTTTATTAATTTTCTAAGCTGTAATTCTTCATACAGTACCTATGTCTGTCTTCTATTAAAGTTGTGTTTTTTATTTTAACATGAGAATTTCAAAGGCAGGCATTAACTTTGTCTTTAAAAATACATTTCAGTTCACAGATTCTAAATGACGATATTATAATGTCTGTGCTTTGTTCTTTCAGACTTTTTTACAAATTTGTTTTTATATTTTTCCCTAGCTTTTGTAAAGAGTTTCCTGTTAATAAAATAAAATAATTTTTTACAAATGTTGATTCCTCTGGCATGCCATAGGATGGAAGAAAACATATATTCAAAGCTATTGCAGTTTTCCTTGTGTAATATGAATTTCTGCAATGAGAGAATGATAAATATTTATTAGTTTCTAAGCATAGGTTACAAGTAAAAACAATATCTTAGCACTACATACTGTAAGTTTCTATTAACTAATTTTTCAGATAAATGCCAAATTTGCTTATAAGGGACTGCTATTATGACCAATTTGCTCATTTTGCTGTTTCTTTTGTTTTCTCTTATGGTTTACTGTTCAGACTGCTGGAAGAAATGCCCATTATATATCCTGTGTATGATATTCAGTTTTTGAAATATTTTAAATATATCTTCAGTGCACTGCACCCTCAAAGCTGAAAAATGGCATTGCTTAAGAAACTCAGTCTAAGGGCAAAAGAGTTGCTTAATTTTTTTTTCCTTATATTAAGCATTGTGATTGTATCAAATTAGTAGCTAATATTAAAAGGTATTTAAAGCTGCAGTATGTATAGAAAATGTTACAGACTTTCTGAGGATTATTAAATATACATGTGCTCTGTAGTTTAGATTAATAGCTGAGGAATGATGCATCGTTACGGTAACATAAACCTATGATACATTTAGCATATAGGGTGCCATCCTGCATAAACAAAACAGAGCCCTGTGACTGCTTTGTAAAGATACACATCATTAATCTTTGTATTGAACTTACTATATTTACCTGATTTTTAAGTGAATCACACTACTTCTGTAAAATGCAAAATCTATGACCAAAGAGCAAATTGTGTCACATGCTGCAGATAATCACATAGAATTTCTTTTGCATCACAATGGGTAAATATGAAAAATCTAGAAATCTACATCTTTAAAAAATAGTATCTTCAAATTATTTTACCAGAGCTTTAACTCCTGTGGAAAGTGGTCTGAATACACATGAACATGAACAATTCTTTGCCTGTTATAGCAATCTCGTAGTTATGTGAGATTCATTTTTTTAACATTTGACTTTTTCCAAGGGGCACTTCTACAGCCTCACAGGTTTAAATGTTTCTATTGATTTTTATGTCTGGATTTATTGTGCACATACAAGCATCAGAGTACAGCAGTTCATCTAATATCTTAGGCAAAGCAATGTGATTTACAAAGGCCAAAGGATTTTACTTTATCTAACATATAAAAGGGAAGTAGTACACCGATGGATCAGTTCATCATGGTACTTAAGCACATTTGCCTTAATGTAAGCATAAACAGCAACCTGTTTAAAGCACATCAAATGCCTGAGTCCTGGATGAACCGAGGCTTTAATTTGGCTTATATTATTTTGGACTACATTTTTTAAAGCACTTAGTTTTCAATATTTACTGTTTGGCTCAGCATTTCTAATGGATTTTTTTCCTCCTTGTGGCGTATGTAGCTCTAGTCTTTGTGCCTTAGTATGATTTAACTGAGGCTTATAATGCTTATGATGTAGAGACATTGCATCTTCATTAAGATAGTGACTTGGTAAAGCACTGAAGTCTGTGCTTTGCTTTAGGAAACTGTAGAAAATCAACTCTATAGAAGTTAACAGGGTCAAACCTTCTTAAAATTAAGGATATGCTTACATGTTTTGCTGGAGTGGGGCCAAGGATACCAGTTCAGCAAAACATTAAAGTGCATGCTTACATCCCTTTGATGTTAATGGGATTTAAACTTGAAGATTTACATGTATGCTACAGTGATTTGCTGAATACAGATACAGTGATGACTTGAGAACTCAGACTGAAATGTTCAACATGAACCCATCTCCTGGTGATTTGCAGCAGATGTGGGGGAATCTGAGTGCCCAGAGATGTTTGGAAACTTCGTATTTTCTTTCTCTGTTTGTAAGCGATCATTGTGGTTGAGGATTTAGAAACACGAGACTGCCTGGCCCACTGGAAAGAAGCCTGACTGTGTGTCCTGGAGAGCAGGAGATGGAAGATATTGTGGCTGGGCAGCAGTTCTAGTTCTGTGGCAGCTGGCAGGAAGATGCTGGCTCAGTTATCCAGACTGAGATCTGCAGGGCTGTGCTCCATGTGCTGGGTGGGACCAGAGCATCTGATTTCATGTCCAAACAGGCAAACAGGCAGGATCATTCCTGATCCAGTACATCATCCCTGGCTTTGCTGTCTTCGCTGTAGGTTGCTAATCTAATAATCAGGTTTTCCTCTCTGGCTGTTGGGGGTTCATCCTGTCCTAAAACAGTTGTCAAAGTGAGTGGAATTGATCTCCCTCTGGAGGTACCAACTTCCCTCAATGGACTGCAAAGAGAGCCTAAATTAGACACATGCATGCTAGACAGCTAAATTCAGTTGACATAAATCGTACCCTCAGTAACCAACCTTATCTCTGGAATCCAATTTGAGTGCTATGCCTTTTTTTTTCTTCAGGATACCATTAAAATTACAAAGCTCCTTGAGGAGCTTTGTAACTAATATTACAGAGATATCATCTACTCTGAATATACAGTGCTTATGAGCAGTAGTTACAGTATATGAAACATGTTTCTACTGGTGTCCCACATGAACAATTACCCTGGACAATATTTACAAAATACATAATTTTTCAGCTAAAGATTTTTTTTTCTCTTTTATTTAAAAAAAAAAAAAAAAAGTCTTGGAGTTTTGGTCTAAGAAAAGTGGCAACTTTCTTTTCTGTGCTTATGGGGTAAAATTATATGTCAGAGTTGAGAATGCTATAATTGTCTTCTTATAATGAATATACATTAATTTCTTTATGGTTCTAAAGCCTTACAAGGAATGTCACAAATCCACAGAAGATTCCTGAATTCAGCATTTAACACCTGATTTCTGATTTAGTTGATAAATTCAGATAAACATTTTCAGGTAGTGAATACATGGGTGGTATTTTTTCCCTTTCCACGAGTGATGTCAGACTAATCTGAGAGTGGGAAACAGATTTAAATTGCAACAGCAGCTGAACAGTCACTGTAAACTGGATGAAGTTTTGCCACCACAACTGGGTCCCTACAGTAACCTACAATGTGAATATCCAGAATGGCAGTATATTGGTAGTTGGACTTAGTGATCTTTATGGGTCCTTCCAACTTGAGATATTCTGTGATTAGTGTTAGTATTGCCTTTGGCAATATCTTTACTCTACCTGACCTCAGGGTACTCCCAAGATACTTCCAAACATTTGTAACTCCTTTAACAAGCTTTAGCTTTTCTTCTTACTGTCCCTCTTTCAACCATTGTTTCTTGCACAATCATTGTTTGGGGAGAGGAATTGATGAAGAGTGACATTTTAGCATTAAGCAGTTGCTGAGATTCTTCCTGTCACCTCTTTAAGTCATTCTGTAGGAGTTCATTACCCTCTTATTGTGTATGTTTTGCAATTTCCATATTAGACTTTCTTTACTGTTAAGCTCTGTTTCCAGAGAAAGTAGCAGGTCCCTTCCCATCATACCAAGCCAAAAAAGAGGATTAGCATTTCATAGGTGTGTTAACCTACAGTCAAAACTATTTAAGGGGTATTCTGCTCTCAATCTAATTTACAATTTAGAGGTAGAGCTTTCTGATCCTGTGTGGTTTCATAAAAAAGTTAAGTCCCATAGGAAAGAAGCTCATGTCTATATGTATATGTACATAACTTGGTCCCGCAGATCAGTGATGGAGGTTCCTTGGGCTTGAGGGCTCTGCAAATTTTTTTTTTTAAACTGTTTTCTGCCTGAACAGCAAAGGGCCTAATATCCCTTTACAGCTTGATCCTCCTTTCAAAAAGCAACAAACCCCCTGTTGCCCTAAGCAGGACAAGGTCTTGATCACAAAACCCCCTCTTTCATGTATATGTGAGAACAGAGTCCTCCATGTCAGTTCTGTTCAACTCCAGCATGTTTTGTAACTTCAGCTCTTCAACTTTGCATTTGGTGCTGTGTGAAATTCAATTGTGTCTGGCATTTTAGTTGTGCTTTACTGATGTGGTCTTCCCCTTGAAATCAATGTCTTCATAGCCACATACATTTATAGATTAAAGAGACATTTGATGAAGTACAATGGACTAAGTTTACTTCTGGCTTTAATGTCGTATTCTTACCTTAAGTATAAATAATTTATTTTGTCTTTCTTTATATCAGTGTTTTTTAATGTGCCTGTAAAATGACTTGATCTATGAGTTGCAAACTCGTATTTGTTTTCAGTTAACTCTACTTGTGTATCCCTTAGGAGCAGAATTACAGTCATGGAAGCTGCTGCTGTAAATTTGGTGGTTCATAAGTAGGAAATATTTAGATTTTGGGCCATGTGCAGCCTTTCATGTACGAAGTTCTCATTTTAATATACCTCAGGCTACTGGTTTTACGATTTACAGTTAATTAGGATTCTGATTTGGGTTGAGAATTCCAATACCTATATGCTTTTATACATGCATTTCAGATCATGCTGGCTGAAGCAAATAACTGTGACTGTAGTCAATAAATGAATGTATACCATAGGGAGCAGCCCTTCCCCCTGCCCTTCTCTGACAACCAGTAAGGAAATCCTACTGTGTTCCCAGTTCACAGCAATATCATTCTGACATCACTTTGTGATAGCTAGAATATTTCCTTGCCCATCATTTAGCAAAATCCCAATACCATTTCCTTACTTTTAACAAAGTCTCAAAATCCCTAATGTATCCTGTATTTGCTCTGCCTCTATTTCATGCACAAACTGAACTCTTTAGATAACTGAGTTCTAATCTGCACACATATATGCGACTTTTATTAGCATCAGTCAGCTCTGCATAGGTGTGTGGAAGGGTAAGTAAGACAACTTACAAAATACTAATACTGGAAAGAAACTCAAAAACCATACAAGTCAGGAATTGTACATCAGAAATATTCAGTGCTTTTTTTCATATTGAGATTTATAATAATACTAGTATATATTTTAAAAAAAAGGTAATTTTATGTGACGTGAATATTCTTTTTAAAATATTGTTCTTTTAAATAGCTTTTTATTTTCTTTTTGTTGATTTTCCCCTCATGAAAAGTTTGCATGAAACCTCTTCTTGTCCAGTAGTTTTGTCTTTTTAATTTGCTAAAGAATCAATATTTTTCCAATATTTAATCTATGTTGCAAATAAAACCTCAATTAGCTTCAAACATTAATCTCAGAACTTTTCAACAAAGGAGCTAAAATTTATTTTAAAGCTGGTCATTAAAGTGTCCAGGACTTGGACTGGGCTGGGACCATGCAATTTGAACATGGTACATCAGGGACAGAGCTGAGATGTAAAGCCAGGTTGCATTCCAGATTGCTCCCTATACTTGCAAGGATATTGTCTGCAGCATATTGCTGCAGAAGGAATGGGACAGGAAGGAAAAGCAACACCTGCTGCTGAGAGAGACTACTCTATGTGAGAACTTGGAATCTCTCATCCCTTTCCCCTTGGAGGTGACAGCTAGAGGGGCTTCACAACTGAGAAAGGAAGAAAACAGAAATTTAGCTATTTCTGTAGTACAATCAACTTGCTGCCATAAGTAACTGGATGCTTGCTTATTCTTAGAACCAAACCTTGAAAAAAATCTTAATGACAGTCAGGATTCCTGATGGCAGAGCATTTACACTGGCAGGGGATTACATTTGACACAATATACAGTAAACATGCATGTTTGATAAGGACAAAACATTCTTGCTTAACTTCTTCATTGTCAGCAACTATAATTCTACAAAAAAAGGTGACATAATGGTTGTCACAGAGGCAGGAGAAACTGTATTTTACAAAAGAAAAAATGAGACATGAAAGGGCTCATTGGAATGCTGAAATTTTAAAATCCAGACAAGTATGTTTAGGAACTTACACCTCTATGCAGCCATTTTCAGTTGTGAAACTATGGATAGAAACAACTAATATGGAAACTTTTTATGGTGAAGCACCTTACTACAGGGAAAAAAGTCCACTTTGATATATAAGAAGTTAGGAAATTGGTAAAATTCTGTGCAGTTTGTAGTAGTTAGTGCTTGTTGATAATTGTCTAGAATCAGACTGATGGCAACATAAATTTTACTGCTAAGATTAGACTCTTCTACCTTCCATATAAATACTTAGGAAGAGCCCATCTATGCCCTACAAAGATACCTGCTCACACTGTAAACTTAAAGATGGAATTGCTCTCATGAATAAATTAAATGTGCTCATGTTTATGCAGAATTATAGACTTAATAAACAAGAAAGACCAAATTGAAAAAAAATAAACTAGCAAGAGAATTGAAGGGGATTTCTCAGGGTCAGCTATCAGGTTAGTAACAGAGATGTCAATAGAATTTAATACAGGATCCCTTCTCTGTCCCCATTAGCAAAACATGCTGTGATATGCTTATGAAGAGCAATAAAATATACACTTAATCTATAAATAGCTGACTTGGAGCTATCTCCTTTCTAAATGCTATCCTGATAGAAAACAAATACCCTTATGGAAGTCAAGACACCTGTATCTTCTTTCATCTCTGACTTGACACAAGTATGAGAGACAAGAAAAGGAAAGAAAATTTATGGAACAAGTTTAAGTTCCATTTGAAATTTAATTTAGTTTAAATAAAAAGTATTTTTAAAATAATCTGCTCTTAATTGGTAGAGAAAAAAACCTACAGTAAATCTCAAAATAATAAGGGTTAAACTCAGAACTTGAACTTAGAAAGGAAAGGGGGAGCAAACATCTAGTGTTTAATGCACAACTCTGCAGTCCAGGATTCTACCCCCACCTTTTCCACTCATGTATTTTGGGTTGACAAACACATAATTTACTCCATGTGAGGTATTATTCTGTGTATTAAAAAAATATAAAAATTTAAAAATTTAAATATTGAGGCATATAGAAGTTGAGTACATTTCAAAAAGATGCTTCTAAGTCAGATTGCCTACACTTTGACTGTGCAACTTGAACTATCTGTTGCTTAAAATTCAGAATTTTGCTTCCAGCAATGCCTTCTGAAGATTAACCCTTAACTTTAATGTCTTAGTCCAAAGATGACTTGCAAGAGATGCTACAAGTCTACACTGCCAATATCTAGATTCTGGATTGGTTGTTTTGAGTGGTCTTTCCAGTCTCCTGATAGGTTTGAAAGAAAAGCTTTGCTGAAAAAAAAGATGGAAATCAGAAATGCCTGGGTTTTATTGCATCAAATGCAACAATGCCAGGACCAGGGGGGCCAGGGCATGAGACAGAAAGAGCTGCTGGGCTGCTGGGCAGGTAGGGTAGGGGTCCCAGGGAGTGCAGGCAGCCCCTGCAGGGCTTGGCATACTGGAGGCTGCATTGTGGACACATCCAGGAGAAGAAACTTGGTCAGCGTTGATCAGCATGGAATTCACTGGTGACCAGGTACAAAAGCTGCTGAGGGCTTGATGTCACTGGGACAGCAGTCTTGTAGCTCACAGTGTAAGTGATTCATAGTATGTAGTTCTGCTTTAGAGAACCTATAGATGTGATAACACAGCAACACCAAAGTTAATTGTATACATAAGGAAATGCATAGACCATCTCCACTGTGGAGGTTTACCTCCTGCAGAATTTGAAGGATCTCCAGTTACACTCACCAGTGGTCTTCTGTAATCCGTTCCTGAGCCAGTCTGGCAAAACAAGTACATTTTAAGCCCCTTGGTTCTCACCCAGAAGATAAACCGAGACATAGACCCAATGTGATTTAAGAAAATACAGTGAGTATATACAGTGACAGTGAGTCAGGTGTGTGTAGCACAGGGTGTGGAGCAGACACCTTGCTCCTTCTGTCATCCCTGGAAAGATGGACAAAGGATTTAGGGCAGGGATGCTTCAAACTGACACAGTTAACCCAGCAAAGACCAGTGCCCAGAGCTCTAAATCTAATCTACTGCTGTCACAGGCAGCTAGGTCTCATAATTCTTCCCATGATTGCATCAAACTGGGAAATCCCTACAATTTCCTGCCTCTGTGACTCCTAGGATTCATGGTAATGAAAAAAGTTTTATTCTTCAGCCTAAATATGTTGTTGACCAACTTCTATCTAATTCTTTCAGCAATACTGATTAAATAAAGTTACCTACATACATAGTAACGTGTAGGAATACATTAGTCCTTTGTCATCTTCATTAAACTTGATTCTCAACTATTAAACCACGCAAATTCTACTAGGTCTAATTTTGTGCTCATTTTATGCTACACAAAACATCCTTAAGATAACATGGGGCTGTAATTTTTGGCCAAGTGACATACATCAGGAAGGTCAAACTTTGGATTTGGTTAGCTTTCTGAAAGGCAGTAAGCAGCGATCTGCTATCTTGTTTGTTTGTTTGTTGGTCCTCTTGGTTTGGTTTGGTTTGGGTTTGTTTGGTTTTTGGTTTTTTTTTGGGGGGGGGGGGAGATTTGCTGTTTTTTTTTTCTTTCTAGAAAGCTTTCAGCTGTCCCTACAGGCAGACTTTAAAAGGTCAACAGCCATGCTAATATTGTCTCACACATCAAGCAAGTGATTATAATTATTTTGATACCATCAATGAGAGTTGCTTAACTAACTGTACTGTTTTAATGAATGTTCAGAATATCAGCACCTTACTAATGCCATATCAGCTACAAGACTGTAAGGACAATTTTTGGTCAAGTGCTTCTAACTTCAACATTAAGTAAAACTAAAAATCCCAAACAAACCATGAATTTACAGCAATTTACAGCAAAGATAATGGGAGCAATGTATATGCCTTCCTTTGGGAGAAACATGACAGGTTTACAGGAAGTATGTTATGCAACTGTCCTATTTTATCATTCTATTTTACAGAAATGTATAGGAGTAAAATGTTTTCATCTATCATTTTCAGGTGTCAGTGATAAGGGTAATGCAAACTGTTTGCTAGAGGTGACTAAATTTTTTCACAAGCCACTTTTTTTTTCCCCAAAAATGTACAATTTTTGTCTAACTAAATGAAATAAACAGTTGAAATTTTTCTCTATAATTTTTCACACTAAACTTACAATAAATGCTATCAAGATCAAATTGAATTCTGTTTTAGATTGTCCTTGAGGACAGGCAGAATAACAGTGGCATAATCAGGTCTTTTGTTGGAATTATAATTTGCCAGTTTTGAAGCCTTTGAATCTGCTGCGATTTTATAGAGACCAACAGGCAGAGATGAGAACTAGTAAGTTCTTAACTTCTTGTGTCTGTGAACAACATCTGGCCAAGGGACCTCACTGTACCAGAAATTTGTGCAAAAAATTCAGCTTCTTTTGTGGGTTCGTCTTTATTCACCCAAAAGGCAACAGAATGTCACCATGTAAACTTGGTTTATTCTAAGAGTAAGGGACCTGTATTGTGCAGGAATTTTTTGGGCTATGTTCAGTAATAACTTATATTCCACAAGACATAAAGAATGAGGAGGACGGATACCTGTATATATGTCCTCTAAAGCAAAAAACGTTTTGTCCATTCAAATGATTTAGAAGCAGAACTGTACTACTGTTTGCTGTACGTACAAAGAAATGTATGAAATTACTTTTAGAAATTTGAATTAAACTGCTACCATATGTTGGGGTTTTTTTCTTAGCATATAGTTGTGGCTTATTAGCTTTAAAATTAACTTTACCAAGGAACCTCCACTGAAGATATTTTACAAGCTGTTTTACTCAGAGTGCACTGAGTGTGCACTCAGATTTTCAAGACCATTTTGAAAACAATTTACAGTTGTGTCTACACAAGTTCACGTCTTCATTTCTGAGTATTATCAATTTCATGAGAAATTAACAGACCTTTGAAAGCATATGGTGTTCATCCACACAGAAGGCAGGAGAAGCCATACCAGGTTTGACTGAACCATTTCTGTTGGCAGTAAGGTCAGAACTGGGTGGTTAACAGACAGTAATATACAAGGTGAAGACTTGCAGACATCTTATGATGTTTATATACACATATTTAGGAATTATCTTGAGGTTTATTATTATATGAAATGCATTGTTTGACTATATAAGACCTTTGAAGCATGTTACAGTCAATAGAATGCCTTGGCTTTGGTTCAGGCTTTTAAACTGGAGAAAAGTCTGTGGGAACTTAGAACAGCTGCAAATTCACATTGACCAACTGTCATATTATCAAAGAGTTATTTAACTCCTAATGGCCTTTTCCATTAAGCAATTTCTTTTAAGAAACAATGGCCTGTTTTATTGTGATTCTCTATCCCTGTATATATTTATTGTTAAGCATTTATTTTATACTAAGGCTGGAATGGAAAACTGCTTTTCACAAACTACGATCCCTTACGCATTTAAAAGTCCATTGAATAGATGATGTTTGTAGTCTTTGATCAGGGAATAGGGCTCATCTCTTTTTATTTGACAAAAAATAGCCAATTAATTTCATGTCATGTCCTCATCAGTAGCTGCTTATGTCATGTTTCTTATAAGGAGCAGTTTGCCAATAACTTGTCTCAGAAATATAAGACTGCCTAGGAAAGCATATTTGTTACCAAATGATAGTTAAGTATCTGCAACCGAGACATGAGTGAGGCTAAGAGATATTGAAGCAACTAAATTAAAAGCCTTGTGTTAAAGTTTAGGTCTTCTTTAAGTTACAGTTGCAGTCATTCTCATCTTGAGAAAAGGGAAGTATAATTGGAGGGCAATTCTCAAATACTAAAGGGGTAAAAATATGTGGTTTGTTTATCATGAAAGACTGCTATTCCAACTACTAATCTTTCTGTCCTAGGAAGTGTTTTATGCTCTTTTCTGTGTTGGAAAGCTGCCTAACTAATGTATTTTCCAAGACAATAAAGGAAGCAGACCTCTATTCTTTCTTATCAATTTAATCTCTTTCATTCAGCTGACAATGTCCTCTTGTAGGCTAGGTCTTTTTCCACATGAATTACTAAGTGTTACTAGTTTTGCTTTTTCCTTTGTTGTTGTTTTTGGTTTTTTGTTTCCACATCAGAATCCCGAACTGTAAGAAAATTACATAATTTCTAACCATAAAAATACATGAGAGAGAAAAAGTATTTAGTGCTCTCATATTGCAGAAAGTGCACAGTGTTACTGTAATAATAATTATTCCTGACATTTTATATACATTTCACATTCCTCTTTAATTAAAAAATTACTCAGAGCAGACTCAGGGAAACCTGATGTCTGTTGGATTCTCTGTAACAAATTTGCTTCTGAACTCTGATTAAGTCAGAAAGAATTTAAGATTTTGTCAGAGTTAAAATAATTACAAATCATATCTCTCTTTCAGCCTCAGTTTCCCTTTTTGTAATGGACTCAATGTTTTCTAAAACAGTTTGTTTTAAATCACAACGTTGATGCAACAAAAAGTTCGCACTGTTAAAGCACACTCCGGACAAACCAACTTGGGAAATAAAAAAATTACTGCTTAAGTACTGAAAATACAGTATGGGTAAGAACTCATCATTTTCCCTGTTTAATTGTCTGTCTTACTCCTTCCATCATGAGGAAAAGTGAGAAACAAAATTTGGAAATATTTTCAATCACAAACATTATCATTAGTTTAAAAATGCGTAAAAATAAAAGCCTATGACATAGAAATAATTTAATGATCTTTGTAAAACAAAACATTATTCCTCTCTGCCACATAAACATGACAACAAATCCTGATGAAACTGAACTGAAAATTTATCTTCTGTGGCAGTAGAAGAAGACTTTTTTTTTTTTCTTTAGTTAATCTAGAAATGGCCTGGAGTAAAAGGCCTACCTCCCACCACCTGTAGAAGCAAAGGCTCAGAATGGCTGGTATGTCAGCTTCCGACATTTCATGGCCATGTGTTAGATGACATTTTGTCTGCTAAACAGCATGGTATCCCTGCAGAGGCACAAGTGCCAAGTATAACACACTGAGGCTGTCCAGATTGCATAAGCACTATTTTTCCTGCAGAGGTGTTTACCAGAACTGTTATCATCAGTTCTGGCTGAGACCACTGGACTTTCACACCAGCAAGTGCCTCTTGCTCTCCACCTTGTCTGAGGAGCAATGGGGAAGGAGTGGGCTCCAGCAGTGGTCTTATTGTGACATGAACCACTTTGTCAGTCACTGAGAATTTAGCTCATCGGTGTTATTACCCACAAAAAACATCAACTGAAATATCTCATCAAAATTCTCTTTTTTTTTTTTTTTTTTTTTTTTTGTTAGATTTAAATGGAATATAAATAGTATCCCTATGAATGGCTGATAAGTAGTATGAAGTGCAAGGCAGTGAGCATCTTTGCCCGTGAACCAGGCAGAGAAATGAAAAGAATAATGATGCCAAACAGTTGCAGTCCCAGAAGGGAGAGCAGGGCTTGAGCATGAGGAGGGAGCCCAGGCTGTAGCCACCGCGGTTACTACCAGGGAGTGAAGAGAGACTCCCTTTCCTTTACCTGCCCCCTGGTAAAAACTTGCTTGCAGAATAGCATTTCCCTTGATGCAAGATAAAAGAGCTTTGCCCTACACACAGCAGTTACACAGAAAAAAAGTTTTGGTTGAGATGAGAATAAAAAAGTTTTGGTTGAGATGAGAATAAGAAAGTGAGATAGCCCAGCATTGCATTTCTCTTCCAGCAAATGCATGAGGACAGGGTGAGTTAGAATCAGCCTCAGCCAGAGCCCAGCTTCTCCATATCACTGAATTCTGTTGGCTAACACCAGAAAGCGTACAGGGTTCCTATTTACATAAATTAGATAGCAGTTTGTTGTCAGAAAAGATGAGGGAAGCTTTATGGAGGCTTCCCAACACATCATTCTATTTTCATTTTGCATCAAAACTTTTCAACAATTTTTGGGGGGAAAAAAATAAAAGTTAAAGAAAGAGAAGCAATTCACTCTAGCTTTTGTCTTGCTTTCGTCAAAACTCTGGGGCGTTGCCTGCCTTTTGATTCAGCTGTTCCCTTGGCATGGAAATGCACTTGGACAAATAGAAAATATAATGAGAGACATGCTTCCTCATGATATTTCCAACTGGAAATAGCACAAGGAAAAAATGCTTTATCACTTTATTCCTAAACAGAAATAATTTAAGAAAGCTTGTTCCTTACAATGTTCCCAGATGGCTTAAATAGGTGAACACGTGGTGGCTGAGACATTTTGGTGGGCTTCACTGGGATGGGAAATGACTCAGCTGCCCTGGTAGCTGAGAAGTAGGTGGAACACCCAGGAAACAACTTGAATTCACATCTAAGAAAAATCATAAGAAGTGAAATAAGCCTTATGACCTAAGGTCTCAGGGGGTCTACTTCAGAAAATAGTCATGATACCATCAGAGAGAGTCTATTAGAGGCTAGAACTGAAGAGTCAGAGACAGATTTCCTGCAGCCTGTGTGTCTAAAGCTATGACTACTGTGGAAAATCAGGGCTGATTCTCTTTTCACATAAGCTTTATTCAGTGTAACTATTGATCCCCTTGGTGTAAGAGAAAAGCAAGCAGCTCATAGTATCTTAAAGAATGGAAATCTCTCAAATATATACACTCAAGGTATGTGCCAACATAAAGCAGAGAGAAAATTCATATCAACCACATTCATCATTGGAACTGAACTGATGAAGAGAAGCTTGAGGGCTCTAATTTGAGAGGCAATCTCCTGGCAAACACTTTAAGTGTTGCTACCATGCCACTGACACTGAAAAGAGGTTGGTTTTGGTTTATTACTGATATTGGGGAGCTAATTTAAGATATATGTGTATTTTGAAAACACTGAAATATCGATTTACTTTATTTGTTTCCATTTGCCTTTCTCTTGCCACTGATTCAACAAAGCTAAAGAGCACCTATCAATACATTTTTGGAAAGATATTTGCACACATTCTGTAGGGCAAGTCCATTAAGCCTGTTTCCACTGTTGTCTTAATGATGTTTTGTTTGTTGCCACCATTATTTTGAACCCCACATTTTACTATATCCCAGGGCAGCTCCAAACCCCACCAAAGGACATTCACTGCCACAGTGCAATTTGTAGTGAAATTTGGCTCTATTAAACCTCCAGTACTTTGTTCTGGTAACATATCCTTTCCCAATGTCCCAAGTTTTGTCTTGGTATCCCTAGCAAAAGGGGATATTTAAATTAATTTATATATTGAATTATTTAACTTTTATAGTGCTGTGATCCAAACCTATGCTTCCCAAACTCTTTACATGTATTTGAATTACTGCCTTTCGAGGTCAGACAGATTAAGTTGTTCTGTAGTTCAGAAATTTCTAAAAGTTGGATGATTGTTTCTTTGACCCAACACCTAGAAATTGAGCATGTATAAAAATCAAGGAGGTCCAAATCAAGTATGAAATCAAGGAATTCCCAGATCTCTCAGTGAAATCATCAAAAGGGCATCTCTATGTATTGAAACTCAGAGACAGGGTAGCCTATAATACAAGTATGTGACAAAATTGTTTGTTTAACCTTACAAATTTAACAAATTTTGCATCACTGATTTCGACCAAGAAATTTGGAATGACCAGCTGGGGGATTCAGCTCAGTCATATTAAATGTGTTCTTGTTTGCCAAATTTTCTGGTGAATCAAAATTATAAATTGTCTATTTTTATTCTTTTGTATGAAAACTTGTATGAACTCCATAGAAACAAAAATTTCTCATCTTACATTCACAAAACTGGTTTCTATCCCATTCCATTGTCTATTTAAACATGAATAGGAGGCCAAATGCTGTAGGTGTTCTGGGTGGCAACTCCAAGGCCAGCCATGCCTGCTCTGCTTAGAGCCGATTCCTATCTTCACACTTCTCCAGGGGACACTTTATATTGTGGGTGGTTGGCCAGTAAAGGATTTTTGTTACAGAATTGCTTTTCTGGAATTGGTTTGCTTTAGGAGCTCCTGCATTCCCCTATACTTCATCACCACACTGGAGTAGTAGAAAGAGAACACTTCAGGGTTGCTTTAGGGTATAGGACTTTCACAAAAGACAAAGAGGAGTGAAATAAACAAAACTAATATCTGTGCTGGCCAGTGCTTATTAGTGTAAGATCCCTGAGGATGAATGCCAGTTGTATGTCAAGGGCTGTCCCTGCTGAGCCTTTTGCACCAGGCAAGATGCCTCTGGGTCAGAACTGCTGAAAGCCCCATTCAGCGGCAGTGGGGAAAAAAAGGATGCATTATTTTCAAGTCTTGTATTCCTAGAGAGTTCCCACCTTTCAAGCATCGATACACTTTATTAAAAAAAATTCAAGAAAAGCTTCTAGAGAAATAGCTTGCATACATAAGGCTCAATCTCAATATCTTTCATTTACAAACTATGCAATCCAAAAGTTTCCTAAAGAATAACCCTCCTGTAACAGGCACCGTGAGTATCAACCACGCTCTTTAAACAGTCTCAGCAGCCCCAGCAGCAGGATGCCTGACCCTACTGAATGATCTTCCAGAGCAAACAGATGTTTTAAACTACTCAGGTTTATTAGGGTTTGAAAAGCTTATTAGAAGAAGCTAAACAAATGTTAAATTTTTACAATCTAGTATGTAATCATATACAAGTGCATTACAATAAACTTATCCTCCTCCACACCCAGTTTCATCATTTGAATGGAAATTATGGTGTTAGCACTTCGGAGAGAGAGTTGCATCTGCATGCACTGGGAGGAAGAGTTCACATAATGGTTTGTAAGGCATATCAAATTTATTCTGTGAGGTGGATAAAGGTCTTTTAAAGGTCTTACTCCACTTGTGGAATGAATTTCTTATCATGTATAAATTCTGCGTAAAACATTGTTTTTTCCAGGATGTGCTTTATTTTCTGAGAGGGGAGAGAGAAGCTAAATATTTCTACTCCTGGATAATAGAAAATCCTCTGATTTCAACAAGATCACACCCTGAGGGGTTAGTTAATACTGGAAACATAAAAAGGTACACTGTTCTGAAAGATTATTTCATTCCAGAAAAGCTTTTCTAACCGAAAAATGAGTGAATAATTTCACAATAAAAGAATAGCCAAAGAATAATGGCAATTTTCAGAGGAAAGTAAGTGTAATTTTGGGAAGCAGACTTGGAATAAACACAAAAATGCTATAAACTGTATTTTAAAAAAACACTCCTAAGCTGTTTTGTGTTTGTCCATAAACACATCTCCTTTGTTGAAGATTGAAATTTTTTGTATTATATTTTATATAAGAATCTTATGGAGCACAGCAAAGGGCACATCTAATTTTTTCCAAGAAAGAAGCGTAAGAGATAATCTGATAAAACAGCACCAAACTTCTTCCAAGGACAGTAAAGTAATTTAGTAATACAAGCTGAAAACACCATGATGTCTTGAAGAAAGTTTCCATTGGCTTCAGCAGGTTTCTGGATAGGCCTGTGATGATTAATGAAAGTGCTGACAGGGGAGGTTATTCAGCTGATACTCTTGCTGCTCCAAGCCATCACCCATCTTCCCAAAGTGAGCTGCATCCCCTCACTCTGGAAACTTCTCCCATGTGTGACTCCCTCTCTGTGTGCTAACAGTGGGTCTGGAGGGTACTGAAGAAGCCATTCTCAAGTGGCAGGAATGCAGGGAGCATCCCCTCTGTTCTGAGGAAGGGTCTGGACATAACAGAAGCAATTGCTGTAAGGCAATTCGTTTTGTGGTGTCAAATGAAGGCTGATTCCTACAGCCCCAGATTTTACTATTTTAAAGTAATTAAATGAGGAAGTTGCACTTTTCACAGCCATTAGGAGAAAGATTCTGCCCTGCCCTGACTGAATAGTCATAGTTATTTTCTTCCTGCACATTCAAGTCCTTCAAGTAGCTGTATATACATTTCCCCTCATTCTACATTTCCCCTCTTTTAAGACAGCAATATCACTGTTCCACACTATTAAAAATGCCATATACTACCTCAGGCCAGCATTCAATAACTATAAATATTGAATATAGTTTTCAATATTTTAAAATTGCATTCAGATTATTTCAGGGATAAGGCCACACAGTTATTGTTGTAATTATTGCTTTTGTTACTTATTGATATTTATGATATTCTTTAGCAAAATTAGCCCTCTTCAGCCCTCTGTAGTTGAAGAGACATGTCCACAATTTGTTAGATCACTACTATATTTAGGAATGCACCTGGGTTTGTCATTGATATCGAGCTATTAGCAGATGGCAAAGCAATTGGATGATGATATGGCCTTGGCAACTCAGAACTTTATCGCCTTCCAACTGGACTATAAAAAAACCAATCTATCTGGCATGAAAATTCCAGTCTTTAGGAAATTACAGTTAGTACAGAGCACAGCAACAGACATTTTCATCAAAATGAGATGCTTTGTGTGGCAGTCTTGTCCTCTTGATTACCATGCAATTTATCCACTGAGTATTGACTAAAGTTAAGATTTCATGCTTATCTGTCAGGCCTAATTTGAGGGCTGGAGATCCTGAAAGAGATTATCTGTATTTCAGGATCTGAAACACTTTCAAATAGTGTTGTCCCTAAGTATAAGTAAGTGCTGTCTTACAAAAAAAAAAGGTTTTTTTAAAAGGGTTGGGTTTTTTTTAGCTCTAATCGAGACCATTCCAGATCCTTCCAGTCCAGGTGAAAGATACAGTTTTTCAGCTTTCACTAACAGACCTACACAGCGTAAATGTGCCTGCCTATGCATTCTCCACTATCCCCAAAAATACAAAAGAAACCTCCTATGACAGTTCCTAGCTATGCTGCTTCAGGCATTATTGGATGGCTCACAGAAATCTGAAGAGAACTAAGCACAACAGGGCTGTCCACAGAGCTAAGTCAAACACCAGAAGCAGCATGGCCACACTAATTTGTTCTCCCTTGGCTAATCAGCCAAGACTATTTATTAACCCATAGAGTGTGTGTCACTGACATGGCTCCTGGACCTCTTTCTGCGTGCGCCAGGTTGTTCAGTGCCAGCCTGATGGCTCAGGCTGTTCACTGCCTGTGCAATGCCAACATACCAAGTGGCATTATCTCACCCTGACTTCTCCCTTGTTCTTACCATATCCATTCAAAAAGAGTATAGCTGCACACTTTATGTCAGCAGGTTAAAAAAACAAAACCCCAAATGGATCTCTTATTCCTAGTAAACTGGCATACTCAAAGTTCCTTAAAACTGGCACACTGGTGACTGCCACATTTAATTAGACTGCAGGTTTTGTTTTTCATGAAAAATTCCACAGCTTCTCAATAATTTTTTTATTCTAGAACAGTGCATAGCAAGGAAATGGGTTGTTATGAGCCAAAATACTTTAATTTTCCAGGAAATGAAAATATTAAAAACACCATAGCTGAAATGAAAAGGTTTTAGTTCAGTGCTGAGTATTTGTATACTTGTACTTACAATGAAGTGAGAAGCTATAAGAAGAAGAAAAGTCAAAATTGTTCAGAAAAACTTGCAACCTGTTGTGTGTATTTGAAATATGTTGTACATATTGTTGAAGCATCTGTATGTTTCCTTGAAGCAATTCCTACATAACAACTTTGCAGTTTTCCCTTGCAAAAGGACTCTATCAAAATATTCTTATCTTGGCCTAGCAAAAGTTTCCACTTCTTTATCAAAACAAGTACATTTTGTACACTTGCACTGTGAGTGATCTGACCAGCTGATAAACTCCCTGTGTAGTTTTTACAAGATCTCTTTACTTGACTGACTGAATTATTACCTTTTCCAATCATTTTTTTCTTCTCAAATCTCCCTTGTAACTATAGCCCCTGACTAGAACTGCCAAAGTAGGAGGTGAAGTTAATTTGTTCTTGAGTCTCGCCTTTTCCCTCAGCTGTGATTTTTCTTGTCTTCATAGGAAGTTTAAAGTTGTGGTTATTTCATTTAGTAAGTCATGTTATATTTATATGGATGTCCAGAATTTCCTACGATTACCTAGAAATCATAACTTTTTTTGCCTAATTTTCTCTACTTTTCCATTTTCTTACCAGTATGATAGTCTGATTTTTTAGTTATTACTAGAATTTTGTTCTTGACTGCATGGTTAGGAAAAATTGCTTCACCATTATTCGTTTGATCTGAGTCTTTTAAAACCAGAATTTATCCACTTACAGAATAGATTTGTGTGATTATTTTTCAGTAACTATGCTTGAAGGGCAGTTTAGGCACTCCTTAGACTGACTCCCTTACTCCTGATCAGGTGAACTGGATTGGTGACCCAGAGTAAAAATAATGTAAAGAAAAGGAAAAAAATGTGTGTGTTTTTTTCTTGGTTTTTGGTTTAGTTTGGGTTTTTTTTGGGGGGGGGGTGTTTTGTTCGGGTTTTTTTTATTTATTTTTATTTTTCAGGGGTTGTGTTTTTATTGAAGGAGGATTTGGTTTGGGTTTTTTGGTTTTGGGGGGTTTTTTTGATTGGTTTGGTTTGGGATTTTTTTTCGGTTATTTTTAACACAAATCACATTTGTGATACATTCCAACAAGTGTTGTCTCTTTTCTTCCTCACTGTCTCAAGGCAGACCTTGCTGGCCAGATTGCTGGCCATCTCACCACATATGATCACTGTGTGCCAGAGCCCAACTGGGACACGGGATGTGCTAATCAGAGGTTCCTAGGGTTACATGAGTACTTTTGTACTTAACTCTAGGATGGAAAATGTTTAACATGTCCAGTTAGGGTAGAGAAGGTGTGGATATGGTGTGACAAACAGGAAATATTAATTAGCTCCCTAATATGAAATATCAAACAAGGGTGTGCCCAAGATGGTGTCTTTGTCAAAGACCAGGGAGTTTCTGTATCACTTGCCAAATGTGTGTACTGTAACTTTGCAACCAGGTCACCCTTTCAGTTATAAGTGATAGACATGTTCAGTTCTTTGGAAAAATAGCTTTTTGTACAATAGCTTGGTTGTTAGAGCAACCATCTAAGAGGTGAGTAACCCGAGATGAGCTTTCTATTTCAAGGTAACTAAACCCGCAACTGCTGCAAACCACAGTATAAACTTCAGAGAAGATTCTTGAACCCAAATGGCCTTAAAAGGTGACACAGTTACCCAGCTGCTGTGCTCCATCTGGGGATGTCAGTGCTCTTGAACCTAGCAGAAATCCTCATACTTAATGACTATTTCTTGAATAAAAGTGTGGGCATCCGTGGCCTGTCAAATCTGATACCAGTTGGGTGGAGAAGTTTTGGAGGTCACTCTAAATTGCCTGAATCAGTTCAAATTGTGGTTTTGAGCATTTAAGTGCTATTTTGTAACTCATCAGGCTTTGCCAGTAGAAATCCAGGTTTTACCATTAGGCATAATAACACAAAACCTCTTGATGCTTCATAACATACTTCTTTTTAACAAGCTGAGTTCCTGTATAATTTTGGATAGTCCTTTAGTTAGAAATATCTGACAGTAGCCTCTAGGCCCAAGGCAAAACCACACATATATTCATCAGCTGAACTTCCACACTAGATTCTCTTGCCATTAAAAAAACATTTACTCAGCTTGCTTGTCTGCTTTCAGTATAACTCCTACTCATGGCACTCAGATAATGAAAACCTGCATTGTTTTGCTATTCTGTTGCATATCCAGTGATCTGGGGCAGCTACTTCAAAACTGCTTCTTGAAATGTTTTACTTGAACTCATCTGAGTCAGAAAGTCCATGTACAATCTGCAGCTGTGATTGCCAGTCATGGGAGATTATTTTTATTTTTTTTTACTGTACAAAAATTTGGACACTAAGTGCTTTACATTGAATTGTGTAGAGTATAGAGCTTGTGGGGAATGGTTTGATTACACAGAATGACCTCCTGTTTAGAAAAAAAAAAAAAAAAAAAAAGCTAATGGACTTTTCTGAAATAAAACCTGTTTGAAATAGAGCAAAACCTTAAAAAATACACCATTACTGACAAATCCCTCAAAGAATATATAGAAGTCTTTAGTATATTGTTGTAGTACCTCATTACTCACACTGTCAAAAAAATGCACCTAATTTTTAGCCTAATTTCGTCAAGCTTCAATTTCCAGCTATTGGTTCTTATTACATTTTTGTTAGCTCAATTGAAGAGCCATCTGATAATGAAATTTCTGTTTCCCATGTAGGTATTTAAGGACTGTGATTAAGTTATTTCTCAATAAATTAAGTAGACCAAGACTTTCGAATCTTGTACTGGAAGACACATTTTTCGATTTCATTTTCTAGGCTTTCCCCTGAAACCTCTATAACTTTTCAATGGATTCCCTTAATCTTAGAAAGCTGAACTGGACTAATATTTAAATAGCTGTGATATGTAAAAAAACCACCAACTTCATTGCTTCTTAAGTTGCAATGTATGTTAATGAGGATTTTATTAACCCTGTAAAGGAAAATTATTTATTAACTCTGTAAAGGAGCCTGAAAGGTCCAGAATGCAGATCCAATATAAGGCCAATCTTCAGAGGAATTTTTTTCTCTTTGAGAAGGTGGTCATTCCTTACGTGTAATCTGCACTCGTCTTGTGTGTATGATTTCATGTTTAGCCATTTGCAAACATATATTTCATTTATCTGAACAATTAAGCAACTCAATTTGCTATTCTGTACTAGTGGTTTAGTGTATGCAATGTTTACCATTCATTAAGGTTTAGAATTATCATTTTTTTACATCTAGGCCTTTGCCTGTCACTTTAGAAAGTGTTAGCACTCTGTGGATATAAGTCAAAATATCTTATACAAGCTTGCATCTGTTGAAATTATTCATGTTCTCAACCAAACTTACAGCAAATCCACTTGCCAAGCTTAATTTTCCATAAATGCTTATTGATTAGCCTTTACTGTTGTTTAATATTGTTTAATATTATTTCATTTTCTTGCACTAGTGAAGACTCTGCTTCTGCCTTCTAAGAATGGGTTTTTTCATTATTAAATACACAGTAAAAGACAGTTCTGATTTGTAAGCTTCGTGTAATCTTTCTTTTTTTTTTTTTTTTTTTTTTTTTTTTGTGTTTTACCCAGTGATAGGCAGCCCCAGCGTAGGGAGACAGTGGGTAGAAAGAACTTTCCAGCTGTGGCTTCAGTACTCACTTCAGGCCTAGCAGTGTTAATGGGATGCTGAACTCCTCCTAGGTCAGCCTGTGGATGACTGCTGCTCACCTCAGCAGAATGTGTACCAAACCTGTGTGTCTTCCTACAACAGCCTTATCTGTTCCATATGTTGGTCATTAACCTGAATATATTTTCCTCTCAAAAGATCAATTGCAAAAGACCTCCTGTGAGGGAGGCCCTGAAATTAAAAGGCTTGCTCTTTAGGCTGGTTTTTAAGATCACTCTTATGTGCCCTATGATCTAGACAACTCCTGTGAGACTCAAGGAAGACTGCAGATCAGTGCCTTTTCTTTCCTAAAAACATCACCTCTGATTTTGGCTGAATTTCCCATTTCTGTGCAGTTTTTGGCTTGCTCCATAGCCATCCAATGGCGGTCTTGGTTGCAAATAAAGTGTATAGTTGAGGTAGCTTCCATTTTCTTTCAGATATCTTGACTTTTCTTTTTCCACTCAGTGAATAGAATGAGCTCTTTTCCTCATGTTTTTTAAAGTAAAATCTTCCAACTGAAGACTAAACCTGGTACAAACCACCCCTGCACTTTTTTATAAACTCATAGTCTGGCTTATCAGATCGCTAGAAAGAATTCTGTTTCAGTGAGTGATTCTCATTTGATCATGGATCTTATTCTGTCCCATCTCAGGCTATTTTCTGAAGGCGTATTTGCCATGGACTGAAGAATATTATACCGTGGCATGATATAAAAATAGAGATTGAATGTTATTACAGAACATTACTTCTTGTGTAGGTTATTACAGAAAGGTGTGGAGATTTAGTTAAAGGACTCCTATTAGTAGCAGTAAAAGCCTCATGGCTAAATGCTTGTGCACGGGTTAGGAAGTTTATAGATTTTTACATTCTACTGTGGGACTGTTATGCTGTATCACAGGGCAAACCCCTCTTTTTCTACAGACTAGAAATAAATAGGTAGCATTAGAAGAGAGAGCCTCCTTTTTCTCAATGGAGAGCATCCATGCTGCTCCATAGTGACTGCTTTTAGCTAGATATTAATTTCTTATCATTCAAGTAAAGCTAAAAATAGAGAAGATAAACATGGAGAAGCTTCTCTTGTCAGATCCCTTCCTCTCTTTTCTTCAGCACTGTTACTAAGTGAGAAGTATAAAAGCTGAGCAGAATGAATGTAAAGATCATCAGGTTCTTCCACTTCTCAGAGGAAAAGGCAGGTACACTGTAGTCTCAAGTATGATCCTACCCCACAAAAAGTCTGGGAGTCATAGGAGCTGCTGTGAAAGAAGGGTCCTGAGATGCCACACCATTGGGCTGAAAGCAGATTTTAGTAAAGTATGAGAGAAAATACTCATCCTCCATGTAAATCTCCACATCCAGTTCAGACACTATTTCAAGGACCACAGTTTGAAGGGAACAAGGAGGGGCTGAAGACAGTGAGAGAGCAGCTGGTCATCATCTATGACAAGATAGTTCATTAAAGAGATTTGGTGAAGGAGAAGCTCAAGATCCTGTGAACTGTGAAAGAGATGGGAAAATCCATGTGTTGAAAAAAGAAGCAGAAAGGAGGATCAGTGTGGTTTGTGAAGTGATGTATCAGGCATGGGAAGCAACACAAAAGTTTTCCAGTAGCAGAGGGGCAGTGAAGGGACCTGAGCTGCTGGTGTGTGCAGTGAAGACAGGTTCAGCATGAATGCAGAGTTCTGTCAGAGAAGATAAGGGACTGAGTTTAATTAGGAAAGTAGACATGAGCAGCATGTAGGTGAAAAGAAGGCATAATAGCAGACCTCTTTGTCTGCTTTGCACTTACCTGTCCTTTAAAACTTTCACTGTGACAAACAGCAGTGGCAACTAGTTGCAGACAAGGTGTTCAAAAGGGTACAAATTAAAATCAAATCCAAACAAATTAACATTCCATGCCATAAATTATTCTTAAAGAGATATTGCTTTGTTTTGTGGTTATGCAAAGGGTTTGCACTGAAAGTAAAGATAAGTGTGCCAGCATCTATTTAGGAAGAAATACATAAAAGTTACCTTTAATCAAGAACTTGTTTAAATTATATTTACTGTGTGTTAATTTCTAACTGGGGGTTTATAATTTAATTAAATATGCAATTATTTTAATGTTACGTTCCCAAAACTGGGGAAAGTATTGGGGAAGTCTGTTAGAAACTAGAAAAGTAAAAACCAGTGAAGACTCAAACATAAAAAGAGAAATTAAGGTGTCATATGAAATCCCATTTTTTCTGATACTGATTCCATTCATTCACAAAGGATGAAGTTTAATTCTTATTAACAAAAATAAGCATTTTAAATGCGATATAATATAGCATTACAAAATTATAAGTTACTAAATTTTAAAAACTCACTGGGTACACTTAAAAAATACTGCCTATTTTTCTTTGTTTCTCTTCACAGGAATGGCTGCTGCTATGAAATATGGGAGAGCAACTCAAGTTTTGGTACTTAGTTTTGTTACTCTGGTAACATCTCACTTTGCATTAGTAGCTGCAGCAGTGCTCTGTTGTATAAGGAGTAGTTTATTTCATCAAATACTATATGATCACCTGAGGTGTTAAAATATGGAAATCTCTACCAATAGTTATAATAAGTTACTTCAGACTGGACTTTGAAATAGCTTGAAAATTTTTGGATTTAAAGTTTCTGTTGAAGTCTCCTGACTGCATGAAACATTATTACAGCTTCTGTGAACATCATCTATGCTTGAAAACACCTATATTTTAATTTGAAGACCAAATAATTCTGTGGATTTGCCTTGATTATGTTGTGTCAGCCCATGGAAGGAACTAAAGTAACTGGAATTTGACCATACGTTTCGCTTTACACAAAGCCACATTCTCACCTTTATGAGGCATGGTTTGCAGCCATGCAGAATGAGGCTGCAGCCATGCAGAATGGGGAATGTGTGAAGATCAGGAACCCATGGAAAAATACTTTTAAACCCATAGATCTGGGGCCAGTCAATAAACATTGACTTTTTAATCTGAAACATTTTACTGAAGCAGAATTCAGGTACTGCAAACAACATAATGACTGGAAGGTTCTGTGTGATGCCAAATGTTCTTGTTTTCAACAGCAATGACAAAATAAAAAATGTAGGTGCTTGTGGTTACCCCTTCCCTCCTTTCTTTTTCCAGTTTTTCAGTTCTTTCTTTCTGCTTTTTATGACTTTTCTCATGTTAACAGTGGAAAAGCAGTGAAAATTTTGAAACAGCAAAATGAATATCTGTGAGAAGCACTTCTGATGGGTTCAGACCAGCGTGTCTTGTTCCACCACTGTTTCTGCCATCTCCTTGGATCTGTTGTCTTAAAATAATGCTGTTGAAATTACTTGGAATGTGTGGAAGAGCTGATAGTGCATTAATCAGTAATTGTTAAATTATTTAAAAATTAGTAATCAGTAATAATATAAATATAGGTATCTTGTTTTGCCAATACACGTGCTGCACACAGATAATTTTTCCCCAGTTTCTGCCTGTACTGCCCAAATAGGTTCTCTTCCCCCAATCACCAACCTTGGTCTAGTAGGTAGGAACTTGTGCATGTACACATTATACGTTAGGCAGACCCTTTTTCCAATAATCTGTCTTTCTTTCTTCTCCTCTCAGAAATAGTCAGATCATTAACAGAATGACTCCTTTTGTCCTTTTAGGGCCTGGATCTACTTCTTAACAAATCAGGAAAGACTTTTTTAAACACTGGAATTGATTTCCCATAGCAGTGAATCATCTTTGTGGTAAGGGTAATGACATTCTGTGCCATGAATTGTGTCTCAAAATGCATTTGAATGCATGGTTTGGGCAGAAGGCCTGTCCAGTTATTAGCATTTCATCAGAGTGGAACTTTGAATGATGATATCAGAGAAGAAGGAAAATCTGCATGAACATGATTTCCAGCATTGGCCTAGCTCACTAAGAAATTAATAGGTGAACAGAAGGAAATGGTGTTGATGCTTCAGAATGACCAGGGACCAGTTAGTGTGAAAAAAATCCAAACCCTAAGGCATTACAGCCAGATGGCTGTAATTCTATTGACTCCAAGAAAGATAACACCCACTGGCAATGTGTCATTGCACCACAAATAGGAAAAACCCAGTCATCCTCTGGCTCTTCCTTTTTCTGACCATGAGTTCCAGAGGGTCTTCTCCTTTCTGATGGCCAAGATGTGAAGCTTAGCCAGAGTTGTATTACACCCTGGTTTGCATCCTTTCCAAGGCTTCCATGGCCTAAACTGTCAGATTAGCTTTTGTAATCCACTTGGAGGAATGCCGTCATCCTTGGGGATCATATTTCACCTTCCACAGAGTGGAGGGATGCCCAGCAAGAACCACGCTGGGCAGCTCTCCAGATTCTCAGAAATTCTGCCTTTAACATAATAAGAGAGATCTTCTAATGCCAAAAGGATGTTATTGAGCTTCCTAAGGCTGAGCTGCTCACCCACTTACTGTCCTGTATTTTGGAAACAATGGCAATAGCTGATGCTGCTTACCATGTTTCCAGATCAGTGTTCCAGGAAGAAGTTTCTTCCTGTGTTCCAATGCATGATTAAAGACATGCTTTGAGCTGGCAGGGCACACACCAGGTTTTCTCCATCCAGAAATAGCAAAATAACCTCAGCTCCTGGGACTTTCTTATCCCCTAGTTGTTTATAATAATGTCCCTGACACTATGACATTGTGTTTATCTAACTCCTATACACAGATATAAGAGGCATGGTGAGCAGAATTGTCTCCCTGTTGACATCACTGGGGGATGCAACAGCTTTCACCACAACAAAAATTTATCCCAAAACTATGCTAAAAATGACTGTATAAATATTTGATTTTTCAACACAGTAAATATGTGTCAGTCTGAGTCTCTGCAGGCAAAAAAAATTATTTCATATTTGGTTTTCTACTTAGGTGCCACAAGCATGCTCTTCAACAATGTAGGCTATCTGCCCGAACAGTGAGAGTTACTTTTCAAATCAAAAATTAATTGCCTTTTTTTCCTAGCCTTTTTGTCATTTAAAAATTATCCAAGGCTGCATTCAAGTTTAATACATTCCTTTGCTTCATTGAATTCTGGGGGTAGTTTATGGCTAACTTATACATCCCTGGATAAGAGATTTGGAACGGAAATATTGACCTAGTGGTGCAGAATTTTGTTTTGGTAATATAGGACAAATCCATGCTCCTGTTTTTTCATACATATTTTTTCATTTGGTAAAAACTATATCCCTATATCCTGATTTATTAAACTTTGAGCAAATCAACAGTTGAAATGGAAAACATTCATAAAAAGACCTTGCCAGTTTCACAGGGGGCAAATCCTGCTCTTTTAGGAATGTTTTGTATAAGTATGAAGTTCCTTCAGATTTCCAAGTCATATTAGAAGTCTGGCAGGAAAGTAAGAATTCCTCTGCATGAAACATGTAAATTTTTTTGAAACTTTTTTTCACTCCCCATGAAAATAAATTTGTTTAATCTTAAAGAAGAGCAGAATGCCAGTTAGTCAATGGTGATTATCACCAAAGTGATAGATCAAAGTTCATCTTCCACCTGTGGATCAAACCATGCTCTGGTCTGCCTATAGAAGGGTCTAAAGATGAAAATCTCTTTCTGGTTCAGTCCTGACATCCTGCCATGAAGGTGAGGTGCTTTCCTACAGAAAGTTTTGACAAACAAATAAACTTCTGTGAATAACTTTGATGTCAAAGGCAAAAAATTTGTTCTAGGAAACCTCATTAGATAGGAGCTGTACAAGAAGCTTAGCCTCTTCACTAGCTTTCATTGATCTTGGAGTAGTCTACCTGAAAGATCTGGAAGCAATGCCCTTAGTATTATCCTGTATTAACATTTTAATACATTTCTACCTCCTTATTTCTCACATTTCCTCCTTTTTCCAAATACTTTCCTAATTTAGCATTGAAAACATGAAGTAGGACTAAAGTAGGACACCTGAAAAACCCTTTAACTTCAGGAGCACCAGAAACCACATCACTTATGTGCCTAGCACCTCATCCCTATACAGCAAAAGACCAATGTAATTCCTACTCTTAAATGCTTTGTCGTATTCGGGGCCTTTGGGTCTGACCCCCCAACCCTTATACATACAAGTAGTCCTTGTTGTCCTTATATAAGTAAGAGTTAACTGCTCATGTGTGTAAAGGTTGCAAGGTGAGTCCCTTTGAATATCATTATCCCATGTATAATAACAGTTTTGCTGAAACTCTTGGGTTATCTTTTAAAAACCAACCCATACTAGTCAATGGAGAATTCTGGAGGGAAAAAAAATGCATTAAAGTCGCATTTTGAAAGCAGGCAAAGGTCATATGAATGTTGCCCAAGATTTTTGATTGAGTAATGTACTTTGGAATGAGTTGCTGTGATTCTTTGGCAGAACACTGTTTATTGTTCAAGTGAAATTTTTCACAGTTAATAAGATGGTCAGTTGCAGGTACTGAAAATATTTGTCCTGCCAAATACCACAAGCGTGAAAATCCTCAAGCTGGTTGAATAACGAAACAGAAATCATTCCTGCAAACTGCTTGACAGCTGGTGGAGAAATTCCCAGAATTTTACGGACCAAAAATGAAACTGTTTTACTGATTAAAAAAACAAACCGAAAAACTTACTATCAATTATATTCTGAAGAAAATTTCCAGAGTATTTTTATTATTTTATATTCACGGAACTGTTTGACTAGCACTTAATTAGAGGATAACTGTTGACTGTTCCTTTTTTTTTTTTTTTTGAACATGCTACAGTTTACATTTCATGCATAGCGTAGTTTCCGTTGCCCATATGATGCCATCACTTTTTAAGCAGATTCTCCAGTGATGTCAATGGAAAATTCTGCTTAGAAAGCTCTGGTTAATTTTTACTGCTTTGCAAGCAGAGAGAGTATATGAATCACAATACTAAAATTGCACTTGAACAAGAAACCCCCCAAATTTTGCATGAGTAGGTAATGATTCAGGAACAAATGATGCTTTCAGGAACTTCAGCCTGATATGCACAAACACAGTTAGTGTAACTGAAGCTACTACAGAGTTTTGCTGCAACTGTTTACCAACAATTTTTACAGATTTTAAACCCCATGTTCTATAAGATGGTAAAATTTTTTTCTGATATTGAGGCCTCTGGACTTTGCCTGCTGCCAACAATCTGAACTATGTTTTTGCCATAAATGGTTAAACACCCACTGACACTTTCACTGAAGTCTCACGTAAAGATTGAGCTCAAATTCTGTGTTAAATTATGCACAAACCCACACAGCTGTCTCCATTGTTTCAATAATTTCAGAGAATGAACACAACAATAAGTAATTCTCTTCTTATCAGGGAACACAAAGAAGTATCTCAGAGAATCTAAATCCAAATCTGATTTAAATTTGGAATAACTTAGAACCAACAGCATCAAAATTCTTGTAAAGTAAAATAAACCATCTGAAAGTGAATAATTCTTTACCCCAATAACTAATCCTCTGTTTCCAGTGAAATCAGCAACTGGACTCTTATAGAAAGCCTGAAAATACTATTTACATCCTGAGGGGGAAAACAGGAGAAGGCATTTAGGATATACCAGTTCCAAGGATAAACTATGTAAAATTTGAAATGCTGGTTGGTAGTTGGTTGGTTTTTCGTTATGTTTTGTTTTGTTTTGTTTGTTTGTCTTGGTTTGTTTTTTTTAATGAACTTGTTCCCTTCCCAACAAAACAAAACAAAACAAAAAAAAAAAAAAAAAAAAAAAAAAAAAGGTGTAAAGAGGGGAAAATATTAAATAAATATTAAATTTAGACTGGTTATAATTTTAAAATTCAGGTAAGTGCTCTGCACTTTAGTCCTTTTTGTGTTCAGCCTAGTCAGCCACTGAATGTGGCAGAGATGCTCAGGACTTTTAAGTACACTCACACACTAAAATATAAAATTGCACTGTACTTGGGACTGCGAATTTTACAACCAGGTTAATTGTGTACAGCATCTGGGAAGCCTCAGCTGAGTCCTGCGAAGACGCTGATGTTTGTTCATGGTGCTGGGAAATCAAGTCGCTAAAAGAGAAGGAAAAATCACAGGGCAAACTCTATTAGTTTTACCCTAGTGAGTAGCCCCGTGGATAAAGGCTCAGGTGAAGACACCAAGGCTGGAACAAAGTTTTATCTTAAGAGGCTTTGTGAAACCGTGGCTGCTTATTCCTCGCATTGCCCTGTCAGAGAGGAGCTCATCCGCAGGTGGTACCTCCGTGCTGCTCGCCCCTTCCGCTGAGGGGCTTTGCCAGCAGCGGCGCCCCCCCTCGTATCCCCTCCTCACACGCCCTCATCCCACCCCACAAACTTCGGGCTGACGAGACCCAGGGCTGCCGGGGAAGCAGTGCCCGGGAGGGCTCTGCGCGGTGGCCCCGCAGCCGCCGGCCCGGTTCCTTGGCAGAGGCGCCGAGCCCAGTAGCACCCGGCCGGGGGACGGCAGGGCCCTCCGGGGCGCTGCCGGAGAAGGCGCAGCAGCCGCCCGCCGGTGGCAGGCCCCGGGCTAGCGGCGGCCAGGGGGAGGCCCTGGGGGCAGGATCGGCGGGCAGAGGCGGCCCTGCGGCTGCCCCATCGCCTGACGGGTGCTTGGCGGGCGTAGAGCGGAGCGGGAGAGCGGCGGGGCTCCAGCCGCCGCTTCCACCGGAGCGGCCCGGGCTTCTGGCCAGCGGGAAGGAT
This sequence comes from Calypte anna, assembly GCF_003957555.1. Classification (NCBI taxonomy): domain Eukaryota; kingdom Metazoa; phylum Chordata; class Aves; order Apodiformes; family Trochilidae; genus Calypte; species Calypte anna. Next base: position 25,197,310 of record NC_044244.1, on the reverse strand, counting down.
CCCCGGTTCTCGCCTCCCGTTTTCCAGGGTCGAAGGGGGCGTTTGCCCGTTCGGGCTGCTGAAAGCGTGTCTGTTCGTGCTTTCCGCTCCCGTCCCTTCCAGGTACTTGGTAATCGTTCAACCGGCCGCACACAGGGTTAACAACATCCCCGGCCGGACAGTATGTATTTAATATGCAAGCATATTTGATGTTCATTGACAGAGCAACAATAGGAATGATCTTGCTTTATGTACCAGTTACAAGGTTTAATATCATTATATTGCATGCAATATTAGTTTTTATTAGTCGCCATTAACAAGATGTTTTCTACTTGAATTCTCATTTACTTGTTCAATGCAAAAAATTATCTTTGTAAAAGAGAAAAACACATCTTCAAGTGTCAGCTATATTAAATTAAAGAACTGTTTACCCTTCCTAAGGAAAGCATATGTATCTAAATAGGCATCTTTTACCGTTTGCATAGTAGATTGGAAATTAGCATTTTTGTTCATTTTCCCATGTATGCACAGCGCCTGGAAGAGTAATACTCCATGCATATCAGATCAGCCAGCCTACAATTTTTGTGCAATATATTATTTGGCAATCTAAAATTTGTAATTTGCATGAAATTGCTTAATTAAAATACAGTCACTCAGGGTATTAATTTCTCTGTCTGGCAGTTCAACGTACTAAAGGCGGGCTACAGAAAATGTGAAATCCTGTCAGATGTAACAGTAAAATATTAACCAAAAAAAAAAAAAAAAAAAAAAAAAAAATCCACTTCTGGCAACAAAGTGACAGAGTGATAATGCTTTTGCCCTGATTCCGGGTTCAAATACGAGCTTGGGTTGACATTGAAACCAGCGAGGAAATTTACAATAGCAACTCTGGCTTTTTGCCAAACAATCTGCATCATGGACCTTTCCTGGCGAAACCCTTTTCCTTCTCCCCACCCCCTTTACATTTTTCCCTACTAGCTAAGACGGAGGGAAAAAAAAAAAAAATCCCTTTTCTGAAACCCAAGTCCCTTACTATTTTCGGCAGCTTGCTTTTGAAATCAGCAACCCTACTGATAAAATGATCCAATCAGTCCTTCCCAGTTGTCAAGACAACAGTTCATAATTGTACCAGCTCTTTTCATTGCAGCTAGACATTTCGTAAATAGATAATTCTCTAATTGATCCAGCCAATCCTACTTTGCATACCCTGCCAAACTAGGTAAGCCCGGTTTCTATT